>NC_047090.1:14212500-14515000 GCF_902459505.1 Geotrypetes seraphini | reverse complement strand
TTTGCACTGGACCCTGTAATAATGCTTTGATTAGTTGGTTTTATCTTCTAGGTATGAAGAGAGTAGATCGGGAGGGTGGGGCATTAGATAAACCAGAAGAACAGAAAGATCCTTTGGATAATTTAACTGCCTTTTTAGAAACCACTCAAGATGAGATATCTGATCGCGCTACCCTGGTTACCTTCTCCTCTGAGAACGATAAAGAGTGTTTAGTTTTGGGGAAACAAAACCATTTCCTGTTTTGTGGCCAGAAATTACAAATGTTTCCGGCTGTTTCTAGAGCAACCCAGGCTAGGAGAAAACAGTTTCTTCAGTATAAATCTCAAGTTTTGACATTGGGTGCTACTTTTTTCCTGAAATTTCCAGCCAAGAGTATGATTGCTTATTTAAAGGTGTCTTATTGGGTGGGGGGGGGGAGGGGGGTTCAGCCTGATCAGTTAGAGAGATTCCTGTTAGATTAAGAGGCTGTTGCTGAAAATAAAAATGTGGAATATTGATGTTACAACAAAGGAGTTGTGAGGATGAGAGGTCCATAATCCAGCCACGGGTGTGCAGTTCAAAGTCCACTTTATTGATAATAGCACTGCGAGGACTTGAAGACTCGACACTGACAGTGTTTTGGCATCTGTGCCTTTGTCAAGAGTCTATTGAGCCGTGACAAGTTAAAAACAATAATAAAAATAATATGAAGCACATAATATCAACTAATAAAATCATAATTAATAAAATCACATCAAGCCAACAAAACAAAACAAAATATATATATATATATATATATATATATATATATGAATTATTGAACAAAGAATGATAAAATTAATTTTAGACTCTTGACAAAGGCACAGATGCTGAAACACTGTCAGTGTCGAGTCTTGTCCTTTGTCGTGCCTTGATTGTCTCGTCGTTGAGGCCTCCTTTGGCTCCCTTTTTGGAAAATTGATGTTACACAGTCAAATATTTCCCGTGATGATTTGAAGATTTAAATATTCTTTCCTTCTCTCTCCCATGATGCGGACTCTTTTATATTTGCTTTATAATTTGAGTTTATTATGTATGATCGTAATCAAATAAAAAAAAAAGAAAATGGCCACTCAGATGGCCTTGAAGGACAGAGGAATAGCTCCCTGGTTAGAGCCAAGGGACACAGGTTCAAATTCCACTGTGACTATTTTATTTTTTTTTTTTGTAAAAGTGATCCCTCCAGGAAAAGAAGAAAAGTACCTACTCTGCCTGAATGTACACCATTTCAATAACCTTCAGGCTTCCGGGTGTCTTATATCTTCAGGTATATTTAGTGTGACCATATTGAAAGGACACATTTGAAAGGACATAAGTTTTCTGTCTCTGTCTGTGCTGGAGGTAATCAAACACTTGATGTTTGGGAAGAGGCCATTTAATCTTGTTAATGAAGTTAGTTGTTTGGAGACAATAGAGGTTCGACCCCCCCCCCCCCCCCTGCCATGTACCGGTTGAGAGTGATAAGGGAAGCTTTTAACACCTTTAGATTTAAACAATGAAGTACATATCCTGCTCACGCACCCCCTCCCCTCTCTTGTCCATCCCCTTTTCCTGTGATGGTTACCACTGACCCATGTAAAAAGATATATAAATGGATGTACACTGATAATAAAACAGGCAATCTCTTTAGGACACTGTCTGCGTATCTTTTCTCTCTAAGGAGAATGCCTCCGGATATCCGTACTCAGGAGACAGGGTGTGGGCAGGGCGGTTTCGGGACCAAGAAACGGACCAGATTCGTTTCACATATGGCTCCAGAAAAAAGGGGACGGATTGAGACATCCGGGTTTTACTTCCATTGAAAGCAATGGAAGTAAGGAGAACAGATTGAGACATCATCTTGTTTGCTTTCAATGGAAGTAAAACCCGGATGTCTCAATCCGTCCCCTTTTTTCTGGAGCCATATGGTCACACTAGGTATACTAAATATTTTTCTGTTCCTGGAGGGAGCCCCAGAAAAAAATTGAACAGAATTACAGTGGGTTTTCATTTTGCATCTCTTAATTTACAATCCACTGCACTAACCACTAGGGCCAGGATTTTCAAAAACCCGCATTAAAAAGCGACAGTCTGCTACCACAGCCGTTTTGATACCGAATCTAAAAACCCAAGTCATTCTTTAAAAAATCACGCACGCAAATAAGATCGGCGGACAGCAGTGAAGATTTCCTATATTTGCAGGGTAAGACGTCAGGGTAAGGGGATTTGATATACCACCTTTCTGTGGTACAATCAAAGTAGTAGACTTTTCTGCTTTTCACCGCTTGTGAGTGGTTCAGGGAGGCCTGGGGGGTAGTGAGGGCAAATGTTTATATTTATGTTGATTAAAATTAGATATACCACTGAAGCTTATGACAGTTCTCTCTTCAATTTTAAATTGAAATATAACATATTCATGCATTAGGTAATAGAAATCAATATGCCACATCAAAGATTAAATAAGAAAAGTTAGATAAAGAAAAACTTCATACAAAACAAAATTTAAATGGTTATATTTCCCCTATAAGCCCACAAACTTATGACAGTTCTCAGCAGCTTTACAATAAAAATGTAAAATAAATAGAAAAGGAACTACATAAAAATATAGGACACACACCCACCAAACAAACTTGTATATGAAGGAGGATCAACCATAATCTCCCTTTGGATGTCAGTAGATATGATCTTTTTGGGCTATTCTCTCACCAAAAGCCAATTGGAAAAAGTCTACAATTTCAGTCTTTCTACTTGTTTTAGACTTTGCAAATGGACGTGAACAAACTCAATTCCACATTGCTTCGGATCTTTCGTCAAGGCGTGGCTGCAGCTCTAGGGGTACCACCACAGCAAGTCCACATCAATCATCTTAATGTAAGTAAAACATCTGGCAGATACAGAATTAAGATTGCAGCACACTATGGCCTACGCTAAAAAAAATATGGTGGAAAAGACTGTGCTCCGGCAATGTACACTGCACTGTATATTATTTAATAATATCATAGAAACGCCAAATCATATGTATAACATGCATACGATATCGCCTTTGTTTCTTTTTCTTCATCGCCACATAGTGCAGTCTGTATTTGGGGTCCTTAGGTTCCTAAAGTCTGTCCCTTGGTTCTATTCCTTCCTGTTTTATTTTAATAATTATAATACAGTGGTACCTCGGAATCCGAACGCCCCAGAACTCGAACGATTTGAAATCTGAACTTTTTTTTTCTTCATTTTTGCCCCGGAATCCGAACGCTGCTTTGGAATCCGAACTGAAAGCAGTGCTCAGCCCAAAGCTTCCCCTCTGACGCAGCTTCCTGTTTCCGCCTGGGAGGGAAGCTTTGGGCTGAACACCACTTGCAGCTGCCGTTCCCGATCTTGCTGTCTTGTCGCTGGGGATCCCGAATCCGATCTTGCTGCCTCTGCTACTGGGGGTCCCGATCTTGCTGCCTCTGCTGCTGGGGGTCCCGATCATGCTGCCTCTGCTGTTGGGGGGGTCCCGAGCTTGCTGTTTCTGCCAGGTAGGCCCGATCTTGCAGAGTTTGTGGGACCAAGGAACGGATTAATCCAGTTTCTATTCTTTTCAATGGGAAAAATTGTCTTGGAACTCGAACGGGGTTCTGGAACGGATTAAGTTTGGATTCCAAGGTACCACTGTAGTTCAGGGACTATGAATTTTTCACTCCTGGCTTCTCCAGTTAGTCATCTTCAACCTGCTCAATATTTTCTTCTTTTTCTGTGGGTGAGGATTTTGGAGGTGGGGAGGGAGAGGGAATGGTATTGAACAGTTGACATGGCTTGTGCTTAATATTGGCCTACTATTGAGACAGACATGGGGGAAGCTACTGCTTGCCCTGGGATTGGTAGCATGGAATGGGATTCCGGAACCCTGTTACTCTTTAGGGTTTTGGAATGTTGGTATTCTTTGGGGATTCCGCATGGAATGTTGCTACTATTTGGGTTTCTGCCAGGTACTTCTGACCTGGATTGGCCTCTGTTGGAAGCAGGAAACTGGACTAGGCGGACCATTGGCCTTATCCCGTCGGGCTGTTCTTATTTATTACAACTGTTATGCATGGTGTTTGATTAAAAATTGCAATTATAAATCACTGTGTTAAATTTAATGAAATTAATTCAGGTCTGATCCAAATATTTAATAATCTGAACTTCGATAGGTTGAAGTGTCATGTCAGTTTTTGCAGATGTAAAATACTAGAAGGTAATATGTTATCGCTGAATATCCCAGAGAAGAGCCAAGCCACAAGCTGCTTGGGATTTTTCAGGATGGGACCAGCAAACATATGAATAGCCTTACTGGGTCAGACCAGTGGTCCATCTAGTCCTCAAGGTGGCCAATCCAGGTCATTAGTACCTGGCTAAAACCCCAAAAGTAGCTAAGGTGTAGATCAGTGGTTCCCAACCCTGTCCTGGAGGACCACAAGGCCAATCGGGTTTTCAGGCTAGCCCTAATGAATATGCATGAGAGAGATTTGCATATAATGGAAATGTCAGGCATGTAAATCTGCTCCATGCATATTCATTAGGGCTAGCCTGAAAACCCGATTGGCCTGGTGGTCCTCCAGGACAGGGTTGGGAACCACTGGTGTAGATAATTCACAGTTTACCCTGCTCTAGAGAATGACACAGGGTCAAATTTATCCCCCCAGGACCTCAGTTTCCCCGTTCCGTCCCCACAATTTTTGTCGCTGTCCCTGCCCCATTCCTGTAAGCTCTGCCTTAACCACACAAGTCTTGAACACTTATGATTTTAAAGTGTTTGAGGCTTGTGAGGATGACGACGGAGCTTAGGCATTGGTGGAATGAGGCATTATGACATCACAATCTGAGCTCTAGAATGTTGCTACTTAGGATTTTAAAGGGTTTGAGGCTTGTGCGGATGAGGACAGAGCTTAGGCATTGGTGGAATGAGGCATTGTGACATCACAATCTGAGCTCTAGAATGTTACTATTTAGGATTTTAAAGGGTTTGAGGCTTGTGCGGATGAGGACAGAGCTTAGGCATTGGTGGAATGAGGCATTGTGACATCACAATCTGAGCTCTAGAATGTTGCTATTTAGGATTTTAAAGCATTTGAGGCTTGTGCGGATGGCAGTTTGGAGGCAGGGACAGGAAACATACTCGCCGGGACGTGATGGGGAAAATAAGTTCCGATGAGGAAAAGTTTGTCCTCATGTCATTCTCTACCCTGCACCTGCTGGTTCTCCTGAACCTCCAATCACCTCGATATGATGGGTTTTGAGTCTGTCGTCCCCCTCACTGAGGTGAAGGAAGTCAATTATTGCCTTATTATTTCCTTATTTCAAAAACAATCAAAAATAAAATCACAGCTTGTCTAACTGTTCCAAAATATTTTCTATACATTTCTAACATGTTCATTTTACCAGGGAAAGATCAATTGTGTGGAACTGTTTGTGTCTCCACTAAACGGAAAACGGGGTTCCACCGATGCTCTGTCTTCTGAAGACGTGTTGAATGCCCTCAATATTAATATTTTGCACCAACGCTTGACCCAGTTTGGGATTATTGAAGTCTCCTCTGAGGTAAGTTGTTTTGTTTTTTGTTTTTTTTGTTAAGCAAAAGTTTTAAGAGTGTGATTTGTTTGTTTTGGAGTGGAGGAGCAGCCAAACGATTAACGCCGCAAGCTAAGAACCAGGGGAGCTGAATTCAGTTCCCGCTAGGGTTCCTCGGGCCCCTAGGCAAGCATTTTACAAAGCTGCAGTAGAAATTGGCCGTAGTGCATCCTTACGTGTGTCTTTCCTGCACTCTTAAGCCAGTAAAAAGGCTTTTTCCTATGATTTTCATTAAGGGTCATGCCTTAACCAGGTCCCTACACGCTTCTAAGTTTTCCAAGTTGTATTTAAAATTTGATATACCTAGGGTTACCAGACATCTGGATTTTACCAGACATGTCCTCCTTTTGAAGACATGTCCGGGGTTCGGACTAGAGGTCTGCACGGGAACAGGGATCGCGGGAATCCCGCGGATCCCACGGGGGTCCCGTGGGAATCCCCCCTAACCCACGGGACTCCCAAGGGGACCCCCCCTCTAGCTAATGGGACTCCCACGGGGATGGAAAGCTTTGGAAGCAGGGTTCGTCCATATAATATAAAGGACACGTCAGCCTTAGTAAAAGAGGGGGTTTATATGTTAATTACCTGAACAGAAAACAAAAAAAGGGTTCCACCAAAGAGATTCCACAAGGAAAACAGCAGCGCAAACACAAAAGAAACTGTGGAATTGATGATCCTGTCAGAAGTAATTGCTGCTTTTTATGGGGACAGGCGGGGATGGAGGGAATTCCTTGCGGGGACTGGTGGGGATGGAGAGGATCCTGGCGGAGACGGGTGGGGACGGAGAGGATCCTGACGGGGATGGTGAGGATCCTGGCGGGGACGGAAAGGATCCTGTCGGAGACGGGTGGGGATGGGTGGGATTTCTGTCCCCACGCAACTCTGTAGTTCGGATGGCTTTTCTAAACCCGGCACTTTGTCCTGGTTTTGAAAAGTTTTCCTTCACACAGTAGAGCATCTGTGCATGCGCATATATAACGAAATGACGTCACGCGTATGTGATGTCATCGTGACACATCTGCGCTTGCTTGGATGTCCTGCCCGATGAGAGCAGGCAGCGGAGGGCGGGGCTGGGAAAGGATTGGGGCGTGACCAGAGCGTGACAGGGCGGGGATGGGTGGAACTGGGCGGGCCTGGGGGGGCGGGTCTAGGGTGGTCCAGATTATCCAGATGGAAAATCTGTTAACCCTAGGCATACGGCTTAAAAAGGTTGTCTAAGTGGTGTACAGAGTCATAAACCGAAAATCTTGGGGGGGGGGGGGGACATAATTTAGACCAGCGTTCTTTAACCGCCGGTCCGTGGACCGTTGCTGGTCCGCAGAAATTTTCTGCCGGTCCACAGGGCCGGCACGTCCATCGGGCCCAAGACACCGTTCTTCAGCCGCCAGTCCACGGTGTGATCAACACGGCATCTTTGGGCGGGCTCCCTGAGTGCTGCAGTACACAAAGCCGTGGGAAAAGGCTCTTATGCGCGACAGGTGCCTGAACCGGAAGCTTTCCCTCTGACATCGCAACATCAGAGGGAAGGCTTTAAGATGATGCACGGGACACGCGCGAGGAGCCGCTGCCCACAGCTTTGTGCAATGCAGCACTCAGGGAGCCGGCCTGAAGACGCCGCATTGATCGCACAGTGGACCAGCCCAAACATAACACCAGGGGGTAGGCCAGAAGGCAAGGCACATGGAGGGAGAGAGACAACAACGGTAAGGGAAATGCTTTTATTTAGCAATTGATTTGTCTGTTCAGGAAGAAATGCATTTGTTTCTTTTCCTCTGGGGTTGTACTGCTTGCAGAGTCTTGCATCTTAGGGTTTGTTTGTATATATTTTAGTTTTTGGTCCCGTATTTGTATGGGGTTATCTGTTTTCTGGTAGGAATGAATGCTAAAAAGCATACAGCGTGCTTTGTGTATTTTAATTTTGTGGTTAACCATTATGTGTTGTTAATACAATTATATTGTGTGTGTATATATGAAAAATGAGTGGAAAAAATGGTGTTACTATTATGGGGGCGGGGTCTGGGGAGGAGATTGGGTGAAGATTGACACGACTTAGCCCAGTGTTCTTCAACTGTCGGTTTGCGGACCGGTGCCAGTCCACAAAATAATTATTTTATTTCTGTCGGTCCAAAGGTGTCAAAAGGTTGAAGAACACTGATTTTAGACAACAGTCAAATGACATATTGAAACATGAGGGATAGGGAGAGAAATACAATTTATAATAGGAGAGAAGAACGATAAAGGTCAATACAGTCGGAAGGGGCTATGCTCTTCCTTCTCTCGGAGGTCTGAGGATCCTTAAATAGGAAGGTCTTTAGATTTATTTTAAATTTGTCCCTAGGTGTTTCTTTCCGAAAGTGTAGGGCAGGGGTAGGGACTCTGGTCCTCGAGAGCCGTATTCCAGTCGGGTTTTCAGGATTTCCCCAATGAATGTGCATGAGATCTGTTTGCATGCACTGCTTTCAATGCACATTCATTGGGGAAATCCTGAAAACCCGACTGGAATACGGCTCTCGAGGACCGGAGTTCCCTACCCCTGGTGTAGGGGGTAAAGAGTTCCACAGTGTAGGGGCTGTAACAGAGAAAATCTTCTTTCTAGTGTGTTGTAAAAGAGATGGCGTAGAGAAGGGATATTAAGGAGGTGTTGGTTACTGGAGCGGAGTAGGATGAATAGTCTGGGGCAGGGATCTTAAAGTCCCTCCTTGAGGGCCGCAATCCAGTCTGGTTTTCAGGATTTCCCCAATGAATATGCATTGAAAGCAGTGCATGCAAATAGATCTCATGCATATTCATTGGGGAAATCCTGAAAACCCGACTGGATTGCGGCCCTCGAGGAGGGACTTTGAGACCCCTGGTCTGGGGGAGTGCTAGTTTAGCCTTGAAGGTGCAGTGCAATTGCACTATTAACGAAATAGTGTCCCGTTCGGGATCAGCTTTCTTAATTGCTTCACAAGAGGCTGTGCTTGTTTCAGTCTGTGCTCAAAGCCGCCGATGGTGGCCATCTTTTCACGGTCTGAGCAACCGTTTCGTCCGGGCACTGTTAAACAGTATTGGCGTGAAGCCATGTGTAGAGCATTCAGATAACAAAGCAGTGTTTTAGTTCCTTACAGTTGCTGGGCACACGTTACATAGAAACATAGAAACTGACGTCAGAAAAGGGCCACGGCCCATCTAGTCTGCCCATACCAATGTCCCACCCCCTAACTCCCTCCATGAAGAGATCCCACGTGCCAATCCCATCTTTTCTTAAAATCTGGCACGCTGCTGGCCTCAATTACCTCTAGTGGAAGACTATTCCAGTGATCAACCACTCTTTCGGTGGAGAAATATTTTCTGGTGTCACCATGAAATTTCCCACCCCTGAGTTTCAACGGATGCCCTATTGTTGCCGTGGGACTTTTAAGAAAAAAGAGATCTTCCTCCACCTCGATATGGCCCGTGACATATTTGAACGTCTCGATCATGTCTCCCCTCTCTCTGCGTTCCTCGAGTGAGTAAAGCTGCAACTTATCCAGCCGTTCCTCATCCTTGAGTCCTGAGACCATCCGGGTGGCCATTCTCTGAACCGACTCAGTTCTCCGCACATCTTTGTGATAATGTGGCCTCCAGAATTGTACACAGTATTCCAGATAGGGTCTCACCATGGATCTGTACAAAGGCATTATGACCTCGGGCTTACGGCTGACGAAGCTCCTACGGATACAACCTATGGTTTGTCTAGCTTTGGATGAAGCTTTCTCCACTTGATTGGCAGTCTTCATGTCTTCACTAATGATCACCCCCAAGTCTCGTTCTGCTACAGTCCTTGCTAGGGTCTCACCATTTAGGGTGTAAGACGTGCATGGATTTTTGCTGCCAAGGTGCATGACCTTGCAGTTTTTGGCATTGAAACATAGTTGCCAGGTCCTGGACCAATGCTCCAGTAGGAGTAGGTCAAGCGTCATACTGTTGGGTATTGAGCCTTTGTCAGGCACTGTGCTTTTGTCTGTTGTGCTCTTGCTCTTGCGCCTAACCCAGCTTAGTAAAGGAGCGCCTTAATCTTCCATTGCCCCCCCAAAAAAAAGTAATACGTAAATTATTTAAGCCACTTTTATTACACATATACGGCCTCTTTTACAAAGCCGTGCTAGTGGCTGCTGTGCGCTAATGGCCCGAAGCCCATAGAGAATTAAAGGGCTTCAGGGGTATTTCCACGCGGCAGCTGAGATTAAATGATTTAAACAAGGATCGCCTTACAGGTCATGGACTTGATGGGCCGCCGCGGGAGCGGACTGCTGGGCGCGATGGACCTCTGGTCTGACCCAGCGGAGGCAACTTCTTATGTTCTTAAAAGAAGCCGAAAGTGTCGCAATCTTTAAATATTTATGGGAATCCCTACCAACGTTGGCTCTGGCAAACGGCCACTTAGATAAGTGTTGCTGTTCTCTCTTTTTTATCTAGTATTTTGCAAACGTATATCATTTCTTTATTTATAAAATGTCCAGCTACATTGAGTGAGGTAGATTTAAGGGTGGGGTGGAGGATCATTGTAGATGATTTATATCGGTGTTCTTCAACCACCGGTCCACAGAAATTTCCTGCCGGTCCACAGGGCCGGCACGTGCATCAGGCCCAAAACAGTGTTCTTCAACCGCCGGTCCATGGTATGATCAATGCGGTGTTATCTTCGAGCCAGCTCCCTCTTCATCACTGATTCAGTGCGCAAAGCCATGGGCAGTGGATCCTACGCACGTCCCGCGCCTGAACCGGAAGCCTTCTCTCTGACGTTGCAACGTCGGAGGGAAGGCTTCCAGATGAGGTACGGGACGCTCAAGGAGCCGCTGCCCGCAGCTTTGTGCACTGCATCAGTGAGGAAGAGGGAGCTGGCCTGAAGATAACACCGGGGGCAGCATAAAATGGCCAGGCGGGAGCAGGCCAGAAGGTAAGGCATAGCATGGAGGGAGGGAGACAACAAAGGTAGGGGGGAATGATTTTGTTTTTGAATTTAGTGGCTTAAATAATGGATGTATTTTCCCCCATAAAACCCTTTTTGTTAATGTGATTTTTGTGGGTTGGATATCTGGTAAAGTGATCCGCATTGTTTCTATGGTCAATCTTCCATCGCCCCAGGTACAAAAACTGAGATTGTGAGCCCGCTACGAATAGAGAACGTACTGGCATACAAGACTAAACGCTATATATGACACCCCAAAAAATTGTTGCTGAAAAAACCCCACTCGGTGCTAAGGTAGGTGCGATGTGTAGAATAGTGCGTATGCCTGAGACCCAGGCCTAGCTTTAGACGTGGCCATTTGCACCAACTGAAGTGTGGCGCAAACCCTCCGGGCTATATTAGGTTCAGATCTCCCTTTTTCTATAACTATACATGTAAACTGAGGGAACACGACTGCCATTTCTGCAGCCCCTTTCTTGACTTACACATAAAATTTAGGTGCGGATTCCACCCCTAAATTTATGCACGTATATTTTAATGGAAATATATTAACTTTGACCGTTTTATCTTATAAATTATAATGATTGAGTCATTCACCAATCAGAATGATCGCAAAAAAAAAAACCAAAAAAACGATGCTGGGCAGACTTGCGCAAAAAAGTCCTCATTAAATTTTTCGAATCTTCGTAGAATAAAAATATTGAGTACCACCTGGTCGCCTTCTCTGGTTTTCTCTGTGTAGGATTGTGCGCGGCATTCCTTGCAATCTTAGACTCTAGCGGTTGGCTAGTCCACCTATTTGCCAAGAAAGGTCAAATTCTACGCGAGAACGCGCTTTCTTTTATTAGGCTCCGGCATTGTGGGTCTCGGCTCCTCCCCAACTTCAGCTTGAACCAAATAAGAGTATTTTAGGAAAGGTTTAAAAGCACATTTTTCTTTTTGTACATTAGCATTTTTAGGGCCATGAAATTTGGGAGTTCATAGGGCCTGGTGTGTATTGATTTTTTTTTTAAATGTTTGTTTTGTTTTCTTTTAATTTTATGACTTCTGTTACTTTTTTAATTTTCTTTACCTTTAGATTTTACCTGATGAAGGAGCTTCTAGATATTAGGATTGTTTGTTAATTGTATGGGTTGTATTATCTTTTAGTTGCAGCTAGCCGGGTCTAGAGCTCGCATGTTTTCGCGTGTGGGTCCTCGAGAGTGGAATAAACTTCCGGGATATTTATGACAGCAATCTAGTTTGACTAGTTTTAAGAAAATGTTGAAGAAACATCTCTTCTGTAAGATGAAATATGGCACTTGATTTAGAGTTTTTTGATGCAAGACTCTGGTAGCCTCTTTGTAATTTTAGGAGGCTTTACTTTGTTATTATTGTGTTATATTGATGTTTGATTTGTTCTGTTGTATGTGATTCTGTTTGTATGTGTAGTTTACTGTGACCCGCCTTGGGAAAGGCAGGGTATAAATAAAGAAATACAGTACAACCTTGGTTTGCGAGCATAATTCGTTCCGAAACCATACTTGTAATCCAAAACGCTCTTATATCAAAGCAAATTTCCCCATAAGAAATAGTGGAAACTCAGACGATTCGTTCCACAACCCAAAAACTTTAATACAAAATACTGTATACGTACTCGTATCGCAAGACCTCGCTCGTTTAGAACAGTCACTGCACTCCCGCAGCATCGGAGAGAGAAGAACTATCGGCTCAGTTGTGATGATGTGACGCGTGTATACTGTATGTACTCGTATTGCAAGACATTGCTTGTTTATCAAGTTAAAACTTAATTAAATGTTTTTCTTGTCTTGCAAAAACACTTGCAAACCAAGGTTTTATTGTACAAATTTTTATTGATGGTAACAAAATTACAGCCATCAAATTTAGCAAAGCATTGTGCAAGGCAGCAATCCAGAAGAAAACAACCATCAACCGTATTTATATAAAGTATAACTCTATCTCAGGGTTGTATTATCTTAACCCAGTGTGTCGCACACGTTGTAAGCCGCGGCACACTAATCTCGGGGCCGCGCGGCTGGAGGGCATCCGGAAAAGCGCAGACGTAGACACCATGATGTCACGCATGTGTGTGATGTCATTACGTCAATGCCCGCTCATGCGCAGATGTCCTTCTGCCGCGGCCCCTGAGCCTCCTATTACTGCCGGAGGTGCTGCAGGAGGAGAGGTGAGGAGAAGGAGCAGACTGACTACGGGGCGCGTTTTTCACCGCCAGAGGCACGTCCTGTAAGCAGTCCACCAGCGCTTCTCCTCCTCGTCGGCGTCTCACGGCGCACCTGGCATCTGCCACGGCACATACACTGTCTTAACCATTTGATTGTCACCTGCTTTGGTTGGTTTATACCAGAAGGGTGGTATTATCAAATACTTAAATAAAATAAGATTTATAACAAGGAACCCAGTACCGGTCTTTCTGGATTCTGATGCTGCAACACAATAAGCAAGGCCAGATGAAATACTGATGCAAACATGGAAATCTTGTGCTGGCACTTCTAAATTGCTGCCAAATAGAGATTTGGACAGTGGCATACCGTGAATTAGCAAGTACTTGTACTGTAAAGTCATCTCCTCACATAGAGCCAGGTTTTTCTTTTTTTTGTTGCGGATTGAGCTTGTTCTAAGATGCTCAAGGGCGCTTTTCCCCCTATGGCATGAGCCATAAGAACATAAGCAGTGCCTCCACTGGGTCAGACCCGAGGTCCATCATGCCCAGCAGTCCGCTCACGTGACGGCCCAACAAATCCAGGACCTGTGCAGAAATCCTCTATCTATACCCCTCTATCCCCTTTTCCAGCAGGAAATTGTCCAATCCTTTCTTAAACCCCAGTACCGTACTCTGCCCTATTACGCTCTCTGGAAGCGCATTCCAGGTGTCCACCACACGTTGGGTAAACAAGAACTTCCTAGCATTCGTTTTGAATCTGTCCCCTTTCAACTTTTCCGAGTGCCCTCTTGTTCTTTTATTTTTCAAAAGTTTGAAGAATCTGTCCCTCTCTACTCTCTCTATGCCCTTCATGATCTTGTAAGTCTCTATCATATCCCCTCTAAGTCTCCTCTTCTCCAGGGAAAAGAGTCCCAGTTTCTCCAATCTTTCTCTCTCTCTCTCTCTCTATTTCTCTCTGTCTCCCTTTCTCTCTCTCTTTCTATCCCTCTCTACTCTCTCTATGCCCTTCATGATCTTATAAGTCTCTATCATATCCCCTCTAAGTCTCCTCTTCTCCAGGGAAAAGAGTCCCAGTTTCTCCAATCTTTTCCTCTCTCTCTCTCTCTCTCTCTTTCTCTCTATTTCTCTCTCTTTCTCTCTCTCTATTTCTCTCTCTTTCTCTCTCTCTATTTCTCTCTGTCTCTCTCTCTCTCTCTCTCTCTATTTCTCTCTGTCTCTCTCTCTCTCTCTCTATTTCTCTCTGTCTCCCTTTCTCTCTCTCTTTCTATCCCTCTCTACTCTCTCTATGCCCTTCATGATCTTGTAAGTCTCTATCATATCCCCTCTAAGTCTCCTCTTCTCCAGGGAAAAGAGTCCCAGTTTCTCCAATCTTTTCCTCTCTCTCTCTCTCTCTCTCTCTCTTTCTCTCTATCTCTCTCTCTTTCTCTCTCTTTCTCTCTCTTTCTCTCTCTTTCTCTCTCTCTATTTCTCTCTGTCTCTCTGTCTCTCTCTATTTCTCTCTGTCTCTCTCTCTATATATATATATTTCTCTCTGTCTCCCTTTCTCTCTCTCTTTCTATCCCTCTCTACTCTCTCTATGCCCTTCATGATCTTGTAAGTCTCCATCATATCCCCTCTAAGTCTCCTCTTCTCCAGGGAAAAGAGTCCCAGTTTCTCCAATCTTTTCCTCTCTCTCTCTCTTTCTCTCTCTTTCTCTCTGTCTCTCTCTCTCTGTCTCTCTCTCTGTCTCTCTCTCTCCCTATTTCTCTCTCTCTCTCTCTCTCTCTCTCTCTCTCTCTCTCTCTATTTCTCTCTGTCTCTCTCTCTCTCTCTCTCTCTATTTCTCTCTGTCTCTCTCTCTCTCTCTCTCTCTATTTCTCTATTTCTCTCTGTCTCTCTCTCTCTCTCTCTCTATTTCTCTATTTCTCTCTGTCTCTCTCTCTCTCTCTCTCTATTTCTCTCTGTCTCTCTGTCTCTCTCTCTCTATTTCTCTCTCTCTCTCTCTATTTCTCTCTCTCTCTCTATTTCTCTCTCTCTATTTCTCTCTGTCTCTCTCTCTCTTTCTATCCCTCTCTACTCTATCTATGCCCTTCATGATCTTGTAAGTCTCCATCATATCCCCTCTAAGTCTCCTCTTCTCCAGGGAAAAGAGTCCCAGTTTCTCCAATCTTTTCCTCTCTCTCTCTCTCTCTCTCTCTCTCTCTCTCTCTCTCTCTCTTTCTCTCTATCTCTCTCTATTTCTCTCTGTCTCTCTCTCTCTCTCTCTCTCTATTTCTCTCTGTCTCTCTCTCTCTCTCTCTCTCTATTTCTCTATTTCTCTCTGTCTCTCTCTCTCTCTCTCTCTATTTCTCTATTTCTCTCTGTCTCTCTCTCTCTCTCTCTCTATTTCTCTCTGTCTCTCTGTCTCTCTCTCTCTATTTCTCTCTCTCTCTCTCTATTTCTCTCTCTCTCTCTATTTCTCTCTCTCTATTTCTCTCTGTCTCTCTCTCTCTTTCTATCCCTCTCTACTCTATCTATGCCCTTCATGATCTTGTAAGTCTCCATCATATCCCCTCTAAGTCTCCTCTTCTCCAGGGAAAAGAGTCCCAGTTTCTCCAATCTTTTCCTCTCTCTCTCTCTCTCTCTCTCTCTCTCTTTCTCTTTCTTTCTCTCTCTTTCTCTCTCTATTTCTCTGTGTGTCTCTCTCTCTCTCTCTCTCTATTTCTCTCTGTCTCCCTTTCTCTCTCTCTTTCTATCCCTCTCTACTCTCTCTATGCCCTTCATGATTTTGTAAGTCTCCATCATATCCCCTCTAAGTCTCCTCTTCTCCAGGGAAAAGAGTCCCAGTTTCTCCAATCTCTCAGCGTATGAAAGGTTTTCCATACCTTTTATCAAACGTGTCGCTCTCTTCTGAACCCTCTCGAGTAGCGTCATATCCTTCTTAACTCCTACAGAACAGCGCTACCTAGTGGCTGCACAGCACAATGCACTCTCTTTAATATGATAGCAGACCGACTTTCAGTAATGTTTACTTTGGATTTTCCACTTATTCCCATATTCAGCAGTGTTATACATATAGCTGGAACCACTGAATATATTGCTACAAGTGGGCAGTCTCATATTAGGCACAGCTTAGAGGAAACAGCGGCTGCCACCCACTGAACTGCAACTGAATATTAGACTGAAAGGCCCCGATTCTATAAGTCGTGCTTGACACGTCCAATCTAAGAGGTTAATGATCCAATTAAGGGTTTTAACAAGCGATAATTGGTACTTGGACATCCAAAGGACGTGGACGCCACTTTGTAGGCACAGCCACAATTTCATGGGCGCCCATGTTTAAAACTCGTGCCTAACTCAATGGGCGTGGAATGGGCGTGGTTTGAGCAAAGGTTCAATTTGTTTGCCTAACTTTAGACGTGTTATGCAGAATCGGAGCCAAAGTGTTTCTCGGGACAGTCCAATTTTTAGAAGTAAAACGAGGGCAATATGTAATGTATTAGGGAAGTGTGTGGAGGTCGGGAGAGGTAAAGGAAGTCCATGTTTATTATTTAAGTGAGGCTTTCCCTGCTTACCTGAATTTCTGCTATTCTGGGCATATCCCTGCTGAACGTGGAAAGGGCCATGAAATATGAATGGGCATTTTCCTTTACATTCAGCTGTGCCGAATAGTGGAAAGATCCGAAAACGGAGCATGTAGAACAGGGGTGTCAAAGTCCCTCCTCGAGGGCCGCAATCCGGACGGGTTTTCAGGATTTCCCCAATGAATATGCATGCGATCTATTAGCACACAATGAAAGCAGTGCAGGCAAATAGATCTCATGCATATTCATTGGGGAAATCCCCGAAAACCCGACTGGATTGCGGCCCTCGAGGAGGGACTTTGACCCCCCCTGACGTAGAAAGAAGTTCACATTGTGCCGATTAACAGAAAAGCAGCAGAAAGTGGTGGGGTGGGGGTAAGGGACACAGAGGGCCAGGCACTCGTCACTTTGATGATGCAGCAAAGTGAAGACTTGAGCTGTACAGTAGGTCTGTGAGTCTCAAAAGCAAAACTGGAGAAATGGGTGGGAGCTTGGAGCGATGGCCACACTTTATCACCAGATCCCGGTTTCTCATGGAATGATTCAGTATCTGTTGGACTTTGCTCTACATTTAAATAAACACGAGGGTAAAGAGGCTCTAGAAGTCCTGGAAATAGTGAAGAATGAGTTACAAGTAGCTCAGTGAGGCAGAGCCATGATTTTTTTGGAGTCGTTTCCTTATTCATCTCCTCCATTGTGTTAATGTTTCCTTTCTACCTGTTTGCACTGCGTTCTAAAAGGATGTAGGGTTTCCAGATGAGCAAGTGAGGAGGTGTAGTGGGAGGAGATGGAAGGAATAGCGAAAGGGGCCAGGAGAAGCACTTTGATGAGCTTTAGCCTCACATCCGAAGGGCCTGCTGGTTTCCCAGAAAGAACGCGTGCACTGTTTGCTTAGCTGAGAACACTCCACAGTGCGTGGGATGATTGTTCCGTCACTAGGAAAGACGATCTTTGACCGGTCCGCTCTTGGTCTTAGGGCTCAGGCACGCCCCTATGGCTTTGTTTAGGACTGGAGACAAGCCATCGCGGTGGCAGAAGAACGATTTCTGATCTACCCCAGTCATTGAATAACTAGGGTTTTTTTTTATCCTTTTATTTTTAGAAAAATGTCCTACAGGGGCAGCATGAAGCAGACAAATTATGGGACAAGGAAGGATTTTATGCAGCTGTGATCTTTCTTAGCATCCTTCTCATTATTATAACGTGCTTAATGGTAAGTCTGGCATTTACATTTCTAAAGTCTGTCTCATATCAGTTCCCATTTTATGGTGGTTCAGTATTCTGGAGGGTTGAAGTGTCTGAAACGTGTGTGCATCATATGTGCTTATAGATTTTGGGGTGTATTTTCCAACCCTTATTTGCGAGTGTATGTGTAGAATATGGAGCTCAGTGGCAGAAGTTCATTGTGAAATTAGGTGCATTTTCAGTTGTCAAATATTCGGAAAATGCTGAGCTCCTAAATTCATGCTCCCAAGATGCCTCTTAAATTTGTGCCCTATTTTCAGCTAGAAATTCATCTTACTTTAGGAGCTTAAAATTATGCTAGCTTTGCCCCTATTTAGAACCAACCAGCAACTCTTGAACCAATCTTGTACATGCTGAAAAATAAGCCCAGTCTTCAGTAACAGCTCTGTATCAATTCCCTCATTCTTTTTTTTTTTTTTTTTGCCTGTATGGAGAGTCTGACGTCACATTGAACTCCAAAAGCAGAGCCCAGATAGGTGCCAGTAAAAGATGAACTTATACCAGGGACAACGCTGATCCTTGTGGTACCATCAATATCTGATGGAATCCCATCTGATACCTGAACATCCAAACTCACCCATTGCTCCTAATCTTTGAGGGGAAAAAATGAGAACCGTCCAAAAATCAGACCACTCCAATTCCTCTCTTCCAACCTACTAAATAGTATGTTCCAATCTAATGAGACAAAAAACCGAGTTGATATCTAACTGACATCACAAATTGGATTTGGATTTTGCGATCAAATCAAATATTTTAAATAAACTTGAAACTTGGATTTGTCTCCTGTATCCATCCCTCTCAACAGGCTGAGGAACAATCGTATCCTTCCTGGAAACTTGACTGCTAAGTGCTTCTGACATCTACTTGTCCAAGTATTGATTCAGAAATGGAATGTTGGGTATTGGTCCCTAATTCCTAGGGTCTGACCTAAGGAGAAACTTCAACCTTCTTTATCACAGGAAGAACATGTTAACATTTTATTTATAACCCGCCATTACCGTGAAGTTCAACTCACAAAAAAAAAAACTGGACAACAGTGAATTAGTTAACATCATTCAGGACGATATTTAACATACGAAAAAGTTTTTAATGAGAGTAAGAACTTGCGGTGAGCAACAAAGGTCCTAAATCTCCTCTCCCAGTTTGCCGCTTGAAAAGAACGTAGCCGATGAAGATAACATTTATGAAGGTCACCTCTTATGGTGGGAAAAACAAACTCGGATGGTCTAGGGCCTAGGCAAAGATCGTCTTGAAGTTGGTCAACAAGATATCCTGCTGCTAATCCATGTAACACCTTACAGCGAAAACAGCCAGATTTAAAGATTATCCCGGCTCTTACAGGAAGCCAGTGTAGTCTTCTGAAATAAGGTGCAACACGGTCAGGTTTTTTTAGGTTGAAAATGTGGCGTCCAGCCATGTTTTGAACAATGCGAAGTTTGTGAAAATGCTTTTTCTGTCCTGCAAAATAGACTATGTTACAATAGTTCGAAATGCTCAGAATTAATGATTGTACTAACAACTGAATTTGAACCTCTTCAAACTACAAAGAAACTCTGGCGGACTACTGCCTCGGTCTGAGCACACTGGCCCAAATTCTCAATAGTGCGCTGTAAGTTAAGCAGCGGCAGGCGCTCTTATCACCGCCTAACTTAATTGAGTTTAATTGGTTTAATCAGCATAGTAGTTGGTTGTGCTAATTAAAAACCAATGAAATCGCAATTTTAAAAAAATAGAGGCGTCTAAGGGCACCTCCGGGGGACCTGCCTATACAATGGGTGGGTTTGGGGGGTTGGGAGGTCATGGTTGCAGCCTGAGGGAGAGGGCAGGGGGCATGTTCAGGGGAGGGGGGAACAAGAGGAGTCGTGGGGTTTTCTTTTTTACGTAAAAAAAAAAAAAAAAAAAATGATGCAGCTGACCTGATAGTCAGCCAGGGCCGCATAACTCTTATGCAGTCCTGGCTGAATTTTGGCTGAGCCACATAAGCTCCAAGAGGCCAGGCCTGCCCAAAATTATACAGGAATATTTAGTGCTGTCTAATATTACTGGATAATTTAGCCAGTGGTGGTCAGCATGGAAAAACACCTCCTGAATGTAGGGGGAGGGGGAAACGTTTATTAACATTGCTAATATTGGCACAGGCTCTTACAAAATAGTGATTATTCCCTTTGCGGGCACCCAGATAATTGCTGACTCTGCCCCGTTTCTCTTACCCACTTAACTGGCTTTGAATATTGACCCTTTAAGAGTTGATATTCAGAATGTTTTTAACCTGGTAGCAAATGCTTTTTCAGCAGACTGAATATTGACCCCAAATAAGGTCAATTAGCATTTATGGCTGATGGTACAACTTTCTACAGTATTCACATCCCCTTTATTTCATTATTTGGCCTGTCCTTTCACTCAGGGTGGGTTACATAAAAGCTTTAAAAAAAAAATACAGAAAATAACACGACAAATCGAAAACAATCAGAGCTGAGCAATTTCTTTGTTTTAATAATTCATTGTTTACTTACCCCATCGGTTTCTCAAAAAAAAAATCCATGATTATTCTGCAAGACCAGCAATCTTTAGCCAGCCCAAAAACCAAACCTACCGCATTGATTGTTGTCTTTTTTTTTTTTTAAGAAAAGAATAAAAACCTTTAGTCAGAACACTCACCACAAATTGTGAATGTCTCATAAAACCAGAATTTTTATTGTCTAGTGTGCTACGTTTATACTGTAGGTGGGAAAAGCATTCGTGTTCTCTTCTCTAAAGGTTCTTTACAGGTTAAGAGAAAAGATTCAGTTTTCACAGAGGGAGGACAAAGAGAAAAATCAACAGATTCACCTTTCGCCTCTCCCGGTGCAGACAACACAGTGTGGGGTGAAGTGTGCAGACAGCATGGTCCAGCCTGACCCTCCTTCCAAATCTGTAAATGTCACCGTGGGTGCCCAGTGCCAGGGAGCTGCTGACACTAAACCTTCGGTCTCTGCTAGTCCTTCTCCATTCAAAATGAAGCCCGTGGGCCTTCAGGAAAGGTAGGTTGTGCCTACTCTCGTGGGTTAGAGACATTTGTTTATTAATGGGATGCAGCTGTGAAGAACCAACGGACTGGCCTATGGGGGCTGAGTCTCTTTTGCTTATATTTTGCTATGGGGGCTGAGCCGCTTCCTTACTGGCTCCCACGAATTCTCACGAGAATTCACAGGAGCCAGTAGATGCCCCTCGGCACTGAGCAGTAGCGCCAAATTGCGCTCCTGCCGCTCAGCGGCTGAAAAAACTGTTTAGCAGTAGGGCAGGAACTCGGAAAGTTCGTTCCTGCCCGCTGCACCTTCACCGGGGATCGGCAAGATGAGATATGAGGCTAGGGCAGGGAGGCGGGCAGAGTTTAGAGCCTGGGAGGGAGGGAGGGTGCAGAATCCGTCAAGGAAGGAAGGGTGCTGGGTGCAGAGCCTGACCGGGGGGGGGGGGGGGGAGGTAGGGAAAAAAGGGGGCTGGGTGCAAAGCCTGACAGGGGAGAGAGGGAAGGAAGGGTACTGGGTGAAGAGTCTGACAGGGGAAGAGAGGGAAGGAAGTGGGCTGGGTACAATGCCTGACAGGGGAGGGAGAGAAGGCTGCTGGGTGCAGTGCCTGGCAGGAAGGGAGCTGGGTGAAGTGCCTGGCAGGGGAGGGAAGGGGGCTGGGTGCAGAGCTTGGCAGGAAGGGGCTGGGTGCAGAGCTTGACAGGGCAGGACACTTGAATATTAAGCCGCCTGACTTTTATATTCGAGTCAACCATTTTTCCTCCTTTTTGGGGGAAAAGGGGGGTCTCGACTTATATTCGGATCAAAATATATTTGAGTATATACAGTATATTTAGCCATTCAAATTGTGGGTATTCCGAGGAATTAAGTTTTACTGGGGAAAAAACATAGAGGTTAGTTATCGAAGAGCTTTAAGGCCATAATATGTGTTATTTAAATTGTGCATTAAATGACAATAACGGGTGTTGTATTACAGTAATGCACATTCATTTAAGGCACCATTGGATACACAATAATGAGATGTGAACACCTTATTACTATGTCAGTTCAATAATACAGCTGGCAATGAACGCCACAACTTGTGTTATTCCTGGAAAAATAATTCTAGCAAAAAGCTGCCATTATTTTTCCTGACTTTTGCCCTCATAAGGCAGCTTAGCTCCTAGCAGTAGTACTGCAAGACTACCACTAAGGATCACCAGTACCATCTTGAACCCAATGCCGACAGGGGCAGGAGTGACTGGGAATCACTTCTGCCTCATATCCCCTAGACTCCAGGGATTTTTCAAAGTAGACTGATGGAGGGGGGGGGGACTTGTGGAAGGGTGAGTCTGGAGGTGGGGGGGAGGGCATTGAGAGGGGTGAATGTGATGAAGGACAGCATTGGTAGGAAGGGGATCTTTATACATTGTTTGGCTTCTTTCAGATATGGCCTAGATACATTGCACAGCAGCCTTGTGGCTCAATAGTCTCAGGGAGTATGACTTATGCTGCTGGTGAGGTCAGTCACAACTGGGCCGTTCATGAACTTCAGGAGTGACTAACCTGTGGTACTGACTGACATACCACGGATTAGTCACTCCTGTGGTAAATTAAGGTGCAATAAAAGCCCATTTGTACCTCACCTTAACTACTTTTTTGTGGTACTAACAATGTCAAGATAAGTAGGATATTTATTTGCTTACTGTGGTTTATTAACTGGCTTTATGAAGGGATTCACCCAAAGCGGTGCAAAGCAGGTTCCTAAAATCATAAACCTAGCTCCAGCGTCCCCTCATTTCTTTACCCTTTCCTGCCACTCCCCTACTTTGGTTCAAATTAATTCCAGAGTATTACATATGTTATAGAAAATCCTGTTTTTTCAGATTGCAGGTGGTCCAGTATTGCTGTTAGGTATAAAATTGGTAATTGTTCAAGCTGACTGCGCCATCTATAGGCCAAAGTGCTAAACTGCACATTTCCATCACGTACAGCAACTGTAATTCCACAATCCGATGTAAAGATCCCTAAATTGAAACGAGAAATCTAGATTGCAGTGCGTACTGTATCTCTTGTGCAGCCTTCCCATTAATCATGTTTGTGAATATGCTCTCTTAACTCTTCATCTAGTCAAGGAAGAATTTCATTAAAACAAAATGCAAGAGGGACAAAAATATCAGCTCCCCAGAAAATCCAGCGGATTAGTTCAGAGTAGACAATGACACGGGGACAATATTTTCCCTGTCCCCGCAGGAACTCAATTTCCCCATCCCGTCCCCGCGAGTTTTGTCCCTGCCCCTGCCCCATTCCTGTAAGCTCTGCCTTAACCGCACAAGCCTTGAACACTTATGATTTTAAAGTGTTTGAGGCTCATGCAGATGAGGATGGAGCTTAGGCATTGGTGGAATGAGGCATTATGACATCACAATCTGAGCTCTAGAATGTTGCTACTTAGGATTTTAAAGGGTTTGAGGCTTGTACGGATGAGGACGGAGCTTAGGCATTGGTGGAATGAGGCATTATGACATCACAATCGGAGCTCTAGAATGTTGCTACTTAGGATTTTAAAGGGTTTGAGGCTTGTGCGGATGAGGACGGAGCTTAGGCATTGGTGGAATGAGGCATTATGACATCACAATCGGAGCTCTAGAATGGTGCTACTTAGGATTTTAAAGGGTTTGAGGCTTGTGCGGATGAGGACGGAGCTTAGGCATTGGTGGAATGAGGCATTATGACATCACAATCGGAGCTCTAGAATGGTGCTACTTAGGATTTTAAAGGGTTTGAGGCTTGTGCGGATGAGGACGGAGCTTGTAGGAATGGGGCAGGGGCAGGAAAAGAACTCACCGGGACAGGACGGGAAAATGAGTTCCTGTGGGGATGGAGAAAAATTTGTCCCCGTGTCATTCTCTAGTTCAGAGAACAGATTTCAGATGTTTTAAAAAGAGAAATATGCCCCAAACTGGGCCCAAAACCTTCCTTCCCTGCTGCCCTTCAAATGTTTTAATCTTTACCTGGAAGAAAAGTGCTGAGTGAAAACTGCCACGTAGGACAGAACTTTGGTCGTTTCAATTGAACGTAAGAACATAAGAATTGCTGCTGTTGGGTCAGACCAGTGGTCCATCGTGCCCAGCAGTCTGCTTTGTCCAATAGGACTTTCTCATTATGGGGCATGTAATGGGTGGGAGGTGTATATGGGCCTCATTTTCAACCTGGAGGTTATTATCACACGTTCAATGTTAATACAGCAGATAACATGGAACAGTTAGCTAACGGTAGGGTTACCAGATGTCTGAGGACATGTCCTCTTTTCAGAGGACTGTCGGGGATCCGGACAGCTTTGCAAAACCCAACACTTTGTCCAAGTTTTGAAAAGCTGGTAAGATCAGGGCCAAGTCTGGCGTGCATTTGCACATGTGTGGATGCGATGCAGTGACATCACATGCATGCATGCAATGTCATCAAGTCGCTTGTGCAGATGCATTCCAGACCCGAAGAGACGAGATTTGCGTGGGGCTGGGGGTTGGGAGGCGGAATGGGACGGGGACGGCGTAAACAGGGGCAGACCTAGGGATGGAAAGGGGTGGGCCTGAGAGCAGAACAGGGCGGGGCCACATGTCCTCCTTTACCAGATGCAAAATCTGATAACCCTAGCTAACTAAACTAAACTAAACCTTAAGTTTATGTACCGCATCCTCTCCATGAATATAGAGCTCGGCACGGTTTACAAAAGTTTAATAAAGGAAGAGAATAGCACATTGAGTTTGGTGGATTGAGAATAGGGGGGGGAGGAGAGCATTACGCTTTTGTGAAAAGACTGGTTTTCAGATGCTTACGGAATAGTTGGAAGGAGACCTGAGTCCACAGTGGGGTTGTAAGGTTATTCCAAAGCCCTGTAATTCTGAAAAAGAGAGATTTTCCCAATTTTCCCACATAGAGGACACCTTTTAGTGAGGGGAAGGAAAGTTTAAGTTTTTGGGTGGGCCTGGTATTGTCGGGACTCGGGGAGTTCCAAGATAGTGGGATTAGAGGAGGGAGGATGCCGTGTATCATTTTAAAAGCTAGGCAGGAGCATTTAAAATGAACCCTGGCGATTATTGGGAGCCAGTGGAGTTTGGACAAAAGTGGAGAGACATGGTCAAATTTATGTTTTGCGAAGATCAGCTTGGCCGCAGTGTTTTGAATTAGTTGAAGTCTATGAAGACTCTTTTTTGTTAGACTAAGATAGATGGAATTGCAGTAATCTAGTTTGGAAAGGATGATGGATTGAACAAGGATGGCAAAGTGTTGTTGGCGGAAGCAGGATCTCACTAACGGCATCCCACATCAGTGGTCCTGCAGTAAACACAAAATAAACAACGACTTTTCTGTCATAACGGCACACTGCCTTCGCCAAAATGCTGGGAACCCCCCTCAACGGTTAACACAGGCCCCAATATTCAAAACAAGGATCCTGGCCATTTAAGTCACCTGTCCCTAGCTAACTGGGCATTAACTGGATCGTTCCACTGAAAATGACCAATTAACACCCAAGCTGAAATCAGCTATTTTGAGGGCATTCTGGGACACAGTCAGAACTTAACTAGCTAAGATAACCCCATAAACCGGACCGCATAAAACACAGTCCTATCTTTATGTGGTTCATCTTAGCCAGTTAATTACTAAATATCTCACTTAACCTGCTATGTTTCGTTCACCTGCATCTGCTTCGATATTCAGTACTGGAGCCCAGACACAAAAGGTCACCCAGGTACATCATAATTGCAGATCCTAAATAGATATTGCAGAGATTATTAACTGGAATTAAAAAGCATAAGGAAGGGTAAGGTACATAAGACAAATTGCGGATCAGGGAGCCACCTTTATTCAAGCTCACCTTTGAATCCCTGGGCCCCAGAGTCTGGAATAATCTATACGCCAAGATCCCTCCTATTAAAGCTTCAAGAGAATGCTAAAGACTTATCTTTTCTTTTCATAATGACTGATTTCTGCCTAACCCTCTATCTAGAATCATCATCAGTTTGATCAGGTGTCCCCATTGCTTCAGAATCTACACTGGCTCCCTGTCCATCTCGGGATTCATTTCAAATGTGCATGTATTGCTTTCAAGATCCTGTATGGTATCCTTGTTCTTTTTGTTCCCCTATCTTGGAATGCTTATAGATCTTATCTCGTGAGAAGTACCCAAAGATTCAAACTTTCTTTTCCCTCAGTAAAGGGAATAAAAACTGTCAGAAATTTAGCCAATCATTTCCTTTCAAATTGGCAGAATTATGGAATGGAATACCCTTTACTTTTAAGGGGTCTTGGCGCCTTCCAATCTTTTCGCAAAACTTTAAAAACAACCCTGTTTGCAAATCATTTTGGAAATCACTCTTTTTAGTTTTTCTGCTTCCTGGTCCCTTTTTTGGTTCCTTTTATTTTGTTATATTACCTTTATGTTTTTCTTTTTTAATGATTGTGAACCGAGTCAAGCTCCTCTTTTGGTTGATGACCCGGTCTACAAATCCAAGTTTTAGTTTAGTTTAGAATCTGGTTGCAAATGTAATAACTGATCCCAATTTTATTGTAAGCTGCAATGATTCCTTGTAGAAAATGGTGGGATATAAGAAACCATATATAGTATGGTTTGGTAATTGTGGGAATGCCTTAGTAAAACAGTTCGTCGTCAAGACTTAGTTGGCTTTTTCGAAAGAAGTCCTCAACTGAATGTCTGCAATGTTGTAGACCACTAATGAAGGCAATCTTGCTGAAACCCAGCCATGATGGGTCCTTACTACAAGAAAGCCTTTCGTAATTATCAGCTTGACCATCACTGTTTGTTCTGCTTTGCTGGTACCGTATATACCATTATAGAATATCATTGCACACCCAACGCATATTTTGTGCCATAAGAACCTTTATAATGTTGGTAGAGAGAATTAGGGTAACTCACTCATCTCTGTTCTCCCGTTTACTTGCAACTTTCTGACATCTACCCTCTTTAGAAGAGGTAGACAAGTGTTACAGGACCAAAGTAAACCCAATGGCTATCTCTTGGAAAAATAAAATGTGCTGAAACAATCTTAAGAGGAGCAATTACATCCTGCAGCTTTCCTATTTAAATTACAAGTGGAGTTAAATTGGCCCCAGGCTCTATTAGAAACGTGAACCAAGATTGGCACTGGCCGTGATACAGGTCCCAATTAATCCATCAACAGAATGCGAGGCTGGCAAACTCGAAGCAGTGATGCAGTCATGGAAATATCACAGAGAATAGAAGAGGAAGGAAAAAGGGCATGTCTGCAAAAGGGCACAGCACTCCAAAAGCCTTGGAAATGAGGGAGCAGCTCATTAGGAGATGAGCAAAATAAAGAAAGAGAGCCGGACAGGAAAGTGGAACAGATTTATATGTGATTGAAAGGCCGTAGACTTTACCGTCCTATATAATCGCAAATAAGAGTTGTAAGGCCCTGCATGCTCTGTAGGGAGTTAATCAAAATCACGCTTTCTCACATTTTGACATTGCACGATGAGTGTGACATAGGGGCCTTAATATTTATTTAACCCAGGCGTGTCAAAGTCGGTCCTCGAGGGCCGCAATCTAGTTAGATTTTCAGGATTTCCCCCATGAATATGCATGATTTCTATTTGCATGCACTGCTTTCATTGTATGCTAATAGATCTCATGCATATTCATTGCAGCCCTCGAGCACTGACTTTGACACCTGTGATTTAACCATTTATATACTGCATAAAACTGCAGTTTTCACATTGGTTACATGCATATTAACCTGGTCACCCTTTAGTCGCTAAACATAATAATAATAATAACAGTTTATATACCGCAATACCGTTAAGTTCTATGCGGTTTACAGAAGATTAGTGGAGTACAAGTTGAGTTGACGTACAAGTTGAGTTAACTTAAGGGATGTGGGAACAATGGGGAGAAAGGGCAAGCGAGGGGAAGGAGGGAAGTGGGTCAGCTGTCTAGGTATTTCAGGAATAGGTGAGTTTTGAGGCGTTTCCTGAATACCTCATAAGTGGTGGGCAATAGGAGTTGTTCTAGGTCTTTACCCCATAGAGCAGCCTGATGTGAGAGAAGATGCTCATGGTGTTTTTTTAGTTTGCATCCTGTAACCGGGGGAGAAACGAAGTGCGAGTGGGAGCTTCTCTTGTGTTTGTTGGCTGAGAAGGAGAATAGGTCAGTGATGTATTTAGGGGTTAGACCGTAGAAAACTTTAAAACAGAGGCAGGCGAACTTAAACTTTACACGAGCTTCCATCGGCAGCCAGTGTAGCTGTTTGAAGTATGGCGTCACGTGATCGAACTTCTTTAGACCGAAGATTAGTCTGACCGCAGTGTTTTGCATTAGTTGTAATCGTCGCATATTCTTTTGGGGGATTGCTAAGTAGGCGATGTTACAGTAGTCGAGTTGACTTAATACGAGGGATTGTACCAAGATTCTGAAGGCAGAGTTATCAAAGTATGCTTTAATGGATTGAAGTTTCCAGAGGGTGAAAAATCTCTTTTTGATTAGGGAGTCCACCTGATCTTTCATGATACAAACAATGGACAAACATAAATTTCCCATCCCCCAGGAAAAAATAATACAATATCTAAAACAATTATCAAATCATAATATCAATACAGGCATTTTCATATCATAATTTCAACAATTAAAATGCAGAAAAGCATTGAATATTAAATCCAAGGCAAAAATATTCTTAACACTATGGGCCTCTTCTATCAAACTGTTCCTATGAGCATCGGGAGCAGCGCGGACCATTCAGCCCGGCTCTCTAGCACAGTTTGATAGAAGAGGCCCTATGTCTTGAAACTGAAGAGACTGCTGAAACATTAGCATAGGAAGGCATTGACAAAAAGCTGCGTTTTTAACATTTTCTTAAAATTGATCTTCCCCGCACAAAATCGCAGAATGCCAGGCAGGGCATTCCAAAATTTCACACCGACCACCGAAAAGCTTTGGGAAATTGACGTAACGTGTTTTAAAAACAGGATTTTCCCACGTGCTTTCAGCCCATTTCTAATGTGGCAGGATTTAAGGCATCATTCTTTTTTTTCCAGATTGTGCGTTAATTTTCACACCCATTCTTCGCCCATGGATGCCCCATTGAAAAAATATTTTTTAAAAAAATATGTAACGCGCAAAGAAGAGCATTAAAAAAAAGTACCATATCTGTTTTTGCAACAATAACCGTGCGTTGGGGGCTTAACACCCTTTAGTAAAAGGACTCCATAGTGTGTGATGCCTCGGGCTAAGCTGTAAATTGCTACATGCTGATATATTTTAACATTTTTTTAAATTAAAAAACCACATTTGATTATAAATAAGTTTTTGTTCTGTGTGTGCTCCCAAATTTATGTACAAAATTTATTCTATTCAGATCCTAGATAACCCGATATCATTAATATTAATCCGTTGAGGTATGATATATTTATTTATTAATATTATGGACAAGCACATAAGCACCTGAGTGAGTCAGGTACATATGCTGTTTTTTGGAAGCTTCTGCACCGCTACTAAAGAGAGGGAAGTCAATTCTGAGCGGTTTGCATGAGCTTCAGTAAAGGTGTTACAATACATGAGAATCTTATCTATTTATACCATCCATATACATATACCCCGTTTTACGAACATCCTACTTACGTCGGACTCGTATTTACGAACAGGGGTCCTGTTCTACCTTCCGTGTCCCAACACGCCCCTCTCTCTCTGTCCCTCCCTCCATTCTGTGTCCCAAGTTTGTGCCTCCCTCTGGCGGGTGTTTACCTTTTTCTGGCCTGCTCCCTCCTTCCAGCCGCAGTGGTTTCTCTGCACAAAGCCGCGGGCAGCGGCTCCTATGCATGTCTGCGGCTGAGTTGGAAGCCTTCCCTCCGACATGGGAGGAGCTTCCTCCGACATCAGAGAGAAGGCTTCTGGCTCAGCTGCGGGACGCTCATAGGAGTCGCTGCCCACAGCTTTGCGCAGAAAAAACCACTAAGGCTGGAAGAAGGAGGGAGCCGGCCAGAAGGTAAACACCTGCTGTAGGGAGACACATACTTGGGGCACAGAATGGAGGGAGGGAGAAGGGCGTGTTGGTCCTCAGGAGGGGGGGAGCACAAACTTTGGACAAAGGATGGAAGGAAGGAGGGGGCATGAACTTAGGACACAGAATGGAGGGAAGGAGGGAGAGAGGGGAGCATGAGCCATAGGATGGAAGGAGGAAGTGAGGGAAAGAGATGCTGAGGTGGGGGAGGAAATAGAAAGGGAGAATTGAGTGTCTGAGTGAGAGAGAAAGAGAGATGGTGCACATGGGGAGATGAAGAAAGAGGATAATTATTGGGCATAAGGAAGGAGAGAAAATTATTGGACATAGTGGTGGGAGAGGAGTGAGGTAGAGATGCATGGGGAAGAGAGAGATGAGAAGGAGTAATGTTGGATGTGGTGGTGGAGAGGGAACAGTGGGACGGATGGAAAGGGATGCAAGAGGAGCCTCAAGGAGGTAGAGAAGATGGGAAAAATACTAGGATCCGAGTTATGTACAAATTCAACTTAAGAACGGCTTAGAAAACGGAACCCGTTCTTAACCTTGGGACTGCCTGTACTTGTCTTTCTTTGTATTATTTGTGGGTTCACCCTTTCGTGTTCCAAGTGGGGGGGGCAGCCTCCTGTTTCCTCCACGCTAAAGTGTTCTGTGAAGATTGACAATGAATCTTACTTTAGGGCACGGACGTATTCCTAATTTTTCTGTGTATCGCTGTTTTGCAAGCCAGTCAGACGAGGTCCTGCTCAGCCAGATGTCAGGCACTGATTAATCCGTCTTAACTTCAGCCAAAAAGGAAGAACACGTGATGGGAGGAGCATTAAATGCAGCACAATCAACTTCCGACCAACCAGGGTTTCCTGTCACCTTGGCAATGACACTGATTGGCGGTGCGGTTTCCTGTGCACACACTAAAACCAGTGGTAACTGGAGAAACAAGAACAAAACCCATAAGAAACCTGGGAGGACCATAAAAAGTAAACTTTTGCTGAATTCAGACTGGAAAGCCCACCCAGCCTACACCAATACCGATTTTCAAGTAGACTCTCAGTTATCCGGCACACATGGGGATTGGTAGATGCCGGATAAAGGTAGTTTTGGGCTATCGGATGTCCGGATTTCCCCGGTCATGTCTTCCTTTTGAGGACATGTCCAGGGGGGTCCGGAGGGCTTTTCAAAACCTGGCACCTCACCTCAAGACAAAGAAGAACTCCGAACCCTTTTGCCTTCCCTCCACTCAAGGGCACTCAGCGCAAAAAGATGTTTGATAACCTTCTGGCGACGCAAGCAGGTTCAGGACAAATGTCAGGAAGTTTTCTTTCATACAGCGCGTGGTGGATGCTTGGAATGCGCTCCCGGAGGAGGTTGTGGAGGAGACCACTGTACTGGGATTCAAGCACAAGTTGGATGCACACCTTCTTGCATATCATATTGAGGGATACGGTAAATCCGGGTCTCCATAAAGGAGTACCTAAATGGGCCACCGCGTGTGCGGATCGCCGGACTAGATGGACCTCGGTCTGATCCGGTGAAGGCGTTTCTTATGTTCTTATGTTCTTAACCACTCCATCTCCAACCTGTTGACGGCAACGGGCGACTTCAAAACTTTTCGAAAAGAAATCAAAACCCTACTTTTCAAAAAAAATTTATCCAGATATCTTAACCCAACCCTTCCCCCTCCTCCTAGATAAATTCTCCCCCAAAACCTCCACTTAAATAATCTCTTCCTCCCCAAAACACCAACCAAGTATTCAGATCCCTGAAATATAACGTAATCTTATTCGTACTCTAACTGTAATCTATTTGTTATATCACACAGTAACGTACAGTCAATTTAATATCCAATTTGCAAGTTCTTCCGGAATTAATCCAGGTACCTCTCCTCCCTTGTAACCAAAAAAAAAACAACAAAAAAACCCAAAACTGTTGTAACTTCACTGGAAATGTCCAGTTAGCTCTTTTGTAATCCGCCTTGAACTGCAAGGTATAGGCGGAATAGAAGTTCCTAATGTAATGTAATGTAATGCACTTTGGGTTTTGAAAAGCTTCTATCAAATCGTCGTCGGGCATGCACAGATATGACTCGATGGTGTTATGTGCACGCGAGCACGCGCCCAACGACATTGTTTCGTATTCGAGCATATGCAGATGCCTCCTGCCCGACGAGAGAAGGGCTGGGGTGGGGTTAGGAAGGGATTGGGGGGCGGGACTGGGGGGGGTCCGGAAGTGACAGACAGAACACCGAAGCCGACACGGGCGGCAAGTAGGTGGCCGTTCGCGCCGAAGTTTAAAAAGGTGAGGGGGAGGGGAAGGGCACGCGTGCGTGGCAGGGGGAGGAGTGGGAAGGGAGGTGAAGAGGAGGAGGGGTGCAGGCACCCCGAGCAAGACCGTGCCCAGGGCGGACCCCTCCCTTACCCCCCCCCTTACACCCCTGTCTGTTGATCAGAACCTATTAGTGATTCCCACCTACAAAGAAATACAGTACTCTCCCGAAATTCGCGGAGGTTCCGTTCCAGAAACCCCTGTGAATTTTGAAAAACTGCGATTTTTCACCTGTCAAAAGGCAGGAGAGGTGGCAGAGGGCAGCTGAGGGCGCCGTCGGGTGCAGAAAATCGCTCGCGGTCTGCTCCGACCGCCTCTTCCTGTTACTCAAGTCGGGCTGCACCAATCAGGAGCTGCTTTGACGCGACTTTAGTACAGGAAGAGGCGGTCGGAGCAGGCCGCGAATGAGTGAGCCCGCGATGTGCGAGCCGCGAATTCGCGGGGGGAACACTGTAGTGCGTGGTCATGTGTGTGGTTCTTTCTTCTCAGCACGGGGACCTACACTTTGGAATTCCCTACCTAAAATGTTACATCTCCAAACAAACCTTGGAGAGTTTCAAATTGATTTTTGAAACCTTTTAATGTGAAGAAGCATTTCGTTAAAGGCGGTAACTGAGAAAGAGGCCCGTTGGCTTCTGTTTTATTCCCCGCCCTTTCTTATAAACATTGTAGTTCTACTGCCTGCCCTCACGGTCAAGTTTTTCGTATTGTAATACCCTCTTCCCAATTGTGCAGTGAGGGGGGGTGGATCACCCGGTCACTGTCTTGTTGGGGGTGCCGGCACCTCCCTTCCTCTCTGCCCCACTTTCCTGCACCTTTTGCGCCGTGCACTTGCCTTCAATTCCACCCCCACCCCCCACTGTACCTTGAGCTCTTCGGGGTGCGAAAAGCAGCTCTAACCTGCTCCTCACGCCCGGTCTCGGCGCTCCCCTCTGACGCCATTTCCGGGTCCCTCAACTAGGAAGTGACATCGGAAGGAGAGCCAACGTCGGTGTGGGCAGCAAATTACGGGGGAAGGGAAGGGGAACGTGTGTGGCGGGGGGGGGGGGTGTTGTTGAGAGGAGGGCAAGAGGGGGCACCACTGCCCTATGCGCCTCCCGCCCTCGCTGTGCCACTGCTCTTCCCTTAATTATATGCTTTTTTTGTGTGTTTTTTTTGAGCATCGCAAGCCGCCTGGAAGGTTTTTACTAGAGAATGACACGGTGAAAAAATTGGTCCCCGTCACCGCCCCGTCCCCGTCTCACCATCCTCTGCACCGCCCCGTCACCGTCATTCCCTTCACCGCCCCGTCACCGCCACTGCCACCCCATTCACCGCCCCGTCACCGCCACTGCAACCCCATTCACCGCCCCGTCACCGTCACCGCTGCATACATAAAAGCCTCAAACGGGTACGATTTTATATACTTTTCTAATATCTCCCCTATGTATCTGCCATTGCCCCTCCCTGTGTCCATATACCATCCCCATGGCATGTCCCCTTTTTGTCTCTGTCCCTATGCCCCATGCACATAATTTCCCCTCTTTCTGTTACCTTCCTGTGTCCAGATTTCCCCTATCTTCCTCTTCCATACCAGTGTGTCTCTTCTTTTCAACCCCATCTAGCTTTTTTCCCTCTTTCTTCCCCCCCCCCCCTGCTTCTAGCATCTGGCTCACCTGCCTGTCCTTCCCTTTCTTTCCTGCTGTGGGTTTTTCTTTCCGTTTTCATCACCTTGGCCCAGAATCCTTTTCCCTTTCACTCCCTCCTTACAGTCTGAGCCGGGAACACGGGTGATCGCACGGTCCTCGCAGCCCCCACCCGCCTGCCCAATCGATCCTAGTGTTTAGCCAGTTCTCTCCCTTCTCCTCACCTTAATTTGCAGGCTTTCTTTTTCAGCGACCTGCACGCTTTCCCAAAGAGCCGCACACGCGCGGCTGCTCAGTGTTCAATCTTCTGCTCTGCTGCAACTTCCTGTTTCCGGTTGCGTCAGAGCAGAAGATCGAAACTGAGCAGCAGCGGCTCTTTGATAGCGTGCGGGTCGCCGAAAAAGAAAATCTACAAACTAAGGTGAGGAGAAGGGAGAGAGCTGGCTAAACACTAGAATCGATTGGGCAGGCGGGTGTGAGCTGCGGGGACCGCGCGATCCTTCATGCCTCACTGCGGGGACAAGACCCATTCACCGCCCCGCGGGCGGTGAATGGCCTTGTCCCCGTCGCCGCAGCGACTGCTAGTTTTCTTCCCCGTTTTCGGCGGTGACCCGCGGCTAAAATGCGGTGGCCGCGGGTAAACCGCCACCGTGTCATTCTCTAGTTTTTACCATAATGTGCAAGATAGAAAGCTTTAAGAAACTTGGAAACCTGTTCACAACTTAAAAACCTCTTAAATGCATTATATCCTATGTAGCTCTAAACCCCATATCCAGGCCCGAGGAAAGGAGGAGGGGGGTGGGGTGCAGCCGGTACATCACTCCAGGGCCTATGACGCTCAAGAAATATCACGGAAACCGAAATGTGCCGTCGTCTCAAGAAGGAGACATCCTTACAAACTAAGACGAAGAATGGTGCGAAGCAATAGAAGGCCAGCGTCGGTCTGTCTATTCTGTTGACAGTTCCTGCCACTGTCGCCTCAGCGGAGCGCTCATTCGGCACGCTAAAGCTGGTCGAACAATTTTCTAAGATCCTCTAGGTCACAAGTGTGACTGGCAGATGTGGCAAGACTCAGTATTGAGTCTGATCTAGCAAAACAGATTAATTTTGATTATGTAATTCAGAGTTTCTCTAGGAAAAAGGCCAGCAAAGCACCTTTGTTTGGCAGACAATAAATGCTATCATAAAAGTCTTTTACTATTATAAATATATTACTGTATTATTACATTTACTAATGTATTAGTACTTTATATTAACGGGTGCTAGAATAGATGTGTAAACTTACGCATTTCTTTCTTTCTTTCTGTCTTTCTCTCTGCCCCCTGTCTGTCTTATTTTCTTTCTGTCTCTTTCCCCCTGTCTGTCTTCCCTTCTCCCTTTACCTCCCCCTGTCCAGCAGCACTCCTTCCCTGCTCCCCCTGTCCAGCAGTACCCCTTCTCCGTTCCTTTTTCCAACCCCCCCTGTCCAGTAGTACCCCCTTCTCCCTTACCTGCTCACTGTCCAGCATTCACTAGGCCGGAAAGCCTTGGGGCTTTTGCTAGGCCGGCCCGCCTCGCATTATTGAAGTGGGCCGGCCTAGCAAATGCCCTGCGGCAGCTGCCGATGCTGGTCCGGGGGTGAGAAGTAGAGGCGTGGTCAGAAGTCAGCCAGCGTTGGAGATCGGGGCAGGAACGTTGCTGGGGAAACCGCCGCCCGCGTTGCAAACCACTGAAGGCTCCTACTGCGCATGTGGCGCCACGGATCAGGGATCATGGCCGCACGGCATTTCAACTGCGCATGCGCGCTAAGTGTTTTAATATAGCAGATACTTATCTAAATGTATCAGTGTAATCTACGATTGTTAGAAATAAATAATATACACTTCCCCCTCCCCATTCACGGTTCCTGCACTCGCAGTTTCATATAATCGCGATTTTTTTCTGGGGAGGGGGAAAAAAAAAACAAAAAAACAGTCTTAATGTAAAAAAAAAATCCATCTTTTTTTCCTCTCTGCCGCCTTCCCGGCCTTACCTGGTGGTCTAGAGGGCTTTCGGGGCAGGAGCGATCTTTCTACGCTCCTGCCCCGTGCAGATCGCCATGAGGAAATGGCTGCTGGGAGTTCCCGTAGTCTCTCGAGACTACGTCGGGAACTCCCTACAGCCACTTCCTGATGGCGATCTGCACGGGGCAGGAGCGTAGGAAGATCGCTCCTGCCCCGAAAGCCCTCTAGACCACCAGGTGAGGCCGGGAAGGCGGCAGGGAGGTGGGGGTGGGTCAGAGCCGGATAATTGCGGTTTTTCAGCATTCGCGGTCCGGCTCTGCCCGTATCCCCCGCGAATGACGAGGGAGAAGTGTACACACATACATGTGTGTAGAATTGTGTATAAGGTCCCACACGCTTTCTTTGTACCGTATCCACAGCACCGGGATTTCATTATCGTCAAAGGCTCGCGTCTTAGGATCTCATTTGCCCATACGCTTAATCTGCAGGAACGCAGGGGAGGTGAAATCAGCTTTGTAATCATGAGCCTTTTTTGAGGCAATGCTTTAGTGAATATGATTAAAAAGAGGGAAAACTGAAAGTACTCTGTTGTCAGCTCTTTTCCTCTGCAGGATACATCGCGATTCCTGTCCCGGTCTGATACTGATTGCTTCAAGCTCGGCACAGAAGTGCTTGTCAGAGCTGTTTCCGTAGCTCGGTTTGACATGCCGAGATTTAAATTCCTTTGAAAATTACTGAAGCACTACCAGTTAGGACTGGTTTATGGGATGACACCGCTAGGGTCTGAAAAAGATGACTTTTTAAATGATAGCTTTTGAAATGTAGCAGGAAGCAGGATATATAGAAGCCTGGCCAGTCATAGGTGATGAGGTTTTAGGGGTGATCTATGTCCTTTTGTCAACATATTTCAGCCCTGCGTCTCTCCTCCCGAGTCAGTGGAATTTTAGAAAAACGAAGAACACATTTATGGGGGTAACGCCTTTAATCTTGATTCATGTAAGAGTCTGGCGGGAATACCAGAGCTTATTAACGAAATACTTCAAGGATTCTTTTGTGTGTTGAACACTGCATATATTATTAAGCAAACTGTGCTCTTTTTTTTTTTTTTGCCAGAATTAGATGCATATAATGTGAGCATCTGTATCTGATGATCATTATAGGAAAATGTAAAAAACTTAACCCCATCCCCTTTACTGAACCGCGATAGCGGTAATTAGTGCAGGGAGCCGTGCTGAATGCTTCATGCGGCTCTCGACGCTGTTAGAGTTCCTAGGAGCGTCGGGAGCAGCATGGGGCATTCAGCGGGTCTCCCTGCACTAAAAACAGCTATCGCAGTTTACTATAAAGGGGGGGGGGTATTTATTTAAGCATTTTGGGGGGAAATAATGTGGATGTAATGTATGTTTCTATTGTTACTTTGTATTTCTCTGTGAATGCACAGTTTCTCTTTTTGCTAATCGCGTAGAACCAGGGAAGCCGAGAAAAAATCCAGGCCCCGGTACAAAGAAGGTGCGTGGGACCTTATATAAAATTCTACACACATGTGTGTGTGTATTTTATTATTTCTACCAATCGTGGGAAAGCAAGGAGGAGTAACCCGAGCAATAAGTTTGAAGCTAGGAACGAACCCGTGAGAACACTTGTCGATAGTCACTTTCATGAGTTTTTGTTCGTTGAATCATGAATGCACCATACTATGTCACTCAAGTGTTTTATCATTGCCATGGCCTTCTATTGCTTCGCGATCTTGTGCGTGAAAGTTCTCGCGCCGTGCTTAGCTTGTGAGGACATCTCCTTCTCGAGATGACGACACGTTTCGGTTTCCGTGATGTTTCTTGGGCTTCATTGGGGCCCCCCTTGAGCTTCATAGGCCCTGGAGCGCTGTATCGGCCGCACCCCGCTCTCCTCGGGCCTGCATAGAACTGTAAGGTGTTTGCGGTACACAAAAGGCATGCTGTGTTATGATATCACTTCCAGCGATGCCTTTTAAATTCTGACCTCCTCTTTTTCCCCCCTTACAACCAGTTAAATTATATCCATCCAGTGAAATTTATCCACCAAAGTAGAGCCATAATCAAGGGTACTCATGAGGTGTGGCAAAAGGTTGTCCTACAATTAACCATATTTATTTGCTGTACCTTGTTCAGTTACCGTATATACTTGAATATAAATCGAGATTTGGGGGCCAAAAATGGGGGTCTCGGTTTATATTCGGGTCAGCGCTGACCTGTCCCCCTCCTGAACCTGATGCAGGCCTCTGCCGGGCCTTCCATGAGACTTGGTGGCCCAGCGGTGGCCGGGACATGAGAGATCCCTCCTGCCTCCTGTCCCAGCCAATTCTAAGAATTGTTACCTCCCTCCCACCTCCCCCGTGCATCTTTAGTATCCCTGGTGGTCCAGCAGTGAACCGCGGCAGGAGCGACCTTCCTTTGCTCCTGCCCGCGCAGAGCCGCTAGCCGAGAACTCGTGGCAACCAATTAGTTAGCAGCTCTGCACGGGCAGGCGTGACCTTCCTTCACTTTTGGCCATGCAGAGTCACTAGCTGATTGGCCGCAAGAACTCACGGCAGCCAATTAGCTAGCAGTTCTGCATGGGCAGGAACGAAGGAAGGTCACTCCTTCCACGGTTCACCGCTGGACCACCAGGGATACTAAAGGTACATGTGGGAGGCGGGAGGGAGGTAACAATTTTTAGAATCGGCTGGGACAGAAGGTGGAAGGTATCTCTCCTGTCCCGGCCTCCGCTGGACCACCAAGTCTCATGGCAGGCCCGGTGGAGGCCTGCAAGGCATCGGGAGGCGGGGGGGGGGGGGGGGACAAGGTACAAAACCTGTCAGAGAGGGATGGGGCTGGGTGCAGAGACTGGCAGGGCAGAGCAAGGCACTGCACTTGAATATTAACCCCCTGGTTTATATTTGAGTCAACCTTTTTTCCTTCTTTTTTAGGGGAAAAAGGTTACCTCAGTTTATATTTGGGTCGGTTTATATTTGAATATATATGGTATAAAAAGCAGAATAAGTGCCACTGATCATCAGAAATTAATTTCCCTTGGACTGGGGCTGCTGAACATGCTTGATACCTGGCCCACCTCTAACCCAGCCAATTAGGGGATGGCCGGTTAGTGGGGGATACTCGGCGGCATTAACCATTTAGATGCTATGGAATTAGAGAATGGCACGGGGACAAAGTTTTCCCCATCCCTGCAGAAACTCAATTTTCCTGTCCCGTCCCTGTGACCAGGAAGTGATGTCAGAAGGGAGCTGAGGTCTGCGCGAGCTGCAAGTGGAAGATGCTGCTTGCCCTGGTGAAAATTTAAAGAGGTGCGCAGGGGGAGGGTGCTGTGCCCCCCCCCCCATGAAGATGGTGACTGGAGTGGTCCACCCCCCCTTACTAAATCACTGCCCTCTATCAAACCAATTTATATATGGGTTTCATTAGGTTTTGAACATGACTTGAGACTCCATCGACTGGAATGGGATTTAACAACAAACCGCACCAACCATATTTCCTTGATCTAAATTTTGGAGGTTATTCCCTCCTGTAGGGAGCTGTACTTTTCCTTTTGGACCTTGCTCTAGAACCCACTGAGGACCACATTCCTGCTTTGCAGTGCCACATGTGCAGTCTTAGAAGACAAAACCAAGCTCCCTCCTCCGTATTGACTGCCAACAGCCTTGCTTCAGCTTAATTAATGTCTTCCTTCCACCTGCACGCCTTTTGCAGTTCAACAGCCAGCAGCAGCGAGAGATGAAGTTAAGGGACGCAAAAGGAAGCGACTCCCTGGAATGAAATTCCAGGGTGAAAGGGCGATGACCTGTGGAGGGCAGCAAGCAGACGCAGTGGAATCCCAAACCATTAAAATGAACAAGGATCAGCACTCGGGGCTTTTCCTCGTTAATGTGCTGAATGAACACTGGGGAAAGTATTTCAAGAGACTGCTGAGCTCAAATAAACTTCTGGCAAGATTGGGTGGGCAATAGATTTATCTGAACTGTGCTGTGGCGTTGGATGAGGGAGTATAAATTAAAACTTAATCAGGTCCACTATGGTAATAACATGCATGAGTGAGAGAGATAAAATGCTAATAATGAAACTTTATTTTAAAAATAGGCCGACAAAATTTTGTGGAGATTTGGTTAGAATTTTTCCTGATGTCTCAAGAGCTACGCAATTAAGAAGGAAAAATTTTTTTAAAACTAAGAACAAGAGTTCTAGCTCTTGAGGCATCGTTTTATCTAAAATTTCCATGTAAATGTCTTGTTAAATTACAAACAACATTCCTGGAATTGTCACCATGTACCAAAAATCCAATATCTAATTCCAAGGTTCCAAGCTTTAGAGAACTCTTTTCTGTGTTGCACCTTCAAATCATTATCTGATGTTACTACTTATATTTATACTTTAGCCATAGACCTCAGAAACACCCCCTCCTCCGTCCCATAAAGGTTATGACTCATAACAGGGAGAATCATGTGTAACCTCCTCATTCAAGGCTTAAATTTTAATAAGTAATGCTCGGTATATTTTTAAAAACGCTTTTATGAAGTATATGCGGGATGGTGGTTAATGGCATGAGTGGGTCCCTGACGAAGCGGCAGCGAAACATGTCTGGACCACCAGCCAAAGTACAGTAACGCTTTTGAAGATAAGTACATATACTTCATTTGTCGCTTTAAAAGCATAAAAGCGTTTAAAAAAAAAAATACCGAGCATTACTTATTAAAATTTAAGCCTTGACCGATGAGGAGGTTACACATGATTCTCCCCGTTATGAGTCATAACCTTTATGGGACGGAGGAGGGGGTGTTTCTGAGGTCTATGGCTAAAGTATAAATATAAGTAGTAACATCAGATAATGATTTGAAGGTGCAACACAGAAAAGAGTTCTCTAAAGCTTGGAACCTTGGAATTAGATATCCTAATCACTTCTTGAATCCTATAACTTATTAATTGCTGCTGTTTTCCTAAAACTTGAGAACTGCCGTCACTTCTCTGATAATATGGTAAATGCCTATTGTATCCAAAAGTCTATGCTAATCTGAATTCCAAACCGATAGCCGGAATATTTTCATCCCTCCTCCATGTGCTCATTTTCAGATTATCTCCAATTTAGAAACGCTCTACTAGTTTTTGTCTAACATCGTTTGTACCTTATTACCTAGCCGCTCCTCTGTAATCTTCTCTCACACGCCTCAAACAGGCCCGCCAAGCCCACATTTCCCCATCTCTCATCATGAAGCCACCCTCCTGGCTCCTTCTTCTCCTACTCTGTTCTCTCAAACTCTCCCCCTGCCTGACACCCCCTTCTCCCAACCTCCTCGACCCAACACACGCCCGCAGTATCTGCCCTGGCCTCAGAATCCCCACGCAGATACGCCCCAAACGCCACCCATCCTATAAAAACCCTCGCAGGGTCAACCATGCCTCTCTTAAACCTATACCCGCCTCTGCCCCCCCAAACCTTGCCTTACACTCTCTCACCCCAGCCCCGGCATTCTATTGCAATGCCAGATCTGCTTGCAATAAGATTCAAATCTTAAAAGACCTACTCGAGGATTCAGACCCCGGATTCCTATTCATCACAGAATCTTGGATCACAAAAGATGACCAATTCACTCAAAACGAACTTTGTTTCCATGGCTACCAACGCCTCTTCTCTCCCAGAACCAACCGAAAAGGAGGTGGCCTGGCCCTCCTTTTCAAATCATTCTTTGATGTCCAGCTCCTCGAAAAGGGCAGCCACTCTTCATTAGAATACATGTTAGCCTCAGTCAGCGACGAATTCCACCCTCACCCTCTTGGTATCCTGCTTCTATACCGCCCACCTGCCCCTTGGAACAATTCCTCCGAACTCGTCTTTGAAACCATAACAAACGCCTTCCTCAGATTTCAAAGATTATTAATCATCGGAGACATCAATCTCCACCTCGACAATGTCTCCAACAATGATGCATCCGAATTTAATAGCTTCCTCTCCACCTTAGGTTTTCCCCCCTCACACTCTCCCCAACCCATGAAGAAGGCCACACACTAGACCTCATCAGCTTTCTAGATCTTACTACTCACAAAACCTCAACCGACGACATTCGCTGGGAAATCGTACCCTGGTCCGACCACTACCTAGGTGCCTTCTGCCCCATCTTCATGTCGCATCTTGGGCCCCCTTCCCGCTCCCCAAACTCTATTACCTTCCGTAAAAAAATCTCAAGCAACCTGTTCTGGAGCAATTTCCTCGACAAATACTCCCCCATCTCCAATCCTGCTGAACCAGAAACTAACTGGCAAAACTGGGTCACCCTCTCCGAGTCCACCTTCCATTCCCTCGCTCCTCTCTCCACTAAAACCATTTCCTACTCCCGTAAGGCCTCTTGGTACCTCCCATACCACAGAGAACTGAAACAAAAATGCCGTGCTCTGGAACGAAAATGGAAAAAATCTAAATCCCCTACAGACAAACTCTCCTGGAGGGTCAACATCAAAATCTACAACACCGTTCTAAAAAAAGCAAGAAAAAACTTCTACGGAGACAAAATCTCTAAATCCAACAATCAAAGTAGCACATTGTTTAACATTTGGCGTTCCTTAACCTCCAAAATTGACTCCATCTTTCCCTCCTCCCCCTCAGCCGACTCTCTAGCACAGTTCTTCAACAATAAGGTCTCCATCTTGAGGCGCTCCTTCCCACCTGCAATCTCCTACAAATCCCTGATTCCAATCGACCCCAACCCATTCTTAACAGACTCCTATCCTATCCCAGCTGAAAGATCCTGGTCTTCCTTCGAACCTGTTTCCGAATCCCTGGTCCATAATCTCTGCCTCAAACTGAAATCCTGTAACTGCACCTTGGATCCTTTCCCCTCCTACCTTTACGAGAACACTCCCCCCCCCCCCCAGGCCATCTCATCTCTTACCATTCTCTTAAACTCCGCTCTCCATTCGGGTCTCTTCTCCCCTGAAATGGGCCATATCTCCCTAACCCCACTACTGAAAAAACCTGAGCTAGACCCCGCTCTACCATCCAACTACCATCCAATAGCTAACATTCCCCTTCTTACCAAGGTGCTAGAGTCCATCATATCCACTCAACTCTCCTCCTACCTTGAGAAATTCACCATTCTTCAACCCTACCAACATGGCTTCCGTCCCAACTTCAGCACCGAATCCCTTCTGACCTCTTTAATCTCAAAAGTTCAATATCTCCATTCTCGTAACAAATCGCCGTCCTTCTCCAATTCGACCTCTCTGCAGCTTTTGATATCGTACATCATGATATTCTAATTTACCAACTCACCGAAATAGGCATCAACTCCACAGTCCTTGACTGGTTCTCGAAGTTCTTACGCTCCCGCTCCTACATAGTCAACATGAAGGGCTCCTCCTCCATCCCCTGGAACCCGATCTGTGGAGTCCCACAAGGCTCACCTCTCTCTCCTATCCTTTTCAACATTTATATGTCCTCCCTTAAACTCCTCCACCTCTCCCCCCTCGAAACACTCTACACTTACGCAGATGACATCTTTATCCTACTTGAGACCGACCGAACCCTCACAAACCTCTCAGCGAACATATCCTCATGCATATCGAACCTTCAATCCTGGGCTCACACTGTGCAGATGAAACTGAACGAATCTAAAACAAAACTTCTCTGGCTCGGCCCAAAACTGGACCAACTGCCCACCTCCATCTCACTGTCCTCGGGCCCCACTTTACATCTGGAATATTCAAGTAAAGTTCTGGGAGTCATCATTGACTCTACACTTTCCCTCAACGATCACCTCAACTCCCTAGTAAAAAATGTTTCTTCAGCCTCCACATGCTACGGAAAGTGAGATCCTGCTCCCATCAAAAACACTTTGCAGTCCTAGTACAATCCACCATCCTTGCCAGACTGGATTACTGCAACTCTATCTACCTAAGCCTAACAAAGAAAAACCTTCAAAGACTCCAGCGGATTCAGAATACCGCTGCCAAGCTTATCTTCGCAAAAAGCAAATTCGACCATGTCTCACTGCTTCTGTCCAAGCTCCATTGGCTACCGATAATCTCCAGAGTCCACTTCAAATGTGCCTGCCTCACTTTCAAGATCCTACACAGCATCCTTCCTCCCCTCATCCCTCTCGCTTGGAACTCCGCCAACCCTAATTCCACCAGATCCACCCAAAAAATGAAACTTTCCTTTCCCTCGCTAAAAGGCGTTTCCCTTGTAGGAAAACTCGGTTCCTCTCTCCACTTCAGATTCACTGAGCTCTGGAACAACCTTACCTCCCCTCTCAGGATTCAAAGCTCTCTCCTACTCTTCCGTAAACATCTGAAAACCTGGTTATTCTCAAAAACGTAACTCCTCCTCCCTCTCTAATCATTTTAGTCCTCTAATTCTCTTCTCCTTTCTAATCATTTTAGTCCTCTTATTCTCTTCTCCTCTTTTGTCCCCTCTGGAGTTCCTTTCTACCCTAACTCTTGTTAACCGTGTCGAGCTTTACGAATGTAGAGATGATGCGGTATACAAACCTAAGGTTTAGTTTAGTTTAGTTAAATTACAAGACATTGAATACGTATTTTGGGATCCCATTCAATTGCAACAATTTCTAATAGCTCGAGAACAGAAATGAGTTTTTCCCTTTTTTTTTTTTAATGTTTCACTACTGAGAAATTGGAGGATGTTAGAGTCCCAAATAGTAGGGACTGGTTAAAGATTCACAAGGATGAATCAAGAATCAATTCTTAGTTTTCTTCTTATTTTTGTTAGTTGAAATAGTAGCTTGTCTTCCCATAGTTGTGGGCTTGGAAAGGAATTTTGTTTTGCATGTATAAGTATCGTTAAAATTTGAGTAAGAATCCTTTTTTTCTTGGTATCATCTGATATTGTAATTATTAAATCTGTATATAAAAATTAAAAATTAAAAAAACAAAACTTAATACTGATAAAATGAAATTTTTTTTTTATGCCTCCCCTTCTAATAAAATGATAGAAAAAGAACTGATTGTTGATGGGATAAACTACACTATCGATCCAGAAATTAAAATTTTGGGGTGTTTCCCTGGATAAGAATTTAACTATGAAATCATTTACAAATGCCTTGGTTAGAAAATCTTTCTTCACTCTTTGGAAGTTACGCGCGATTAAGGGCTCCTTTTACAAAGGTGCGTTAGGGCCTTAATGCGTGGAATAGCACGCGCTAAAATGCCGCGCGCACTAGCCGCTACCGCTTCCTCTTAATCCGGTGCTTGCGCTAAAAACACCTTAAGTCTTTGTTTTTAGTCCCGTTGCATTCAGAATACTGGTCCAATCTCTGGTACTTAATATACTGGACTACTGCAATTCGGTTCATTTGGCAGGTCTTCAGTCAAATTTGCATAGATTGCACAAAATCCAGAATGAGGCTGTGCGTCTAATTTTTGATTTGAAGAAATCAGATCATGTTACTCCGTACTCTAGACAACTCCATTGGTTGCCTTTTGAGGCCAGGGTATGGTATAAATTTAGGACGCTCTGTAATAAAGCCGTACATGGTCAGGCATCTGGTTATTTACTAGAACAATTAACGTTTTTTAAGGCGGTTCGTCCACTAAGGATAACTTCGTTGTTTGTGTTCCCTCCAGTACGAGGATGTCTTTACAATAAATTTTTGCATCGAACAATTGCATATCAGGCTGCTAGTTGGGATTCGGAATTGCGTATTTTGTTTGCTTCTTCGATTTCATATATGCGGTTTCTGAAAACTATTAAAGACATCTCTTTTTTGTCAAATTCTTCGGAGAGTAAGGAAGATGATATTTCATTTGTATTTCACTGTGGTGTACGGCCTCTTGATGATGTAAACCGCATTGATCTGGAAGGTATTGAGGTCTAGAAATGTATTTTAATGTAATGTAATGTATTCCTGGTGAATTGGGTGACCACTCGGTGACTCGTGTAGGGCTCTTTTGGATAATCTCTTGTATAATACAATCAGTGTTGAAAATGCTTCAAGACCATATGTCTTCATGAAGTGAATTTAAGATTTTGAAGAGTTCTGCTGCTGGCAATCTATGATTTACCGGTAAGTTTCCTCTTCACTTAGGGGATGCATCAAGAAAGGCCAAGTCTTCTTGCATTATGAGCTTCTTGCATTATGTAATGTAATTTATTTCTTATATACCGCTACATCCATTAGGTTCTAAGCGGTTTACAGAAAATATACATTAAGATTAGAAATAGGAAAGGTACTTGAAAAATTCCCTTACTGTCCCGAAGGCTCACAATCTAACTAAAGTACCTGGAGGGTAATAGAGAAGTGAAAAGTAGAGTTAGAGGAAAAATAAAAATAAAATAAACATTTTAACAAGACAGCATTGATCTAAATACTTTGGGAGGTAGAAGAGAGGAGAGAAAGGAATAGAAGCAGAAGGGGGAGACGTTGAACAGTAGAATTCTGGAGAAATTTAAATGATAGAAATAGAACAAAACAAAGACAAAATGCAAAACAATAGATAAGATTAAAGATAAATCATAAGCTGGAAAGAAAAATAAAATAAAACTTATGATAAGTGATAAGTGGGTCAAGAAATGGGTAGAAGCGTCGGAGTTGATTTTGCCAAAGAGTAAACGGATACAAAATTCAGAGTAGGGCGTGTTTTATCACTGGCCGCCAAAGTTAGGCGCCTAAATGGCAGCGTACTCAGCGCTAGTTCTTTAACCGCATTTGGGCTCCAGGACTCCGTATTAGAACACTGTACTTCAAGCCTAGAATTAAGTCCACCCTTGTCAATAGCAGCAGTGGCGTAGTAAGGCGGGTGAGGGGGATGGACCGCCCCGGGCACGGTCTTTCTAAGGGGCGCAGGCACCTCCCCTCTCTACCCCCCCACTCCTTAACAACCCTCCCCCTCCCCCCCTGTATAGAGAATATGAGCCTCTGTTAATAGAATTACACTGTGAAAGGCTGACAGGCTATAATTGCGGAATCAAATTATTGTTTATTGAACGGTCAGGAATTCATTTTTGTATTCCAGAGGTGTGTTAGTTGTCTGTGGTCTTGCTAAAATATTTCTGTCAGTGTTATTTAGGAATTCATAACCTCCTCCTTGGAAGTATGTGGATTTGCATTGCTTGTATATAGGTAGGTGTCCAGTGGCTGCAACGTCGATTTTTCTTATTATTCCTGAAACATTGTTCTTTCTATAATTCCCTGAACTGGGCAGAGCCATAAATTCAAAGTTAAAATTAGGGCAGGCGTTAACGTGTTCTTTTGTCAGAAGGGAAGCAGACCGCTCGCCAAGACTTTGACAAATCTGCCGGCCCAGGCCAAAAACAATATTTAAACTCTGGGTTTGCTTTATTATAGAGCAAGTGAGGTAGTCTGTTCCCGCACATCAGTACATTTCGGGGGTCTTTTGGGCTTAAATATTTTTGCTGCTTTTCTCTGAAATCTTGCAAAACTTATTCTCAGCTTTTTTAACAGGTTGCGTGGGATCAAGGCTTACTCTATGTGCTGCTGTTATCTTTGGCCGAAATGCATTTTTCGGGGTCCCCGCGGACCTCTTTGGGTTTTCCTGCTTCCTCTGCAACACCTGCTGATTAGTTTGAGGTTTCCTTAGTGCTGGACACACCTAACAACCATCCCCAGAAACTGGAGCCCAGGGAGCAATCTCTCACTGCCGCACACTTTTAATGTGTGGTTTTCTCCCGTCGGGATCCAGCCTGTCGTGTTTAGAAAGCAGGATAAACCGTTTCCACGAAGTGTGAAACTTCAACACTTATTCGACCCTGTCGGCCAGAAATCCTTTGGGTAAAGAAGTGCAATCTAGGCCTGAAAGGCAACCGGCTCCAGAGAAAGAAAAACCTGTTCTGCTTACTGTCGCCCAGAGCGCTTTCCAAAGCCATCCCGAGGAACCCACAGCCAGTCAGGTTTTCAAGATATCTGCGATGGTTATGCACGAGATAAATATTTTCTCCATGAAATTCGGTTAAGAGTTGCCTAAAGTTAGGTGCTGGGATAATGCTCGCTTAGCACCCTGGGGTTGTGGGTTCAAATCCCGCACTGCTCCTGGGCAAGTCACTAAATCCCTCCATTGCCCCAGGTACATTAGCTAGATTGTGAGCCCGCCAGGACAGATAGGAAAAAATGCTTGAGTGCCTGAATAATTTGTAACCCTCATAGGATATGCGGAATATAAATTTTGTAAATTAAATTAAATTAGGGCCAGATTCTATAAATGGCGCCTAGATTGCCGGCGCCTAGACAAAAATGGTGTCTACCACACCTCAATCAAATCTAAGCACCCTTTACAGAATCCCGTTTAGTCGGTGGCGTAGCAAGGGTGAACGGCTCCCGTGGCGGTGGCACCCCTCTCCTGCCCTCTTCCATGCCCCTCCTGCCCCGTGTGCGTGCGTCCCTTCCCCGTATCTTTTTAACTTCAGCCATGAACGTGCTGTCCGCGTCATCTCGGTGTGCCAAAGCCGATACAGGCAACCCCTCCCCCACCAATCATGGTGTGCAATTCTGGAGGCCACATTACCGTAAAGATGTGCTAAGAGTCGAGTCGGTTCAACGGATGGCCACCAGGATGGTCTCGGGGCTCAAGGGTCTCTCGTACGAAGCGAGACTGAACAAATTGCAGCTCTACACTCTCGAAGAACGTAGGGAGAGGGGAGACATGATTGGGACATTTAAATACATCACCGGACGTGTCGAGGTGGCAGATGATATTTTCTTTCTCAAAGGACCCTCGGCCACAAGAGGGCATCCGCTCAAACTCAGTGGCGGGCAATTTCATGGCGACATCAGGAAGTACTTCTTCACCGAAAGAGTGGTTGATCATTGGAACGAGCTTCCAGTACAGGTGATCGAGGCCAACAGCGTGCCAGATTTTAAGAATAAATGGGATGCCTATGTGGGATCCCTACGAGGGTCGAGTTAAGGAATTGGGTCATTAGGTGTGGGATCTCTAGGAGAGTAGACTTAGGGAGGTGGGTCAGTAGAGTGGGCAGACTTGATGGGCTATGGCCCTTTTCTGCCGTCATCTTTCTACGTTTCTATGTTTCTATCCACTGGGTACCATATATAGAATTTGAGGGTAAGTGCTTTTGTACTAACTGCAACCTGATCACTACACATTAATGCAAATGTTAAAACATGGCCTGTGATAGAAAATACAGGGCACATTCCTTTCAGGCATTGCACTACATTTGTACCTACCATGCCTTAATTTTTTGCTTTAAGCCAGTGTCGCTCAAACTGTGGGCCCTGAAGAGATTCCAGGTGCGCCAAGAGAGATTCCAGAATTTTATTTTATGTTTAAAAATTCCCTTCCTAAGTGTATACTAGAATAGCTGACATGTACGTCACGTACACAAGAGTCTGTCGATGTTATGAGCGTCTATGTGCGTAAGGATTCAGCCGCCCAGACAAGCATCATTCTATGACGCGATTGGTCCTTGAAAGCTAACGGCAAATAATTTTATTTTTTGTTTTTTATGCACTAGTTATCCCTAACTTCAGCAACAAAGCAATCGTGGCTTTCTTAAGGTTTGGATCTTCTTATCTTTGCAAACTTGGATTTTCAGCTCTGACAGAAATTAAATTTTTAAAAAAGAGACCAATTGTTGATGGTGGATGATGAAATGTGTGTTTGCTTGTCCACTGTCGAGCCACTTTTTAAGCTAATTTGCACTCAAAAACAAGCACATCCATCGCATTGATGAGCAATTCTTTTCTTTTCCTTTTTTTCTTTATCGTATTTTCACTAACATGTCAGTATACACTTGTACAGCATTTCTTTTCTATCTCCTTTAGTTTCACCGTTGTTACAATTACCCACACATAGCTTAAAGAACTTTAAATAAATAACTCTCAAATTACCACCCCCCACGCCACCCCTTTTACAGACCATAGTGCGGTTTTTAGCTCCGGCCACGGCAATAACAGCTCCGACGCTCATAGAAATTCTGTGAGCGCAGAGCTGCTACCGCTGTAACCAGCTCTTAAAACGCTAGCATGGATTTGTAAAGGGGGGGGTTAATTTTTTGGTGGTTTTGCAGTTTTATAATTTAAATGATAATGTGCTGCGGAAAACATTTGCTTCGTTTAGTGTGCCAGAGCTAAAAAGGTTTGAGAGAGAATGCTTTAAGCCAAGGTAACTGCAAAATCTAACGCACTTTAGCAAAAGGAGATTGTACCTTTTTTTTTTTAATAAACTTTATTGATTTTCAAATCTAGAACAGTGCTTACAAAATATATATACAATTATCATCGAGAGATAGCACTTTCAATCAATCAGATATTAATACAAGATAATTATCCCCACCCTCCCTCCCACCCTAGTTTGAGAACAAAAAGAAAAGCAGTAAATTATACATGAAATTAAAATCCCAGACAACATTTGTTAAGTATATAACCCCCCTCCCCCCCAACTCCCTCCCACCCATCCTGGATATGCAATCTAAAAGGGAAAATAAAGATATAATTCAATTTAATCAGAATGAACAAAATTAGTCAATGGACCACGTGTTAATTTAAACTACTTATTATGGCACGATGTTTCCCAATTAATTCTCTCATATTTATAATATAAGCATAAAAATTTCCACCAAAAGGTAGAATGGAGTCTGTCCCAATTTTTCCCGTTTTTAGTGATCATTTGGATGGTTACTCCAGTCATAATCATAGAGAACCTTCTCTTATGCCTATCTAATGAAGATTTGGTCTGTAATGATGTCCTACATACAATATTACCATCTCATAGGTCAATGGAATTGAGGATTCCAATATCAAGTTGATTTGCCCCCATATAGATCTCCGAAAATTGAGTATCAAAGGACAGTAGAATAATAAATGATCCAGGAGACTGTACTGCTTACGAGTTGTGAAAGGCTGAACTCAGTAGGCCTCAGGTCTTCTTTCAACCTGACTTACTAAGTAGAGTAATGACGTACCATAATCAAGATTATCTAATTCGTGTTAGTTTGTGTTTATTTGTTGTCTTTAACTGTGTTTTTGGTTTTTTTTTAGGCGAGGGTCTAACGTGTCGCTTACATTGGACATGAGTGGGTTGGGAACTGTCGAACCTTTTAATGCTGAGCCGACGCCACGTGAAAAAGTTGCAATGGAATATCTGCAGTCTGCAAGCCGCGTGCTGACAAGACAACAGCTGCGGGACACTGTTGCAAATTCCCACCTGCTCCATGCAGAATTCATGGTATGTCGGGTTCTAACACGTAAAGAAACTGGAGACAACAACTTCCCAAAACATGGAAAGAAAGAACAAAATTGAAGGAGACTCTGTTGTCCAATCACCTTTATTGTATCTCAAGACTCTTGAGATACAATAAAGGTGATTGGACACCAGGTTCTTGCACTTAAGCATCAGTGCATTCTTTCCCAATGCATCCTGGGTAAAACATTCCAATTTTGAGCATTTTTTACTGTCCTATGAGATGATTTCTGATTGGTTGGATTTGGACATGTATTTCTCCGGTTTACGTATGAATCCATGCTAGATAGCTCAAATAATAATAAATTTATTTTTATATACCGCCATACCCGGGAGTTCTAGGCGGTTCACAACAATTGGATAAGATACAGACAGTACAAATTATTTAAAAAGACAGCGATTAAAAGCAGCTGAGGAAAAGAAATACATAATTTTCCAGCAGCATCTTGCCCGGTTAATTGTATAGGAATCCTGTACTTGCTGAATTTTTCAGATCTGCAGAAATGATGCAGGTAATAGGCTTGACGAGTGATGTTCTTCAAGATTTAGAACAGTGTCTCGCCAACTTTGTCGAGGCGCAGCACACTAGACGTATGGCTGCGGCTCGAGGCATCTGGAAGTGCGCGGGCATCACCGTGATGACATCAAATGCATGCGTGACACTATCATGTCGACATCCGCGCATGCACAAAGACGGGCCCTGGGCCACCAGTGGGGGGGGGGGGGTGTCAACAGGGAAAAAGGCCAGAGAGAAAGAGAGGCACTGGTGCTGGCTGATTGCCTACAGGATGTGCCTCTCACGGCAAGAGGCACATCCTGTAGGCAATCAACCAGCACCAGTGCCTCTCCTTCTCTCTGGCCTTCTACCCTGTTGACACCCCCCCCCCCCCCCAACTGGCGGCCCAGGGCATTGTATCGATCAGTTTGCGACCCCTTTGCGACCCAATTTTACTCCGGCCCGATTCACTTACCTCTCTGTCGATCCGATTCCAATCCGCACATGCAAATGAGGGGAACGGCGTGCAAAGTAGGCAGGGACGCGATTCACAAAAACAAATTTTGCAAATCGACTGGGCTGGCCGATCAACCCAAGCAGCGGCTTCTGGGGACCAGTCGCAAACATCCTTTTCGACTCCTCCAGCTCCATTGCCGCCCTGCTCTCTGCTGCCCCGAATCTCTCCTGCCTGCTGGCCCGAATCGCCACCCTGCTCTGCCCCGAATCTGTCCTGCCTGCTCTGTCCTGAATCTCTCCTGCCTGCTCTCTCCCAAATCGATGCCCTGTTCTCCCCCGAATCTCTCCTGCCTGCAGCCTCGAATCTCTCCTGCCCTTCCCTGCACAGCGATCCTGTGGTTTTAACCTGCGGGTTTAAGCAGGTTAAAACCATGGGCTCGCTGGGCTAGTAAAATTAGTTTTATTAAAAAAAAAAAAGTCGCAGCTCAGATGGGTCTTAGACAATGCACAGACTATCTGTAGATGGTTTGCGCATGTGTCGGGATTGCACTCTAGCGATCCGTGCGGTCGGAGGGGTCGTTCCTCCGATTGCCCTGATTTAAATATTATTGTTTTGGGAATTCGTCGGGCCTGCTGGAATCGGCCCCAGTTCGGCTCCACAAGTCAGGTTAGCGAATCTAGCCCTTACTGTCTATCTAAGAGGTGCTAAACGGTCCCACGTTAACTGTGCGATATCTGGACAATGCGGGAACGCACACGCTGCGCCGCTGACAACTCCTCCTAAGAACATTTTGTAAACCTCATTAGCACGTGGTTATTGAGTGCAAACAGGCAAAATACCACCCACCAATCACACATTTAGTAAACATTGTACTTGTGGTTATAGGCTAGACTGGAGTTAGGAGGGTTCGAATTTCACCACTGAACACGCACTTCACGCTGTCATGACTTCGCACCCATTCCCAAGTTGTTATCATTTGTCCATACAGGAAATACCAATGAACTTTGTGGATCCTAAAGAAATCGACATTTCAAATCACGGAACGAAAAACCGCTACAAGACAATTTTGCCAAGTAAGTTTTTTTTTTTTTTTTTTTAATTCAATATCTTTATTAAACAGGTTCAATCGTAGCAAGCAACCCTGAGCACAGAGTGACAGATAATACGCTGCTGGTGGCAAGCGTATTTTTTTTTTTTAGCCACGGGCGGTGGTATTACCAGATATTCAACGTTAGGCCATGTTTAGAGAGCAAAATTGATCATCCGGGTTTATTACGGAGAACTATCGTACAAGCGATCAAGGGTGATATTCGGCACTTTTGCAGCTCAATTTGGCCATGCAGGTGGTTAGGTGCTGAATATTGGCACTTTACCACTTATGTGCCAACTGCAACCCTGGACCACCCCGAAAACTGCCCGCTTTGAGTTTAACAGTCTGTGCTGATATACGACGACATTAACCAGCCAGGAGCTGTTTTGAGCCACCTAAATTACATTACATTAGGGATTTCTATTCCGCCTGTGCCTTGCGGTTCTAGGCGGATTACAATATAGAAGATGTCTGGGCAATTCCAGTAGAATTACATTACAGGATAAGAGTAGATTTCAGGAACAGTAGAATTATGATACAACAATTTAACAGAATGGTACATAACACAGAGGATAATACATGTCACAGAAGATAATACATATCACAGGAGATATTATATATCGATTGAATCAAGTTAGATCAGGTGTAGTGTAGAAGGGTTACAGTACCTTCTAAATCACAGACAAGGAGATATAGGTGGGTGTTTCTGAAGGTGTTGATTGGGAACTCGTTGGGGGGAGGTTAGAGAGATGGGAGATATTTTTTGAACAATAGTGTTTTTATTTCTTTACGGAAATCTTTTATGTCTGTTGTTTTGATCAGTAATTCTGAGATGTCAGAGTCGATTTTAGCTGCCTGTGTCCCTAGGAGGTTGTCGTAAAGTTTCTTACGACGAGTTCCGTTGAGAGGTGGGAAGGTGAAGATGTTCTGCGTTCTCCTTCTTCTGGGTGAGAGGTAGTAGTGGAAGCGGTTGTTTAGGTAACTAGGTGCCGTGCCGTGGGTTACTTTGAAAATGAGACAGTAGAGTTTGAATTGTATTCTTGCTCTTATTGGTAGCCAGTGCGATTCTAAGTATGCATTAGTAATGTGGTCATGTTTGCTGAGTGAGTATATGAGTCTGAGGGCTGTGTTCTGGATGGTCTGCAGTTTTTTTATTGTGTTGTTAGGGCAAGGTAAGTAAAGGCTATTGCAGTAGTCTACAATGCTCAGCACAAGAGATTGGACAATGATCCGGAATTGGTCTTTATTAAAAAATTTTCTGATTTTTCTTAGATTTCGCATTGTGAAGAATGCTTTTTGGGTGATTTTTTGAATTTGTGTTTGCATTGTGCAGCATCTGTCTAGATGTATACCCAGGATTTTGAGGGAGCTTTGTATTGGGTACTTGATTGAGTTTACTTCCAGTTCTGTTAGGGATGGTTTTTTGTCCTTCTCTAGCATTAGGAATTTAGTTTTGTCTGGGTTCAGCTTCAACTTATGATTTGTCATCCATTTTTCTACTGTTTCTAGTGTTGTTTTCAGGCGTCCTATGGAAGTTGGATTGTGGATGTCGAAAGGAAGGAGGATGGTTATGTCGTCCGCATAGCTGAAGGAGGTAATATTTAGGGTGTCCAGGGTGGTGCCTAGGGATGCTATGAATAGGTTGAAGAGTGTGTGAGAGAGGGGAGAGCCTTGTGGCACTCCACATGGATTGGTCCATGGTTCTGATAGAATGTCTTTTGATTTGACTCTATATGTTCTAGTTTTAAGGAAGCCTTGGAACCAATTGTGAACTTTTCCTGAAATTCCAATTGCGTCTAGTATCTGGAGAAGTATGGAATGGTCCACCAGATCGAATGCAGCCGAGAGATCAAATTGGATGATTAGCAGTCTATGTCCTTGGCTGAGGTGTCTTCGAGCTATGTCTAGTAAAGATACCAGAAGAGTTTCTGTACTGTGGTTGGTTCTGAATCCGGATTGGGATGGATGTAGGATGTTGTGGGCATCTAGGTACATGGACAGTTGTTGTGCTACTAGCCCTTCTATTATTTTGACGTATGTTGGGAATCACTTTGAATATTGAGCCCAGAGTGATTGCTAGTCAGTGACATCACAGGATGAAAGATACTTCTCAGTTTGCTACTACTACCATTGATTGTTTCTGTAGTGCTATAGGAAACACACAGCGCTGTACATTAAACACACAAGAGACAGTGCATGCTCAGAAGAGCTTAAAATCTAATTATGAAACATTGGCCAACCCAGGTCCCAAGTACCTGGCAGAAACCCAAGAGTAGCAACATTCCAGAGCTGAGGTTGTGATGTCATAATACCTAAGAGCCATCCTCAGCAGTGATGTCACAATGGCTTGATTGTCCTCTACTTGATTCACATAAGAACATAAGTATTGATGTGCTGGGACAGACCAAAGGTCTTTCGAGCCCAGTATCCTGTTTCCAACAGTGGCCAACCCAAGGTCCCAAGTACTTGGCAGAAACCCAAAGAGTAGCAACATTCCAGAGCTGAGATTGTGATGTCATAATACCTCAGAGCCATCTTCAGCAGTGATGTCACAATGGCATGACTGTCCTAGACTCAGCTCACATAAGAACATAAGAATTGCTGTACTGGGTCAGACTGAAGGTCCATCAAGCCCAGTATCCTGTTTCCAACAGTGGCCAACCCAGGTCTTAAGTACCTGGCAGAAACCCAAAGAGTAGCAACATTCCAGAGCTTGGATTGTGATGTCATAATGCCTCATTCCACCAATGCCTAAGAGCCAATCTCATCAATGATGTCACAATGGCTTGACTGTTCTATACATGGCACACATAAGAACATAAGAATTGGCATAGTGGGACAGACCAAAGTCCATCAAGCCCAGTATCCTATCTCCAACAGTGGCCAACCTAGGTCCCAAGTACCTAGCAAGATCCTAAGTAATAAACAGATTTTCTCCATTCTATCTCAATAATGCCCTATGGACTTCTTTTTTAGGAAATTATCCAAACTGTTTTTTTAAACCCTGCTAAGCTAACTGATTTCATATGCCAGCCATATGATCACACGCCAGCCATAGGTTTGGTCTAAGTGAAAGCACCTCTGCAGTAGCCACCCTGTTGCGTTAAGCTCTTTATTTCATTCATGCAAAGCATCATAATCGCTACGTTTCGAGAGCCGAATGCTGCTTGAAATTCCTTCATTTAAATCTGTGACTCATTCAATTTTTCGACGCTCTATATCGATGCAGGATGCGTCAATGTGGAATGCATTACCTGTGGAGGTTAAGGGAGCTTCTAGTGCTTTGCGGTTCAGGAAGTTTGTGAAGACAATTTTATTGAAGCAAGCATTCCCTTGAATGTTATTTGTTTTTAATGTTCGCTTCTGTTGGGAGGTTTTTTTTTTTTTTTTTTAAATTTTAATTACTGCATGTCTTGATTTTATTGTGTATGTTTTTATTACATCCTGCGCAGAATTGTAGGATGCTGCGGGTAATAAATTTTTTAATAAATACAACCCAAATAATGTACAGTATTATGTAAGTTATGCAAGTAAATGGGAATCCCGCCTTTGCCCCGCCCCTATATACAGCTTCCTTACAAGATCCCACTATGTAAGTTCAGTGTATATTTGCAGAATAATCCTTGGGCATCATGCTAGCATATTTGTGATATGGTTGACATGAAACTCAGGAAAGCATGGTGCTGGACAGTTATATTGTGGAGATGCTTTATAGCAGGGGGACGAGGAGACTTGTGAAGACTGGGGAGAAGATGGATGGTGCAAAGTACAGGCAGATCCTGAAGGAAAATCTATTGCAAACCGTCACAGACGTAGGCCTAGAGAGAAGACACGTATCCTACAGCAACAAAAACGTGACTGAGTTTGAGAGGCTCAGTCAAAGCCCAGACCTCAATGCAATGGAAGATCTGTCACAAGACTTGAAGACTCCAGCGCATGGATAACCCCCAGCCAACTGTAAAGAGCCCAGGAAAAATGAGCAAAAACTGATGCTCAGAGTTGACTGCCTAAGGGGACTTCCAGAAAGCACTAAATCAAGGTGTGTGAAGAGAAGAGCAAAACCAAATTCCTTTGGCTGTGACCTTCAAATGACTTGTGTTATACTCCAAGGATCACAGGAGATAATGCAGACTTTTCGTTAGAATCACAATCCCAAATCTTAGGAGTAGAAATTGATAAACAGCTATCCATGAAAAGCTACATACAATCAATAAGAAAACAATCTTTCCTTGTGGTGAGAAAGCGAAGATCTATCGGAAAGTAATTCAAAACAGAGGCTTTCTGAATTTCAGTGCAATCCCTAATTCTATCTTGACTACTGTGTTTCCCCAAAAATAAGCCTTAGTTAATATCCCTTCCTGTCCTCCACCCCTCCTCCAAAAACAGTGGCAGGGCCCTGACTACCTGCGCAGACAGCTGGAAGGCACGGCTCGGCCGAGGATGAGCGCTGCGGTGAGACTGGCTGCAGACAAGGCCAAGTACGTGAAGAGCCAGAGGCCGATAGTAACCGCCGCCAGCCCCAGCTCGACATCAGAAAGCAGCAGCGGCAGTAGCAGCGAGAGCTACTCGGGCAGCTTCAAAAAGAGCCCGATTTGGTGGGGAGCGGAAAGCGAGAGCACTGGCAGTGGGCGGCGAAGACCCCTCTGCGGACAGCGGGCTCTGGTGATCCAAGGCCTGGTACGTGAAAACTTTGCTGCCATGGCTGAGCACGTGGCCCTCCATGGGTGCAACATCAGCATGGCCACGTCCGAGGGCAGCTTAAGCCAGCGCAGCTGCGACGAGAATGGCCTGCACGAGGAGGAACCCGGCGAGCAGCTGGACATCGCTAGTCAAGTGTAAGGCTTCGGAGGTATGTCATGCTCACGGAGGGAGGGTTGGTGAGGTTCCTTTGCTACTACTATTACCTGCATTTCCCTGAAAATAAGCCGTGGAGGGGCATAATCGAAAGGGATGTCTAAGTCCGTTTATGTCCATTTCGCAAGTCATCCAAAGTCAAAAAGAGCCTAAGTCCCATTTTCGAAAGAGACGTCCAACGTCTTTTGACTTTCGAAAATCATCCAATTATACGTCCTGAAGATCTGATCGTCCAAGCCGCTAAAACGTCGATCTTTAAAGCACATTTTCGTCCAACTGTCCGTCCAAGTCCAAAACGTCTAGAACATGCCCTGTTGGACGTGGGAGGGGCCTGCAAAGTAATGGACAGAACACCCAGACAGGGCACCTAAATAATGGGGTACCTACAGGGCACTGCTGTGAACCTCACAAACAGGGTACCATGGCTTCTCCTCACTACAGCTCCCTTATAGGTGACGGTGAGCCCCCCAAACCATCTCCAGAATCCCCTAGACCCACTTACCTACCACCCCAATAACCCTTATGGCTGCAGGAGCCACTTATATGCCAGTAAAAAAGGGTTTTGGGGGTGTATAGGGCAGTGCACATGTTTAAATATCAATTACAGGGGCTTATGGGCATGGATCCTCCTCTCTATGGGTCCCTAACCCATCCCCAAGATGACTTAAGCTACCTCTGTGCTGAACGACTAGGCTTTCCTATGCCAGGCGGCCAGGTGATGATGGTTTGGAGGCTGAATTTTAAAGTTGTGATTAAAATATTTATGGGGGTGGGGGGAGTCGGTGACCACTGAAGTGGTGTGTGGGGATCTGTTTTATGTGTTTTCAGTGCATATCTGGTGAGTTTAGGTGGGTTTTTGTGACTTAGACCATGTTTCAAATGGTCTAAGTCACAACGTCCAAGTTCCGTCGATTGTGGGCTGTATAACTTTTGGTTATACTTGTTGTACGACTAAGTCTAAGCCGGCCCATGTCCCGCCCAACTCCCGCTCTCGACACGCCTCCCAAAACTGTACGTTGAGCGGCACTATGAGGGCCTAAGTCATTTAGAAATACGTCCAAAACCTGGTTTGATTATCGGCGCTTGGACGTTTTTGAGAAATGTTCGTCCAAGTGCCGACTTAGGCCGGTTTTTGGACGTTTTTCTCTTTCGATTATGAGCCCCTTAGTGTGTTTTTTAATAGCATAAATTAATATAAGACCCTGTCTTATTTTCAGGGAAGCACAATAGACTACTGTAATGCAACACTAGTTCTTTGCTCTAAAACATTGCTATCACGTCTACAACTAGTTCAAAATGCAGCAGTAAGACTCATATGGATCATGGAAATTGGAACACCTAAAGCCCTATTATAGGAAACTACATTTAACTGCAAGGATCAAGCTTAAATTAGGCATCACTACCTTTAAGATCCTGACAGGGAATGTTCCCGACTACCTAATAAAGTTGACCGCCCTACTCCAGGGTGCCTCCAACGAATATTCCACCAGAAGTCTTTCGCAGTTAAAATTCCCAGCATGCAATAATATAAAGTCTACCAGGCAAATCACCTTATCCTTCCAATACCACTTACACTGCGATCCTGTGACCACTATCTCAGGCTCGGAAAACATTTAAAAGCATTTTTGTGCAGACAGGGAGTAACTGAAATGGTAATTGTAAAGGCCCATTTCTCAACTGTCCCGTGCAAATCATGGGACATAACCATGAGCCAACGATGACCTACTTGAACTTGTAACTATGTAATTGTAACTCTGGCCTAACTATTAGTAACTGTACTGATCGACCCTTTTGAATGTCCACGTCAATCTGTCCATTGTAACTTCCTGAGTAACAGGCCGAACCTCTTGTAATGTAATCTGATCTGGAACTGAATAGGTAAAGGCAGAATAGAAAGCCTGATGAACAAAACAAAACTTATACAATCAAGTCTTTTGGGATTTTTTGTTCTGAATTACTTTGTCAGTGTTTCTTTGAAAGGGTAGCGTATATTTCTGTAAATACAATTCAAGCTACATTTTTAAGACAACAGAATGTGAAACATATGCAGAGGTGTGAGGACTTTTGCAAGGCACTGTAGCGTGTCTAGTTTTGTTGGACCAAACTTAGAGTGACGGATTTCTGTGCCGCACTTCATTTTTCGCTCTCATGTCTCCTCTTTCTTAGATCCTCTAAGCCGTGTCTGCTTGAAACCAAAGAACTTAAACGATTCATTAAGCGCCTACATAAATGCAAATTACATCAAGGTAAGAGTACTGAGTACATTATGGTTTGGATTAAGCCCTACCGTGCAGCAAAACAGAAAGTCATATTTCTTTATTCCGTTTTCTATACCGTTCTCCCAGGGGGGAGCTCAGAATGGTTTACATGAATTAATTCAGGTACTCGAGCATTTTTCCCTGTCTGTCCTGGTGGGCTCCCAATCTATCTAATGTACCTGGGGCGATGGGGGGGATTAAGTGACTTACCCAAGGTCACAAGGAGCAGCATAGGTGTGAACCCACAACCTCAGCTGTAGCTTTAACCACTGCACCACTCTAGAAATCAAAATGTATTAGAAGTGAGCCAAGTAAAGGGCATTCAAGCCATTGTGACATCACTGATGAGACTGGCTCTTATTGGTGAAATGAGGCATTATGACATCACAGTATCAGCTCTGCTTATCAGAGGTTGAAACTCATCACACTATTTAGTCAATTTTCTATACTGTTCTCCCAGGGGAGCTCAGAATGGTTTACATGAATTAATTCAGCTACTTGAGCATTTTTCCCTGGTGGACTCACAATCTATCTAATATATTTGGGGCAATTGGTTGGAGGGGGGGGGGGTGCGTGGGTTTAAGTGACTTCCCCAGGGTCAGAAGGAACAGCATGAGTTTGAACCCACAACCTCAGGGTGCTGAGGCTGTAGCTTTAACCACTGCTCCACTCTAGAAATCAAAAGGTAGCAAAAGTGAGCCAAGCCATTGTGACATCACTGATGAGGTTGGCTCTTATTGGTGGAATGAGGCATTATGATGTCACAATACAAGCACTGCTTATCAGAGACTGAAACTCGTCACACTATTTAGTGAATTTTCTATACTGTTCTCCCAGGGGAGCTCAGAGTGGTTTACATGAATTTATTCAGGTACTCAAGCATTTTTCCCTGTCTGTCCTGGTGGGCTCCCAATCTATCTAACGTACCTGTTGCAATGGGGGATTAAGTGACTCGCCCAGGGTCACAGGGAGCAGTTTGAACCTCAGGGTGCTGAGGCTGTAGCTTTAACCACTGCGCCACATTCTCCCCTTGGTTTGGCTTGCATTACCAGTGTCGGTAATAAAACACTGAAATGCATGGCTTCTTCGGGAAGTGAATTAAATATTATTGTCCTTTGGCCAGAAGCACAGACGTGGATTTCATTACATCTTGGTGATCTTTAGAGCAACCCACCTGCAATGAAAGCCTGTTACAAAGGCTTTTTCTGTAAATCTTCTGTATTCTGTATTCGCTTTTGGAGAATTTTAGGTGAATGCTATTTATTTTTGTATTGTTATTGTGACTGTGTATGAATTATGTGAACCGCTTAGGTTTAAGCGGTGTACAGTGTTCCCCCAGTCATTCGCGGTCGGCGGTTCGCGGTCCCAGTCATTCGCGGTATTTTCCGACTGCGACCGCCGACCAGAAGAGGACAGCTGGAGAGGCAAGAGAGAGCAGCCAGAGCGCTGGCGAGTGAAGGAAATCGCTCGCTGTATGCTCCGAGCGCCTCTGCGTGTCAAAGCAGCTCCTGATTGGTGAGGTCCGACTTTAGTTCAGGAAGAGGCGGTCGGAGCACGTTACAAGGCTTCAAAGAAGGTTTGGATAGGTTCCTAGAGGATAAGGGAATTGAAGGGTACAGATAGGAGTAGAGGTAGGTTATAGGAATAGTCAGGGACCACTGCACAAACGATAGGCCTGATGGACCGCTGGGCGGGATGGACCTCTGGTCTGACCCAGCGGAGGCAACTTCTTATGTTCTTATGTTCCTTCACTTGCCGGCGCTCCGGCTGCTCTCTCCTGCCTCTCCCGCTGCCCTCTCCAGTCTCCCCCACGAAAAACCGTATATGCGGTTTTTCAAGATTCGCGGGGGTTCCTGGAACAGAACCCCCGTGAATATCGGGGGAGTACTGTACAAGTTTTTAAACAAATATAAAATAAACATATCCAAGTTTTCACCGGACGTCTGGTAATCCAACCTGACTCTTAGCGGAAGTATATACAGATACTCTCTTGGAAAAATGTGTTATGGTTAAAATTTGTACAATATACAAGACAAAAACTGAAAGCAAAGTTTCATCTGTATTTCTTCATTCAGGGTTATAGTGGTGAGGCAAAAGCTTTCATTGCTACCCAGGGTCCCATGATTAACACCGTGAATGACTTCTGGCAGATGGTTTGGCAAGAGGATGCCCCAGTCATCGTTATGATCACCAAACTGAAAGAAAAGAATGAGGTATGTCCGGAGAAAGTTTCCTTAACACACTTTCATCTCGGTCTGTTTCCAGAGGCCAACATGGCCGCCTCAGTTCTACATGAGAAAAGCTTAAATCTGAGTTGTGTGGAGACACAAATCCCAATTGTGTTTTCTATCACGGTGTATTAAATTTGGCATCCTTGCCAGCTCTAGGCATCGGCACACGTGTGACATGCGATTGTAAAAATGTGTATGCATAGTGAAATCAAAAGCAGCAAAAATTTTTGTACTATAAAAACAGACCAGTTGGCTGCATGTCCAACAGGAAGTGTGATATTCTAATCGCCACGTCTCAAAAGAGATATAGCAGAATTAGAAGAGGTAGAGAAGAGGAACCAAAATGAGAACGGGAAAAGCTCAAGATTAGGGTCCTTCAACTTGGAGGAGATACAGCAGAGGTCTAAAAAAAAAAAAATCCTGTTTACTCTTTCAAAAAGTATAAAGACTAGGGGGACACTCTATGAAGTTACATATAGTAGCACCTTAAAAAAAAAACCCAAATAGGAGAAAATATATATTTTTCATTCAATGTATAGTTAAGTTCTGGTGGTCTTACCATGGGCTGTTGGTGCAGAAGTAAGGCTATGATTTGAGGGTAAAACATCATGGCTGCCATTGGTAGGAGCAAGTTGGTATTACTTCTGTCCCAAAGGAAACCTACTGGACCACCAGGGATTCAGGTAGGGTATTAGAGAGCCTATACAGCAAGGGGGCACAAATGGTCGATTGCGATCGACCAGTAGATCGCAAAGGCAACACAAATCGATCGCGTTGCCTTTGCGATCTCTGCTCTTTCCCCGAGCCAGGCCTGCCGCATACAAGCACTGGACTTACAAGACTTCACCTCCGACGTCAATTCTGACCAATCGCTGCCTGCCTGGCTGGCCTGGAACTTCCTCCCCGATGTTAGAATTGACGTCGGAGGTGAAGTTTTGTGGGCCCGGCACTTGTACGTGGCCTTGATAAAAGGAGCCCTAAGGTGCGCTAGTGTTTTTAGAGTGCGCTGAAGATTAGCGCACGCAGATCGCATGCTAAATGAAAAATACTAACGCAAGCTCTGTGGAGGCGTTAGCGTCTAGCGCGCTCGGCATTGTGGCGTGCGTTAAGCGCGCACTAAAAATGCAAGTGCATCTTAGTAAAAGGAGCCCAAAGTTTGTAATAAACATAGGGCTTCTTTTACAAAGGTACGCTAAGTGTTTTAGCGCACTAACGGCTAACGTGTGCATGTTACTCTAGGGACGCGTTGGTGTTCAGCGTGTGCGTAGACTGAGCGCGCGCTAAAAATGCGTAGCACGCCTTTGTAAAAGAGGGGGGTTAGTAAATAAATCCAGTCACCGCAACCGCAGTCCTAAACATCAGTGCTCCATGTGGAACCCTGCATTCGTGTGCCTCAAATCTAACCACTAGGTGTCAGTGTTGCACAATGACAGCCTCACCCCCATATTCAAGACTAGAGCCAGGAATCGAACCCAGCTTCCACTTCAAGGCAGTACACACCACAGCTGTGCCCCAGGAGATTTCATATGTCAAAGTTCTTCCGCCCAGAATAGCAAAGTTAAACCACGAGCTCTTTCACAAAGAGCTGGCAGAGATACAAACAGCAGGGAATGTGCATTTAAAATAAACTATTGTATCTTAGCTAAATGTAGGTGGCATACAAATTACAAGTTATTTGCGTGAACAATGCCCTGTGGATGTCAACCCAGTGCTGACTTCCAACGAAGCGCTGGCTGAATCGAGAAAAGCACTGCAGGGGTTCTTGAACTCCCGAGTCAAGACAATACACAAGCTCAGTGTCATTCACGTAGACTTAGAAAGAATTACCTTCTCAGGGAGGTGCTTGACCTTCAGGCCTTTCAGCGGACAGTATGGCTGAAGGTCCACTTTTACGTCTTGGAACGTATTCAACTCTCACTCTTCAGCTAATATCTAATCCAAGAAGAATGGCAAGCAGGTTGGTCAAGGCGACTCAAGGAAGTACTTCTTCACCGAAAGAGTAGTGGATCATTGGAACAGACTCCCACTCTAGTTGATAAAGGCCAGCAGCGTGACAGATTTTAAGAGAAAATGGGATACTCACGTGGGATCTTTAAGGGAGTAAATTCAGGGGAGGGGTTACTTGGAATGGGTAGACTTGGTGGGCTATAGCCCTTTTCTGCTGCTTTTTTCTATGTTTCTATCATTTTAATGAACAGAAAGTGGCAATTTGGGACTGTATGTTTATGCTAACGATTGCTTTTGTGTTTGCAAATCAAACTAGTTCTTAAAAGGGTTTCTCCTCTAATCAATAACTATTTTGACTAGTAGATCGATCTTATACTGCACAATTTTTAACAGCTTTGTAAGTCAATATTCCTGTTTTCTTGTAATAAAAAAAAAGACGCTGGCTTGGGAATAAGATACTAAATTATACAGACATTAAGAAATGTTTAACAGAAGTATTTAATAGCCTGAGCTCTGTGTAGCCCTGTATTAAAGAATAAATACTATATTTAACAATGATATTTGTTTGGTAAAAGTGTTATTCAGAAGCATGTTGTTACAGAACTGCTAATGTTGCTTTATGTTCTCCTACTTGGAGATTGACAAAGAGCGAGGCTCCATCAGAAGAATGAATATATGACATCGTAGGCTTGGATTTGTAGACCAGTGTTTTTCAACCGCTGTTCCGCGGCACACTAGTGTGCCGCGAGATGTTGCCTGGTGTGCCGTACGGTCAGGGCCGCCATCAGGGCAGTACCACCAGTCCTGCATTCAGGGGCCCGGAGCTGACTGGGGGCCCGGGCTCCCCCAGGGTCCTAGGCCACAGTCTAGGGAGAGGGGCGGTCCGCCCCACGTGGACAGGAGAGAGCTGGACGGGGGACCCGCGGAGTTCAATACATCTCGAGCCGCGAGGCTCGTCTTCTGTTCCGGCCTGCCCTGCAGCTAACATATAGCCGATCGCAAGCATTCCCCGATGTCAGCGCTGACGTCGGAGGGAGGGCTTATGCAAAGCCTGCCCTCCGACGTCAGCGCTGACGTCGGAGAATACTTCCGTTCGGCTGTTTGTGCGCGGCAGGGCAGGCAGGAAGCAGAAGACAAGCCTCGCGGCTTGAGCTTCGTTTTGCTGAGAAAGTTGCAAAGATGGGCTGGGAGGCAAACACGGAACACAAAAGGGGGGAGGGAGTGCGTTTTGGACACAAGGCATGAACTTGGGAGAGAGGAAGGGAGGGAAAAAGATGCTGAGGTGGGGGAGGGAATGGGTTTTTGGACACAGAAGGCATGGACTTGGGAGAGAGGAAGGGAGGGAAAGAGATGCTGAGGTGGGGAGGGAATGCGTTTTTGGACACAGAAGAAATGGACTTGGGAGAGAGGAAGGGAGGGAAAGAGATGCTGAGGTGGGGGAGGGAATGCGTTTTTGGACACAGAAGAAATGGACTTGGGAGAGAGGAAGGGAGGGAAAGAGATGCTGAGGTGGGGGAGGGAATGAGTGTTTGGACACAGAAGGCATGGACTTTGGAGAGAGGAAGGGAGGGAAAGAGATGGTTGTGTACACGGGGAATAGAAGAAAGGAGAATTTTTGGTCATAGGGAGGGAGTGAGGTGCAGATAGTGGCATACCAGGGTGGGGGGGGGGGGCGGTCTGCCCCACCCCGGGTTTACGTCCCAAGGGGGTACACAGCTGGCCACCCTCCAGTGTTGTCCCTAGGCCGGCAAACTGCGGCTCTTTAGCCACTTGAGTGCCACCGCCGCCATCGGGAATAGGCCGGCGCCAAGTTCTCCCTGCTTTTCCCTGTGGGGCCGGCCAACTCTCGCCACTCGCATCAATTCTGACGTCGGAGAGGATGTTCTGGGCCAGCCAATCGCTGCCTGGCTGGCCTAGAACGTCCTCTCCGACGTTAGAATTGACGACGGGTGGCGAGAGTTGGTCGGCCCCGCGGGGAAGAGAAGCAGGGAGAACTCGGTGCCGGCCTTTTCCCGATGGCGGCAGTGGTAGCCTATTCCCCAGTGGCGGTGGCAGCATTATAAAATACTTTCTTTGTGTTTATTTGATTCCTATTCAAGAGAATTACTTTATATATAGTCAATATAGGCACAGAGTTAAATTTTTTAACATTTTCTAATGGTGGTGTGCCTCGTGATTTTTTTCATGAAACAAGTGTGCCTTTGCCCAAAAAAGGTTGAAAAACACTGTTGTAGACGATCAAAGTCTTAGCTCTGCATTTGGGCCAGATGGGCTATAAGGCTTTCCCCATCTTGTGCCTGTGAGAAAATGCTTGGTGGACACACTTCTTAATGTACAAAGCAGGGAGGTGCGTTCATGTGCTAGAATAGATGACATGTACGTCGTGTACGCAAGAGTGTGTCAATGTTATGAGTGTCTGTATACGTAAGGATAGAACCACCCAGACAAGCATCATTCTTTGACGTGATTGGTCCTTGAAAATTAATGTCAGGTCATTTTATTTGTATTTGTTATCCAAACTTGAGCAGCAAAGCAATCAAGGCTTGGTTACCATTTGGATCTTCTTATCTTTGCGAACTTGAATTTTCAGCTCTAACAGAAATCAAAAATAGAGAGAACAACTGCCTATTGTGGATGATGAAATGTGTGTTTGCTTGTCGACTATCGAGCCACATTTTAAGTTAATTTGCACTCAAAAACAAGCACATCCATCGCATTGATTAGCAATTCTATTCTATCTACTTTAGTTTCACCGTTGTCACAATCACCCATGCATAGCTTAAAGAGCTCTAAATAAATAACTCATTTTTTTCTTAGTTTTGCAATTTTATAATTTCAATTATAATGTGCCACGAAAAACATTTGCTCCATTTAGTTTGCCGGAGCTACAGAAGTTTAAGAGATACTGATGTAAAGCAACTAGGGAAATGTCTGTAATATAACCCAAAAGACATGAAAAAAGGGGAACATTTTTCATAGAAACATGATGGTAGATAAAGGCCAAATGGCTCATCTAGTTTGCCCATCTGCAGTAATTATTATCACTTCCTCTCTCTCTAAGATCCCACTTGACTATCCCACACCTTCTTGAATTCAGACACAGTCTCTGTCTCCACCATTATTCCGGGAGACTGTTCTAAACATCTACCAACCTTTCTGTAAAAAAAGTATTTCCTTGGATTACTCCGGAGCCTCTTAACTTCATCCTATGCCCTCTCATTCCAGATCTTCCTTTCAATTGAAAGAGACTCAACTCATGCGCATTTACGCCTTATAGGTATTTAAACGTCTCTATCATATCTCCCCTCTCCCGCCTTTCCTCCAAAGTATACAGATTGAGATCTTTAAGTCTGTCCCCATACGCCTTATGACGAAGACCACACACCATTTTAGTAGCCTTCCTCTGGACCGACTCTATCCTTTTTATATCTTTTTGAAGGTGCGGCCTCCAGAATTGTACACAATATTCTAAATGAGGTCTTACCAAAGTCTTATACAGGGGCATCAATACCTCCTTTTTCCTACTGGCCATACCTCTCCCTATGCACCCTAGCATCCTTCTAGCTTTCACCGTCACCTTTTCAACCTGTTTGGCCACCTTAAAGATCATTACATGCAATCACACCGAAGTCCCACTCTTCTGTCGTTCACATAATTTCTTCACCCCTAAACTGTACCATTCCCTCGGGTTTTTGCAGCCCTAATGCATGACCTTGCATTTCTTAGCTTTAAATTTTAGCTGCTAAATTTCAGGCCATTCTTCAAGCTTTGTCAGGTCTTTCTTCATGTTATTCCAACTATCCGGAGTGTCTACCCTATTGCGGATTTTGGTCTCATCCGCAAAGAGGTAAATCTTACTTGACAGCCCTTCAGCAATGTTGTTAATAAAAATATTAAAAAGAACAGGCCCAAGAACAGAACCTTAAGGCACACACCACTGTAACATCCCTTTCCTCAGAGCGATTTCCATTGATCACTACCAGTTCCTGACCCAGCCTGTCACTTTGGGACCCATCCCAAGGACACTCAGTTTATTTCTTAGACATCTGTGTGGAACACTGTCAAAAGCTTTGCTAAAATCTAAATACACCACATCTAGCGCACGTCCTCTATCCAATTCTCTGGTCACCCAGTCAAAGAAATTGATCAGATTTGTCTGACAAGACGTACTAACTCAAGTGAATCCAAGTTGCTCTCAATAGTATGCATTCTTCCAAAAGAGTGTGCACTTTCACAATGAGTGTGCACATTTCAAAAATGGCCCAATTCTATAAATCACAGCACATATGGCTATATATGCTTATCAGGTGAAATATCAATGTCAAACTCTCTATGTAATTTCACCTTTCAATTAGCCAGTTGACATAAATAAAATGTATAGATCAGCTTAGTTTAACTTCATAAAGACCTCAGCGGCTGCCTCTCAAAATTCAAAGCTTTTATTTGAGAATATTGTTACCAGGCTCTTCATCGGTCTTATCAAATATTTCACTATTTTTCAATTCTTCATTAGCATAATTCTGCAATGTGTGATTAAAGTGCGAATACTCATCTCAAGATATATTTATGCCATCTAAGCAGATATATACCTGGCTAGGCTAGTAATTTATAAAGGAAAGCAGATGCCCAGTGGCATAGTAAGGGTAGGAGCACCCAGGGTGGAGGCCTGCCTCCGCGCCTTCCTCTCCAGCGCAAGTGGCTTTGGAGCATGCTCCTTGGGCCTGCGTTGGATTTCCCTCTGATGTCACTTCCTGGCCCTGTGACCCAGAAGTGATTCAGAGGGGAACCAAGGCAGAAGTTGCTCGCTTTAGCGAAGATAACACAGAGGTACAGGGTTAGGGTTGGGGTTAGGGTTGCCGTGGTGAGGCAGGGCGCAAAGATGCCAGCGCCCCCACCAACTTGGCGCCCGGGGTAGTCCACATCCTCCATGCCCCACTTACTATGCCACTATTCCTTTATAGAATAAGCTCCTAGCAGGGGAAGGCAGAGCGCCAGATGCTGTCTTGGCAGAGATAGGGTTACCAGATTTTCCATTTGGAAAATGCGGACCCCCAGACCCTCCCCCAGTCCCACCCAATTCCAATCATCCCCACCCCAGCCCGCTCCCAGTCCCACCCTAGTCCCATCCCCCACCCCCTCTGCTGCTCTCGTGGGGCAGGAGGGCATCTGCGCATGTGCGGATGCCTTCCTGCCCGATGGCGATTTGATAGAAGCTTTTCAAAACCCAGACAAAGTGACAGGTTTTAAAAAGCCATCCAGACCCTTGGACATGTCCAGGGAAATCTGGTAACCCTAGTCTCTCTTCCTCCACAGCATGGAGGAGTGTGTCTCTTAAATACATTCTCTCCCCACCCCTTCCCAGAGTTCTTCAAATCTTCTAGTCTTCACTGACAGTGAGCAGGAACTCCTCCCCACTGCACATGCCGGCCCCATCATTTCCTGTTTGCAGGACCAGGAAGTGGCATCAGGGACAGGCTCAGCCAGCGTAAGCAGTGGGTCGGGGACCCTGCTAGCTGCCAGTACAGCCAGTACAGAAGACTTGAGTTATGGGAGGAGATTGCATTTAAGGACCCACCACCAGGAGGGATGACAAGTGCTTCTGGCCTGGGTTCCAGCTTCCCTCACTATACCACTGCTACCAGGTACCCTCCAAATGCCTAATTTTAAGTGTCTTGTTATAGAATTGTCCTGAAAAAATACAAATCCATATAGGTTGTTTATAGTCAACTATTTTTGCTTATGAGCGAAATAAGTTATCGAATTTGGAATATGGAGAAAAAATTTTCAGTTTTTTTCATTCTGTTTCAGAAATGCGTGCTGTATTGGCCAGAAAAAAGGGGAATATATGGAAAAGTTGAGGCTCTTGTCAACAGTGTGAAGGACTGCGACTACTACACTGTTCGCAACCTTATCTTGAAGGTAACGATTCTCATTTTAGTTGTGAGATAATATTAAATTCTCATGAAACTAATTATCACCTACATCAGGAAGCATGAGAATTGGGTCTCAGTAAGTGGACTTATGACAATAGAACATAAACGTCATCATTGGACTAGATTTATTAAATGGCCTACTGCATTACTACACGTCAACACACATTTATTTATTTAACATGGCGAATGACAGCAGAGAAAGACAAGCAGGGCCTCTCAAGTCTGCCCAGAATAGGGTTACCATATGGCTCCAGAAAAGGGAGGATGGATTGAGACATCCGGGTTTTACTTCCATTGCCTTCAATAGAAGTTAAGCCCAGATGTCTCGATCCGTCCTCCTTTTTCTGGAGCCATATGGTAACCCTAGCTTGGAAATGTTGTTGGAGTTGTTCTGGCCATGCAATGCTGATTAGCTTCCCCATGATTTCTTAATAATGCAACATTTACTTAACTAAACTTTTCAATTCTTGGTTTGTATCCTCTTAACTTGTAGGCCCCTGGGTCTTCTTTAATTCACTAATTAATGTAAAAGATGGTATATGGGATCAAAAGGAATCATCCAGAGGAAAAACAAAATCCCGTAGACTCAAACATAGAGCACTGTTACAGGGTGGTTGGGGATCTCAGAAACCAGCTTGGACATGTGTAACTCGATCTCAAGGTCAAGACTTACAGGTTCCAAGTTTCAATCATCGATTCTTGAAACCTCCCCTCCTTCTTTTCAAGCTCTATAGTAATAATTTTTTAATATTTCTTTTCAGTAAAATTCTTCCAATGGTAGATCCTTATTCACAGATATATAAATTATCCTCCACCCAACGTAGAAACAGAAATAGCTTATCTTAAGTAGATGCAAAAAATTTCAAAGCCTGACAGAACCCATTTCGCCTTTTATATTGGCTTTCTCAAGGATTCAATCATGACGCTGCATCTATTCATTTCTAACTGTGTCACTCCCGATGTAGGCTGAGTGCCACTGAGCTATTTTTTAGTGGGGGGAGGGGGGAGAAAGCCTTTCATTTTGTTTTCCTCGTGGTCTTTTTCCCCCACCCACTGTCTCATTCAAATTACTGGCTATTTTATTTCAAAGAAACAGAACCAAATGAATATCAATTAAAACAAAAAAAAGACTCACATCATCTTGTAAACTGATAACCCCGTGACCCTTTTCCCACCACAAACCTCTTTTTTCGTTCTGTATTTTTCCGACGGAACGAAAAAAGCGGAAAATTTACGTGTATAGCCCTTGATGGAGATTGCCCCAACTTTGTTGGTTGGGCTGAGAACCTTTTGGCAGCCCCTTGCGTTCTTGGATATTTTTCTCCTATCTCTTTGATGGGCTCGGGGTCTAGCTGTGGTGGCTGGGGAGTGGAGGATTAGGTGACTTCCCTAGGGTCACAGGGCTCGAGCTTGCAACCTTGGGGTTCTGGGACAGCAGCTCTAGCCTCTAGGCCATGCCCCCCCTCCTCCATTGCTATGATTAAATCATATTGATGTCATCTTTTACTGTTATTCAGCAGGGGAGCCAGGCACGCACTGTGAAACATTATTGGTACACATCTTGGCCTGACCATAAAACCCCCGACAGTGCTCACCCTCTCCTGCAGCTCATGTTGGACGTGGAAGAGGACAGGAAGGCAGCAGCCTCTAGAGGACCCGTGGTAGTTCACTGCAGGTAACTTCCGAGGACTGGCTGAGGCTGAACTGAGCAGGGCCTCATGCGAAGGGCAATCCCTTAATCTAGTTGCTCACATTTGCACACGTGTTATGTATGTAAATGTTTACAATGCGAGCATTCAAGAATAGATGCATAAATGCTGGTATGGCAGCTAAGCGGTATTCTACAAAACCACTTAACTTATGTAGCATGTATTTGCAAGGGGAATGTACACAGACAGTGGCATAGTAAGGGGAGGGTGGTCCATCCCGGGCACCCTCCTTACCTTCCCCCCCCCCCCCACTACCCGCTTCCCTTCTCCCATACCTTTTCAACGTTTTTTGGGGTGAGCAGAAACCCCAACCTACTGCTCGCACCAGCGTCGGCTCTTCTGATGTCACATCCTGGACCCCCGCCTAGGAAGTGACATCAGAGGAAGACTTGCAAAGAGCTGTCATGGCTGGGCCACCTGGGTGGGCATTTATCTATCAACATTTAGGGAATACGTTATTTATTTATTTATTCAATTTTCTCTACCGTTCTCCTAGGGGAGCTCAGACCGGTTTACATGAATTTATTCAGGTACTCAAGCATTTTTCCCTGTCTGTCCCGGTGGGCTCACAATCTATCTAGTGTACCTGGGGCAATGGGGGGATTAAGTGACTTGCCCAGGGTCACAAGGAGCAGCGTGGGTTTGAACCCACAACCCCAGGGTGTTGAGGCTGTAGCTTTAACCACTGCGCCACACACTCCTCTTCTCAATCAAGTCCTTGAGACATCACTAATGAGGTTGGCTCTTAGGCATTGGTGGAATGACGCATTATGACATCACAATCTGAGCTCTGGTTATCGGAGACTGAAACTCTTCACACTAAAGTGGGGGGAGGGGAAGTTATCAATGTGGGCTACTGTTAAGACAGGTTATTTTACTGTGAACCCCAGTTATTACCATGTTTCCCCCCCAAATAAGACAATACCATATTAATTTTAGGCCCAAAAAACGCACTAGGTCTTATTTGTGGGCTTCCTTCCTCTCCACCCCAATTCTTCCGCTTTCCTTTCTCTCCCCCACATGTGCATCTTTCCTCTCTTCCCTCCCATCCCTTGTGCACCAGAACCCATGAGCGAGCACCCGCCCCCGCTGTGTAGCCAAACCCCCATCCTTCCCTCACTCCCATCCGAACCTTGTTAACCACGAGCGAGCCCTATAATACCTCCTTAAGCAGTGTTGGGCCGGCAGCATTCTAAACAGGCTGCTTCGGCCTTGTCCACCCGTGAATTCACTCTGCCGCTCAAGGGATAGGAGGGAGGGAAGGAAGGCAAACTGCTGGTGAATCCTGGGACTAGGGCTACTCCAAAAAAAACCTGTTAGGGCTTATTTTCGGGGAAACATGGTAGTAACTAAGACTCATTGCATTAAATGGAACCAGTGCTTAGGTTAGTGTTAAAATAACACATCTTAATCATAGCCCACATTGATAACTCCCCCTCCCCCCACTTTAGTGTGAAGAGTTTCAGTCTCCGATAACCAGAGCTCAGATTGTGATGTCATAATGCGTCATTCCACCAATGCCTAAGAGCCAACCTCATTAGTGATGTCTCAAGGACTTGATTGAGAAGAGGAGACTGCAAGAGGATCTGATCGAGACTTTCAAAATACTGAAAGGATTTGACAAAATAGAGCAGGGAAAGCAGTTATTTACAATATCCGATGTGACACGGACAAGAGGACATAGACTGAAGCTGAGGGGGGGACAGGTCCAGGACGAATATCAGGAAGTTCTGTTTCACGCAGCGAGTGGTGGACACCTGGAATGCTCTCCCAGAGGAAGTAATTGCAGAATCCACCGTTCTAGGTTTTAAGGGTAAACTAGATGCACATCTCCTTAAGAGTGGCATAGAGTGATATGGGTAAGGGTAAATTAGATGCACATTTCATTAAGAGTGGCATAGAGTGATACGGGTAAGGGTAAATTAGATGCACATCTCCCTTGAGGAGCATACGGTGATATGGGGACTAAAACTAGGCCAGGGTACACCTGGCGAATCACCGGACTTGATGGATCCAGGGTCTGATCCGGAGATGGCAATTCTTATGTTCTACAATGATTTCAATTTCTAAAGACACTTTTTTTTCCTTAAGGACGAAAGTTATCAATGTGGACTACCATTAAGACAGGTTATTTTCCTGTTAACCCCAGCTCAAGTTAGTGGTAAAATAACACATCTTAATGGAAGCCTTTATAGAGTAGAATGGGATCAAATGGGCAAATGGCCAGGTGGTCGAGGCTAGTAACGTGCTCGACTTCAAAAGTCGATGGGACAAACAGGTGGGGGTGCTACAGAGTTATGCATAAAAGATGGTTACTCCAGGGAGGGAGGGTTCTTGAGTGGACAGACTTGTTGGGCCACCAGCCCTCTTCTGCCATCTTACTCTATGTTTCTATGTTATCTCTATTGTATGACCGGCCTTGCACATGAAATCATAGCAAAACATTGAGATAATAGAGGTATCCATTTACGAATGTTGGAATGGTTGACTTCTCTTTTGTGTCATTTCATTTACAGTGCTGGGATAGGAAGAACGGGCTGTTTCATTGCTACCACCATCGGTTGCCATCAATTGAAGGCTGAAGGTGTTGTTGACGCATTAAGCATTGTCTGCCAGATGCGAGTTGATAGGTGGGTTTGTAGTCTGATGTTTTGCTGGTCTTTCGCAGTAAGATTCTAAAATCAGATGAGATGACTTATTTTTCAGAGTTAACTTGGATTGATGCGAGGGGCCGCTGCAAAATTATGAGCCCAACCAAGAAGAGAATGATGCGGAACCCATGAAACTTACAAGTTATTCCACCCTTTTCGTGACACTTTTCATTTCAGTGCTATGAAACGGGGGGAAAAAAGTGTCAAGAAAAGTGTGCAAGTTTCCAAGTTTATTTAAGATTTGTTAATCCGCTTATCAAATTTCTAAGAAACTTTTTTTTTTTTTTTAAGGAGGAAACCTCAAGCTCCCTCCAACTCTTCCGCAAACACCTAAAAACCTGGCTATTCTCAAAACTGTAACACTTCCCCCCTCTTAGGCCTCTCCCCTTCCCCCTTTACACCTAACTCTTTAATCTCTCCACTGTAGTTCCTCTCTCATCTTTCTTCCTGTAAACCGTGCCGAGCTCCGCATTCGTGGAGATGGTGCGGTATATAAACCCAAGGTTTAGTTTAGTTTAGTTTAGGAAAGTTATTGCTATGGTCTACCATTATAACAGATTATTTTTGCTGTTAACCACAATTATTCGTAACTCAGTCTCAATGCATAAAATGGTACCTATATGTGAACCACTTTGAGTGTGATTGTATAAGTACAAAAGGCTGTCCCAATCCCTTTCATCTGTAGTAAGCATGTGATCAGGGTGAGAGAGCTTGGAGGTACTACATCTGCCTCACCACCCAGCTTCTCCAGCTGGTTGAAGGATGAGGGGGATCTTAAAAGGAGGGGACATTTTTGATCTCTGAGTGAGAAATGAAACTTATTAAGTTTATATATTTGTGATGAGGAGATTTGGGGTTGAGGGAGGGAGGGGCTCATTGTCAGGATATTCCTAAGTTGCAGCTTCAGGGCCCCTGCTGAGCCTCAGCTGGGCAGAGAAGGCATGCAGGAGCCAAGGTAACATTCCCACATTCTTGGCCATAGGAACATTACCATGGCATTGAGTAAAATGTGATGCAGGGAGTAGATCCTCCACAAGCCAGCACAGAAACCTCGTAAATAGGTCTCTGAATGTCTTAAGAACATAGGAATTGCCGCTGCTGGGTCAGACCAGTGGCCCATCATGCCCAGCAGTCCGCTCACACGGCGGCCCCTCTGGTCAAAGACTAGCGCCCTAACTGAGACTAGCCCTACCAGCGTATGCTCTTGTTCACCAGGAACCCGTTCAACTATGTCTTGAATCCCTGGAGGGTGTTTTCCCCTATAACAGCCTTCAAAAGAGCGTTCCAGTTTTCTACCACTCTCTGGGTGAAGAAGAACTTCCTTACGTTTGTACGGAATCTATCCCCTTTCAACTTTAGAGAGTGCCCTCTCGTTCTCCCTACCTTGGAGAGGGTGAACAGTCTGTCTTTATCTACTTTGTCTTGAATCCCTGGAGGGTGTTTTCTCCTATAACAGCTTCCGGAAGAGCGTTCCAGTTTTCTGCCACTCTCTGGGTGAAGAAGAACTTCCTTACGTTTGTACGGAATCTATCCCCTTTTTAACTTTCGAGAGTGCCCTCTTGTTCTCCCTACCTTGGAGAGGGTGAACAACCTGTCCTTATCTACTAAGTCTATCCCCTTCATTACCTTGAATGTTTCGATCATGTCCCCTTTCAATCTCCTCTGTTCGAGGGAGAAGAGGCCCAGTTTCTCTAATCTTTCGCTGTACGGCAACTCCTCCAACCCCTTAATGTAATATAATGTAATTTATTTCTTATATACCGCTACATCCGTTAGGTTCTAAGCGGTTTACAGAAAATATACATTAAGATTAGAAATAAAAAAGGTACTTGAAAAATTCCCTTACTGTCCCGAAGGCTCACAATCTAACTAAAGTACCTGGAGGGTAATAGAGAAGTGAAAAGTAGAGTTAGAGGAAAAATAAAAATAAAATAAACATCTTAACCATCTTAGTCGCTCTTCTCTGGACCCTTTTGAGTAATACCATGTCCTTCTTCATGTACAGCGACCAGTGCTATACACACATTCCAGATGAGGGCGCACCATGGCCCGGTACAGCGGCATGATAACCTTCTCCAGTCTGTTCGTGATCCCCTTCTTGATCATTCCTAGCATTCTGTTTGCCCTTTTCACTGCCGCATTTTTGGCGATGCAGAATGTCCAACATCGCTATATCTTTACAAAAAAAAAAAGAAAATAAAGTTCATTTTAACTCATTTGAATTAACATTCTTTGCTCTGTAATGAATCATTGTAGTACATTATTTTCCTGTGCCCACGGGTCAGACAGGATGCATTGCAAAGAGTTAGAGCAGAAGGCAGGAAGAGCTGCTCTGTGTGTGTGTGATCTAACAGTCGCTTAGGGTGTAAGCCTTTTCAGCATTAACATAACATAAAAATTTTACTTCCATACTTCTATAACCGTTGTTAATTGTTCCCCATTTTAATTTTTTCATTGTTAAATGCTTAGAATTTATGATTAAATAAGTAAATGTCCAGTCACTTCCTTAGCATTAGTCCATAGTTAACATCATATACCAGCAGACTAATGTAAAGTAGTTCATCAATTTTACAAATTCTTTAGGGCTTCAGACATGCCATTATTTGTTCGCTGATATTTTTAGCGATACAAAACGTGTTTTTATATGGCTGTGGCTTCTTCATTTGCCCATTCACTCTTAAATTTTTATATATATATATTTATTTTTTTGCAGTTTCTCTTATTTTATATATAAAGTGCTTCCCATAAATAGTTGTAAAAAAGTTAACTGATCTTAGCAAATTGTCATTTCCTTAATAGGATCGGGTCGGGGCTTGTCACATCGACATGTTTCGCCGTAAGGCTTTTTCAAGATACAGTCCCCTATAAAAATGAAAGAAGACGTGACAAGCCCCGACCCGATCCTATTAAGGAAATGACAATTTGCTAAGATAAGTTAACTTTTTTACAACTATTTATGGGAAGCACTTTATATATAAAATAAGAGAAACTGCAAAAAAATAAATATATATACAGTGGTGCCTCACACAACGAACTTAATTCGTTCCAGGAGCAAGTTTGTTATGCGAAAAGTTCGTTATGTGAAACGCGTTTTCCCATAACAATACATGTTAAAAAAAATAATTCGTTCTGCAGCATAAAATATGCTAAGATGACATAAAAAAAGATAAATTTTTTGTTATTATGTTTATTTAGATACATCTAAAAACATAATTGTTTTTTAAAACAACACACATTTTTTTAAATTTAAAGACAGACTAAGTAGAGTCTAATTTTACAGTGAGAGAGGGCAGAGTCTCAGCGGCAAAAACTGGGACTTAACTGTTCATTTTTTTTTTTCTTGGCTTATTTTTGGTTGGCCCGGTGGTTTTCATGTTCTGTGGTGTAGAAGGAAGAAGGTGTTGATGCCCCTGTACAGGTCATTGGTGAGGCCCCACTTGGAGTATTGTGTTCAGTTTTGGAGACCGTATCTGGCGAAAGACGTAAGAAGACTTGAGGCGGTCCAGAGGAGGGCGACGAAAATGATAGGAGGCTTGCGCCAGAAGACGTATGAGGAGAGACTGGAAGCCCTGAATATGTATACCCTAGAGGAAAGGAGAGACAGGGGAGATATGATTCAGACGTTCAAATACTTAAAGGGTATTAACGTAGAACAAAATCTTTTCCAGAGAAAGGAAAATGGTAAAACCAGAGGACATAATTTGAGGTTGAGGGGTGGTAGATTCAAAGGCAATGTTAGGAAATTCTACTTTACGGAGAGGGTAGTGGATGCCTGGAATGCGCTCCCGAGAGAGGTGGAGAGTAAAACTGTGACTGAGTTCAAAGAAGCGTGGGATGAACACAGAAGATTTAGAATCAGAAAATAATATTAAAGATTGAACTAGGCCAGTTACTGGGCAGACTTGCATGGTCTGTGTCTGTATATGGCCGTTTGGTGGAGGATGGGGTGGGGAGGACTTCAATGGCTGGGAGGGTGTAGATGGGCTGGAGTAAGTCTTAACAGAGATTTCGGCAGTTGGAAGCCAAGCACAGTACAGGGTAAAGCTTTGGATTCTCGCCCAGAAATAGCTAAGAAGAAAAATAAAAATAATAATTTAAATTGAATCAGATTGGGCAGACTGGATGGACCATTCGGGTCTTTATCTGCCGTCATCTACTATGTTACTATGTTACTATGTGTTAGTTTTTTCTCTTTTTCGGTGCAGTAACGTGGCAGCAGAGGTGGTTAAAAGTTGTTTCCGGTGTGGGAAGCGGCAAACACCATCGGGGTTATGCGCTGCAGGGTATGTGGACGCTTCGGGGGAAGATGTAGTAATGGCGCCGGTTGAGTTGGCATTTTCCCGCCCGAATGATGTGCATTCAGTTTCGCTGGCTCTCTCAGTGGATGCAGCCGCATCGGCGGTGCAGGACCCACAGCTGCTTGATACCGTGCTTCTTTCCCTGCCGACATCACTTTCTCTTCTCGGCGGGGTGTCGGCTGTAGCGCCAGTGCTTGTTTCAGCGATAAAGGCCGGTCAGAGGGCAGTTAAGCGCAGTGCCTGCGCGGAAGGATGCAGCTCGGGCGACTTCGTTGTGTGAAACGAAGTTCGTTGTGGGAAGCAAGACCTGAAGTTCGTTGTGCGCAGCGTTCGCTGTGCGAGGCGTCCGTTATGCGAGGCACCACTGTATATAAAAATTTAAGAGTGAATGGGCAAATGAAGAAGCCATAGCCATATAAAAACACATTTTGTATCGCTAAAAATATCAGCGAACAAATAATGGCATGTCTGAAGCCCTAAAGAATTTGTAAAATTGATGAACTAGTTTACATTAGTCTGCTGGTATATGATGTAGAATTTATGATTAGCATTTTATCAAATTTTAATAAAACTTGAAACTTGTTGAGTTCTGAGCGATTTACAAAAAAGAAAAATAATATAAATGAATGAAAAGTTTTAATTACCTAAATATCTAGAGAGCTGGTATGTTTTCAGATGTCTCCTAAAAAGTTGGTAAGAGCATGGTAGCCGATTTAGCACACGCGAAACTCTAACGCTAATGGACACGTTAGCATTTAGCTAATATTTAGGGCTTGCTAAATTGGCTTGTACGCCTTAGTAAAAGGACCCCTAAATCCATATTCCAAGATGGCTGCCTGGAATGACAAAAGGCGATGATGGTATCGTTTCAATTTACACCCTTTAACCGATGGGAAGGTAAATGATGCATGTGAGCGCCTAGAACAAAAAAGACCCCGCTGGCAGCCAGCTTGTTGCAGGTATTGAACGCCATAGACATAAAATGCCTGTTTAGTAGGGCTGATAAGGGCCCATAGGGTTACCGGATGGCTCCCGGAAAAGGAGAGCAAGCAGGAAACAAGGCAAGAGCGATGTCCTAATTAACCAAAAAGTAAACTTTATTATAACAAAGTTCCAACATGGATCCAGGTTTCAGCATCGACAGATGCCTTCGTCAGGGGACACTAAACCTTGTTGTAGGCAAAGAGTTCAGCGGGAATAAATGACGCTCGAAACGGAAGCGCCAAAGTGAAAGCTACAATAAAAGCTTTCACTTTGGCGCAAACATTTCAACATCCTCCAGTCAGAATTCTTACTATAATTTATAGTATCCTGTATTTTCCTATTTGGATTTTTTTAGCATAGGGGTTAAAATAATATTGCCGAACGAAGCATCAAATTTTCCTATTTGCAAGTCCTCATTTAGCCAGTCTGTAAGGCCATTAAAAGACTAGGGGGACATATGTCTAACATACAGTGTGATTTGACAAATTTCCATTCATTAATAAAATTAATATTAGACACTTAAGAAAAATTCATGCCAAATTCACAAACCCATGGGAGTATGGGACAGGACAAAAAGATTCCTCGTCTAAATTATTTTTTTTTTTTAACCCAATCTATGGCTTTTGGGAGCAAATGTAAGCGTTCGGTGTCTTATCTCTGTCCCAAAGCTTTCTCGCTTCTGTGCAATAGACCAAGTCAAAACCAGAAACTGGTGTCAAACTGGCATCGGATTGCTTGGTTCCACCTCAAAGATATTAGACCTCACCATAGATACCTAGCTGTCCTTTGAGTCACATATCCCATAAATGCTTTGGGGCACCACACCTGATGAGATCTTTTACTTCTGGTTCGGAAGATCTTCAGTGCAGAAATTTGTGCACACGCTTACAACTTTATCAGCCTAAGCCACTGACCATTTGGACCAACCCCATCCTATTTATGAGTCTTTTTGAAGATGTGGTCTCTAGAATTATACACAGTACTACAACTGAGGCCTGAGACATTATCGCCTCCTTTTTCCTGCTGGCCATTCCTCTTCTTATGCATCCAGCATCTCTCTGGCCTTTGCTGTTGCGAAAGATTAGAGAAACTGGGCCTGTTCTCCTTTGAAAAGAGGAGACTGAGAGGGGACAGGATCGAAACATTCAAGGTACTGAAGGGAATAGACTTAGTAGATAAAGACAGGTTGTTCACCCTCTCCAAGGTAGAGAGAACGAGAGGGCACTCTCTAAAGTTGAAAGGGGATAGATTCCTTACAAACATAAGGAAGTTCTTCATCACCCAGAGCGTGGTAGAAAACTGGAACGCTCTTCCGGAGGCTGTTATAGGGGAAAACACCCTCCAGGGATTCAAGACAAAGTAGATAAAGACAGGTTGTTCACCCTCTCCAAGGTAGAGAGAACGAGAGGGCACTCTCTAAAGTTGAAAGGGGATAGATTCCGTACAAACGTAAAGAAGTTCTTCTTCACCCAGAGAGTGGTGGAAAACTGGAACGCTCTTCCGGAGCCTGTCATAAGGGAAAACACCCTTCAGGGATTCAAGACAAAGTTAGACAAGTTCCTGCTGAACAGAACGTACACAGGTAAGGCTAGTCTCAGTTAGGGCACTGGTCTTTGACCTAAGGGCCGCCGCGGGAGCGGACTGCTGGGCACGATGGACCATTGGTCTGACCCAGCAGCGGCAATTCTTATGTTCTTACCTTGTTGGTTACTTTAAGATTATTTGATATGCTTCCCCCCCCCATCTTCTTTTGTTCACCCTTACACACTCTGTGGAACCGACTTTTCAGCCTCTGTCTTGTGGCTTTCTTTGTGGGGGTGCTGTGAGGTCTGTAGTTTGTTTTTAAGTAGTGGTTTCTCAAAGTTGATTGGTTGGGGTTTGAGGCACGCTGTTTTCCTCAGAAAGGTGGGAGATTTTGGCGGGAACTTGAGGCGTGAAAATCCGTTGGTTACAAATTTTAGATTCTGGTGGGAAAGTTCACTGGAGACATATCCAAATTATTTTAGCCCACTGACTTTTCCATCAGAACTTTCTGCCTTCCTGAGGAAATTGCCCACCTTCCACCATAACCAATCAGCTTTGAGAACCCACTTTATAAAGACGAAAACTGCAGACGTCCCAACTCTCCCTGAAGAATGCCACAGCACAATGGCCGAAACATTGGTTCCACTTACTCCAATATAGCAAAACCCAGGTAACCACAACAACCGTGAAAGCCAAAGAGAACATGTTTTGTGTATTTTTATGATGTCCAACTGGAAGATCATTTTAAAATATCTTTTCACTGATATCATGTTTTGATTGGCTTTACCACTTATGATGGCAAGATATGTACAGAAACAAAAGTGAATATTCTTTTGCAAACCTTCCAAAGAATATCGGTCTGTTCTTTGTTTAAACAGGGGTGGAATGGTTCAGACGAGCGAGCAGTATGAGTTTGTACACCACGCACTGAGTCTCTACGAAAGCAGGCTTTCAGCAGAAGCTGTCCAGTGAAACACCGAGGTGCAGATCGAAATAAGTATCGGCCTTGTAAGGTACTTTGTTGCTTCACCCTACCAGCGGTTTGTTCACAGAGCACAGTATGCTGCAGTGGAAAAAAAAAAAAAATTCAAGGTTAACCTGGGATCAAATCGCAGATAGTTTGACCCGAAGGGCTTGATTGATGGACAGTTACAGTAAACGAACATTGCGATTTCCAAAATAAGTTATACCAAGAGGGTACTGTGATGACAACTAATGCTCACGGGTTAGATTTATTTCTGTAATAATATCATCCGCCATACAGAATGGACGTCCTGCAACCACAGTGAAATTTCTTCCGGAGAGCTGTTTATCGAGCGGGTTTGCAGATCCTCTTGTCTTGTGAATGGACTGTCCGCTGTTAAAACTGTACCTGTTTTAAGTGATTTTTTTTTTTTTATTAACGTTACTATGTGGCGGACGTGTTTCTCGCCCAGCTACGATTTTTGTGGCTAATGCCACAAGCGCTTTACTCATATGCATTTTTAAAGACAATGTTCCTTGTTCTCAAAATCAGTTACTATATTTTTTATGAAAGTGTGTTCTTTGTACTTCTGTCTGTTAAGTGTGTGTTTCTAGTAGGTGTGTTTCTAGTAGGTTCTACAAAGCCTTGACAGAGCACAACAGCCTTTTATGTCCGTGTGTATGCACATGTCCTATGCTGTGGATTGATTTAGAAGCTGCCTGTACTTTAGACCTAAAATTCGGAGTGCTTGTAAAAATGTGTGTGTTATTTTACTTTCAAAAAAAGAACGTATGTAGCAAACACAAACCAATATGGATTTTGGCTATGTTTTTGTCTTTTTGTGAGATAAAATATTGGAAAATGTATTATTACATCCAACAAGGTCTGTCCGCCTTTGGCAACCTGTCAGCCCTGGAGAAAAAGCGCTGCTTGTGACAATTTGGTCTCTCTTGGCTGATATGAAGTTATGATGTCTATTCGCAGCGAATACTTGAAGGTTTGCACAAGTTTTTAATGCAATCATGTTAGCCTTCATTCATACTGCCAATAAATTACACTTGATTTTAAAGACACTGATGCTTTTCTTGTGTCCAGTCTGATACAACGATGCTGTATATTTTCCTTTTGCGATTTGTCAGGGCAAAAAAAATACCCACAGAGATTTGTGCTTTCTTTCCCTGTAGGGACTTTTTTTCCCTCCCACCCTGGGAACGCTTCCCCAAAATTACAAGTAAAGGTGCCGTGACAGAGAAGACTGTGTATAGTTTAACCCACATGTGAAGGACGATTTTCAGAAAGAGCTACATGCTCCAACGCTGCTCCGACGCTCATAATAATAATAGCTTTATTTATATCCCATCACACCTTTCAGTTCAAGACAGTTTGCAACAAGAGAGGCTGCAGGAATGCAGCGAAGTTACATCAAGAGTTAACAAACAGGCGTGTAACATAATTCTATATATCAGAAGGCCGGAGCATGCAAATAGACGTAGAGGAAATCGTTTGAGGAAGTTTAAACGAATTTGGCAAATAGATTGGTTTTCTGTAAGCATCGGAGCAGAGTCTGGAGCATTTAGCGCTCCAGGCCACGGTTGGAACCTCTATCATCACGGCTTAGTAAAGAGAGGGGGAGAGAGGGTAAATTGCTTTTGAAACCTGGCTTCCTATACATCGGGGTGGGTCGATATTCCAAAAGTTTTAATTAGGCAAACGAAGATCCTACCCAGTTAAACCCCACTGAGCTAGTCAGCCACTGATTATCAGTGGCCTTTAAGGAAGGGGGCCTTGTTCAAAGCCACAGTAGATGTTTCCACCACGGGCTGGCAAGGTCAATGCTCTGACGCTCACCAATAACCAGCCATTGGCTAACTGGCTAGGTTAGGGGCGGAGCTAAGGCAGAGCAGCAACTTAGCCAGCTAGCCGGTTGGTGGACTGAAAATCACTGCTGAGTAACCGCATGATTAGAAACAGCATATAAGCCATTTACCTCCTTAGGCTGAATATTACACCCCCCCAGTAATTTTATGAAGCTGCTTAACTATAAGCTAGATTTGCCAAAGTGCTGTACTGTATTAACACACATTAAAAGGCATTACCATGCATTATTTTACCAAGTCCCATTTTATGTAATGAGGCCTATTTACTAATAACCTGCAATAACTCAGTAAGCATACATCAGCAAATCGAGCCCTATATGTTATGTAAACTTATTCTATTATTTCTCTCGAGATACTTCACAGCTTAAAGCTGATCAGATCTTAGGCTTCATTCCTCTGTTAGACACTCATAACATATCATTACAAAAATTGACATGTTTACAGCACAGCATGGGCTGTGTTTATTGAGCATAAAGCGAAAATCACCTGCACCAGTAGGCTGTTTCGTACCACTTAATAAGCGTTCCGTTACAGGCAATGGCAGTGTTGTTTCCTTGTCACGTTTCAGAAAAGGGGCTTATTAAGGTGCCTCAGAGCAGCGTGCTTTGGGAGCCGGACTCTGTTTATGTTCACACATCATTCTTATCCTCGGAGCATTTGCAAAGTTAAAAAAAAAAAAATATTAAAAACTAGATAGTAAGTCAATATGGAAGAGTTGTGACGATCTGGGGTAAAACTCTCTAAACAATTGAATAGAAGGAAGTGCTCGTCACTGACTCTTTCCCCCTGTGAAGGCGCGTTTCCTTCCTAGCCTTCGTTTCACTTATCTGGCTTTTGGAGAGAAGCATGGAGCGTTGTTAGGAGGAAAATGGATACTTTCCTCCCCGTCCTGGTTTTTACCTGCATGTCTTCATGGATTTCAGGTAAGTGAAGCTACTGCTGAGAAAGCGTGCCACAGCCTGTTCCCCCCCCCCTCGAGCTGCCAGGAGCTTGCCCGCAGCCTCCTAGGGGCTTTAGGAAGTGTTCAAAACGGGACGGAAATGCAACCAGTCCCTAGCATTGGCTTATCGAGGGCTATAGGGGGAAAGAACCAGCAGTTCTTCTAAGCACTGTGTAGAATTTCTCCATGAAGAAAATAAAAGTGCCTCCCCTCATGTCGGATCATTTTAACAGTAAGTCTTTCATGTCAAAGTGTGCCTTGCTGACAGGAGCAGAGAGACCATATCCTTTTCAATACCCGTTGCTTTTCCCTGAAGTCCCTGGGCTGTGGAATCTGGACTGTGATCTTTATTAGGAGAATTAGATGTTGGAATGGGTCAAGCTGGAGCTTTCATGTCTTTATAGGAAGAAATTAATTGACGAATAGCACAAGATAGCCAGTCTCTAAAGTGTGCCTGTGTAAAGAGTTTGGCTATAAATTGGTTTATCCATGATGCTGTGCCTTCAATTAGTGAATTAGAGGAGAGGTACAGAGAGAGGGGAAGGAGGGAAGATTCTCTCACGTGGCTGGAGAAGAGGGTGCTCGAAGGAGATGTCTTAATGCCGAATAGAAATGAATGAAACTGAAGACGTAAGAGCTGGCAAGCACAGACTGAATCCTAATGAAAAATGACTTATCTAATTCTAGGAAGATTCAGAGCCACTCATTTCTAGGAAGGCTGGCTGTGCTTTGCAAAGTCCCCCTTGACGCATCATCGTATTAATAGGGAAAGAAGGGGAGGGAAGGAATTTTGGGGTTTGCTCACACCTTGATCAGTCGTAGCTCAAAGTTACACTTGGGTACAGTTAAGTATTTCCTTGACCCGGGAGAACTTACGGTCTAAGGGGGCAATAGACAGCGTTTCTTTAAAGGTTAAATTGGACCTGGATGTTCGATGCCGATCCCTCTCCACGCGCAGAACCAGAATATTCAGTACTTAGCGGCCTGCTGGGAGTTGCATGGGTCCTGCAGAGATTCAGCAGTCTGTTAGAATATTCTGCGGCGTGATCCGGGTGAATCTGGGATTGGCCCGGTCAGCTCCATTAACTGGAAAGGAGCCTGAATTTAGATCCTGGAAAATGATGACTCCTAAGTTTGCACCGAGGCAGCGGAGGTTGAAGTGATTTGTTCAAGGTCACAAGGAGCTGCAAAGTGGGCTTCCCTGGTTTCTAGCCCACTGCTCCAATCGCTAGGCTGCTCCTAGATACCATTACCCTGGTTCTGTACAGAGAGGGGAAGTATCAGGTGGTCTCTGTAGCGTACCTCAAAGGAGAAGGGATCAGATGGAGGTCCACCACAGTTTCTTTCAACAATAATATCTTCCCATTTCTTCTAACACAGCGTAAGGAGGCATTTCTTTAAGTGGACACCTCCATTTAAACAGCCCAATGCCTCATGGTAGGAGCTTTTTCTATACGGGAACCTAGGTGGGTTCCACTATAGAATAAAAGTATAACCCAGAATTGGCCTATCATTTCGTTGCTTGCAGTTACATCAGTCTTACAGTTGGCACAAGTTCAAGCAACCTGCGATGCAGCAGCGACAAACATAACTTACAGTATTCTGAAGTTATCTTGAAGCGGGAGCGCCACCTAAGTCCCCTCCCCCCCCCAACACACACACATGCTCCGCCCCTTACATGTTATATAAGTTAACTGGATATTTTCAGAATAGCACTTACACACTGAGAGCCGGAGTCTACAAACAGCACCGGTATCGGTGGCCGCCTTAAAAAATGGCCGACGACCGCATGTCAGTCATGCACCGGCGCCATTTGTAGAACCGCGGCTTCGTGAAATGTAGGCCAAGGTTTTCAAGGCTTACATTTCTGGCACCTACCGTTCACGTGACTCGTGGCTACGATGAAGCTTTATGACGCCTAATGCCACTTCCGGAGTTAGCCACACCTTACCGTGGCGTTGGGCATCGTAAAGCGCCTCCGTAGTCCCGACGCAGCTGCCGTCTTTCTACCCACAGGTTTTTGAATGCTATTATTTTTTTAAATGGCCTACCGGTGTACGTGCAAGGGTTAGTATTCTAAACATTGACCCCTGACCTGCCTAGGCTCCTCCCAGGGCCACGCCCTCTTTGGAGTTGCAGGCTCTGATAATTAGGGTGTAGGGTGTAACTCATAGCGAGTGCATGTCAATGCCAATTACTGATTACTATCACCACTTAGGCCAAGTCCTTTGTGGGCAGATCTTGGATCCATGTTCACAACTTGAGGCCCTGGTTCTATAAATGGCGCCTTAAACTCAGGCCCTGAGTAGGGTGGCACTTAAGCGTGATTCTATAAAAGCCAGGCGCACTTTATAGAATCACGCTTAGGCTAAGTGAGATTAGGCGTCGATAGGTGTCCTAACCATAGGCACAACCTATTTATGCGAGGGTTTTCTTGGCCTTAGGTGTGCTAAGCCCAAAGCAAGTGCCTACTTGAAAAATACTCTAATGATCTGCCCCCTAAACATGTCTACTTTCTAGTAGACACTAGAGGTCTGCACGGGAATGGGTCCCGTGGGAGTCCCCCCATAACCCACGGGACTCCCACGGGTACCCCCCTCTGGCCCATGGGACTCCCATGGGGACCCCCTTCTAGCCAACAGGACTCCCACGGGGATGGAAGGCTTTGGAAGCAGGGTTCGTCCATATAATATAATTGACACGTCAGCCTTAGTAAAAGAGGGGGTTTATAAGTTAATTACCTGAACAGAAAACAAAAAAAGGGTTCCACCAAAGAGAAAACAAAGGGAAAACAGCAAAAGAAACTGTGGAATTGATGATCCTGTCAGAAGGAATTGCTGCTTTTTATGGGGACAGGCGGGGATGGAGGGAATTCCTTGCGGGGACAGGTGGGGATGGAGAGGATCCTGACAGGGACGGGTGGGGACAGAGAGGATCCTGGCGGAGACGGGTGGGGACGGAGAGGATCCTGGCGGAGACGGATGGGGACGGAGAGGATCCTGGCGGGGACGGGTGGGGACGGAGAGGATCCTGACGGGGACGGGTGGGGATGGAGAGGATCCTGACGGGGACGGGTGGGGATGGAGAGGATCCTGACGGGGATGGGTGGGGACGGAGAGGATCCTGACGAGGACGGTGGGGACGGAGAGAATCCTGGTGGGGACGGATGGGGGTGGAGAGGATCCTGGTGGGGACGGATGGGGACGAAGAGGATCCTGATGGGAACGGGCGGGGATGGGTGGGATTTCTGTCTCTAGTAGACACCTTGAACTAGGCGCATACCTCAAAGTGGAAGGCATCTACTATCCAATTAATTGCAACTTATGTCAATTACAAGGTGCTAATTGTTAAGTATTGACAATGCGTAGTAAGGGGGGGGTCTGCCCTGGGTGCCATCTTGGTAGGGATGCAGCACCCATCCCCCTCCCCACTGTCGTATGTGCCCCACTTCCCTTCCCCCATACCTCTGTAACACTCCTGGCGCGAGCAGGCAATCCCCAAGCTGTTGTCACACCTGCATCCGGCTCTTCTTGAGACGTCACTTCTTGGACTTGCGCCTAGGTTGTGACATCAGAGGACCAGCCCACTCAGGCGCAACAAGCGGCTGCTCATGCCAGGAGCATTACAGAGGTATGGGGGATGGGAAGCGGCGTGTTCGCGAGTCGGGGGGGGGGGCAGGGAAGGAGCGTGCATGGGTGGAGCGGGGAGAAGAGGGAGGGGGAGGGGGCGTCGCCATCCCAGGTGCCCCCCACCCTCGCTACGCCACTGGTTATCGGCGCCGATTAAGCCTTTTAATTAATTTAGGCGCTTCGATCAGCTAGGCACGGCGATCTGGGCCCTTAACTTCAGGTATCATTTCTAGACTCAGAGCCTGAGTGCCCAACTTTGGGTGACCTGTACAGAATTCTTTTGACGATTGTGAATGTCTACTTGTAACCCGTTCTGAGCTTCTGGGAGAACGGGATAGAAGTCGAGATAAATAAATAAATGATGCACGTGTAAAAGCAGGTGCCCAGTTTAAGAATTGCTCCTTGTGAGTCTAAACCAGCAGTCGCAAAGCCTTTACAGGGCCACATTTTGGATATGGAGGTACTTGGAGGGCCTCAGAAAAAAATAGCTAATATCTTATTAAAGAAATGACAATTTTGCATGAGGTAAAACTCTTTATAGTTTATAAATCTTTCCTTTTGGCTAAGTCTTAATAATAATATTGTCATTTATAGCTAAAGAGACATCTGATCAAGAAACTGTTTTATTTTACTTTTGTGATTAGGATAAACATACCGAGGGCATCAAAATAGGTCTTGGTGGGCCGTGAGTGTGAGACCACTGAGTTAAAGGGAAACAGTTAATCAGCTGGCTGGGTTGGAGGGCAGAGGGAAGAACAGGACAATCAAGCCATTGTGACATCACTGATGAGGTTGGCTCTTATTGGTGGAATGAGGCATTATGACATCACAATCTCAGCTCTGCTTCCCAAAGACAAACAGGATGTCATGGATACAGTTAAGGCAGTGGTCTCCAACTCCAACCCTTTGCAGGGCCACATTTTGGATTTGTAGGTACTTGGAGGGCCGCAGAAAAAATAGTTAATGTCTTATTAAAGAAATGACAATAGAACTCTTTATAGTTTATAAATCTTTCCTTTTGGCTAAGTCTTAATAATAATATTGTCATTTATAGCTAAAGAGACATCTGATCAAGAAACTGTTTTATTTTACTTTTGTGATTAGGATAAACATACCGAGGGCATCAAAATAGGACTTGGTGGGCCGTGAGTGTGAGACCACTGAGTTAAGGGGAACAGTTAATCAGCTGGCTGGGTTGGAGGGCAGAGGGGAGAACAGGACAATCAAGCCATTGTGACATCACTGATGAGGTTGGCTCTTATTGGTGGAATGAGGCATTATGACATCACAATCTCGGTTCTGCTTCCCAAAGACAAACAGGATGTCATGGATACAGTTAAGGCAGTGGTCTCCAACTCCAACCCTTTGCAGGGCCACATTTTGGATTTGTAGGTACTTGGAGGGCCGCAAAAAAAAATAGTTAATGTCTTATTAAAGAAATGGCAACTTTGCATGAGGTCAAACTCATTATAGTAACTATAACGAGTTTTACCTCATGCAAAGCTGTAATATACTTTATAAATCTTTCCTTAATTGCTTCTGATAATTTCAGCTATACACAGCTGAAAGCAATGCAACATGCAGAAAGTGAAAAACTATCAAAGTATCAACTGCAAGAGACAAGATTTTGGACCAATTATTTTGAGGCCCTCGGTATTATAAAGAAGGATTCTTTATGGAAAACTTGTGCCTTAAGTGTCCAGCGGTCGCGTCCGCAACCGCCTTCAGCTCTCACCTCCTCCAGCACCGGACACACGCACAAGCTGCACTGCCTCCGATGGTTATCTTACGTTCCGGAATGTTGCTCGCCTCACTGCTGTAACTTCACGCCAGTGCTTTCCTGCGTCTGCACGCGATTGGACTCCACTTCAGAATCGCATTCAGACGTAGGAAAGCGCTTGCATGAGGTTACAGCGACCGCCGGATACTTAAGACACAAGTTTTCCATAAAGAATCATTCTTTATAATACCGAGGGCCTCAAAATAGTACCTGGCGGGCCACAAGTTTGAGACTACTGGTCTAAACCAAAAAGGGTACCATCTTTTTTTTGAGGGGAGGGGGGTAGGCGGGTGCATAATATAATGCTGTATATAGTAGATGATTTGCAAATTCAGCCGTTGGGTTCAATGACACATCAGGGAATCTGATCACAAAGATGATACATACTGTGTAGAGCTTGCAACTGTTGTTCTCAATGTGGCACGTTGACTCTTCTCTTTTTCTTTTTTTGGATTTTTATGTATTTTTCATTTTCTAGAGAGTTTTCTGATCGTCCATGTCCAAAAAGATCAGTGCCTGCTCCAGACCAAGGGGCTAAGCGTGAGCAACTGCAACGTGACCAACAGCAACCAGCAGTGGACGTGGACGGAGGACGAGAAGCTGCTCCACGCTCGATCGGGCCGGTGCCTGGGCATCTCCAACTCCTCAGCCGCCCACTCCCGCACTGCCACCCTTGCCGACTGCCCTATGGCACCCAGATGGACCTGCCATGATAGTGAGGGGCTCCTTGAAGTAGCGAGGAGCTCTCTTTTCCTCAAGAAACAGGGTCACAGAGTGGTGGTCAGGTCGGGCAGGAAATACCCTCATACCTGGAAGAAAATAGACGTCAACGAGAAAGGAGACCCTGTTTATCAAAGTTTGTGCTTAAAGAAAGGTGAGCTATCTCTTTAAGGAAAGGCCTCAGGTGTTCTGGTGACATTAGCATCATTTACATATATTCAAGGTGAAATGAAGGTCAAGGAGAGTGAAAGTCTCCGCAGTGAGGAAACCAATGGTGATGATCATGGTCAGGAGAGAAAAAAATCTAAGAGGTCTAAATACATCTGTAAAACATCAAAATTCATCTGCCATTTCCATTCAGTGAGATTGGCAGGATTGCTTGGCTGGCTCCTGATTTTCTATATACAATTGGGAGAGAGCAGACCGCCTGACACAGTTGATATATTCCAAAACATGACCGTGTTGGATCATCTGTATGCCAGATGAATTTTGATGATTGACAATAAACCCTGAGTTGCGTGCATTTGGACTCCTTGGCATTTTTCTCGCCTCGCCTTGGTCATCACTGCTGTTTTCTTCCCTCCGAGTTAAGACTCAACACTCCATACAATAATTATAATTATGAGTGGTCCTTACCTCACTATTGTTTTAGTGAGGGAAAAAGCCTCAGAGTTCTGTTTTTGTTTAAAGCTCTGTTTTCACTCTTACATAAGAACATAAGAGTTGTCATACTGGGACAGACCAAAGGTCCATCAGGCCCTGTATCCTGTTTCAAACAGTGGCTAACTCGGGTCACAAGTACCTGGCAAGAACCCAAGGAGTAGAACAGATTTTGTGCTGCTTATCTTAGGAATAAGCAGTGGATTCCCCACGTCCATCTTAATAATGGAAATTATACATACCCTTTTTTTTTAAACCCTGCTAAGCTAACTGCTTTCACCAGATTCTCTGGCAATGAATTCCAGAGTTTAATTACACGTTGAGTGAAGAAATATTTCTTCCAGCTTGTTTTAAATTTAATAATAATAATAATAACAGTTTATATACCGCAATACCGTTAAGTTCTATGCGGTTTACAGAAGATTAGTGGAGTACAAGTTGAGTTGACGTACAAGTTGAGTTAACTTAAGGGATGTGGGAACAATGGGGAGAAAGGGCAAGCGAGGGGAAGGAGGGAAGTGGGTCAGCTGTCTAGGTATTTCAGGAATAGGTGGGTTTTGAGGTGTTTCCTGAATACCTCATAAGTGGTGGGCAATAGGAGTTGTTCTAGGCCTTTACCCCATAGAGCAGCCTGATGTGAGAGAAGATGCTCATGGTGTTTTTTTAGTTTGCATCCTCTAACCTGGGGAGAAACGAAGTGCGAGTGGGAGCTTCTCTTGTGTTTGTTGGCCGAGAAGGAGAATAGGTCAGTGATGTATTTAGGGGTTAGACCGTAGAAAAGTTTAAAACAGAGGCAGGCGAACTTAAACTTTACACGAGCTTCCATCGGCAGCCAGTGTAGCTGTTTGAAGTACTACTTAGTAGCTTCATCAAGGAGGGTAGTGAAGTTTTTTTTTAATATAATGATGATGTACGGAATAAGCAAAGCAATGATTAATATGTTCGCTTTAACTCTTGAGGCCTTTTTCCTTCACTAAACCAATAGGGAGGTATGGACCACTCATAATTATAGTTATTGTATGGCCTGTTTTGTTTTTTAATATGATTTTTGGTTCCTCCATTCCCTCACTTTATAATTTTTGATACAGACGTTAAGGTACATTTTTGAATCTAGACATCATAAAGACATTGGGGTCCTTTTGCTAAGGTGAGCTAAATGCTAATGCGTCCATTATAGTCTGTGGGCGCGTTAACGTGTAGCGCACGCCAACGCAGCTGATGCGCCTTCGTAAAAGGACCCCGTTGAGTCTGTGTCTTCCAAATTGTACTTGAATTCACGCCAACGATTAGGTCGGTTTTGGTTCAGTTTGGATCTGGCTCAGCCGAGCAGCCACGTGTCTTAAATGGTGTCTAGAGAGCATAATTGTATAGAGAGTCGCTTAATTGCGTCCCCTTCCCCCCCCTCCCCCGTTTGTCAAGCCGCACTGCCGAGAAACGCGAGTTAAACGCCGAGCCGCATGCAAGATTTGAATGGATGGCTAGGCGTTTAACTCGCGCTGCTTGGCTGCGTGGTTTGATAAGGGGAGGGTGATAGAAATGTACACGAGTTACACCAATTTTAAAAGAGAAAATGGGCAGAACGTAAGAGTTGCCTCCACTGGGTCAGACCAGAGGTCCAACCCGCCCAGCGGTCCGCTCCCGCGGCGGCCCATCAGGTCCGCGACCTGTGAAGTGGTTTCTGACCACTTCTATAACCTACCTCAAGTTCTATCTGTACCCCTCTATCCCCTTATCCTCCAGGAACCTATCCAAACCCTCCTTGAACCCCTGTACAGAGTTCTGGCCTATCACATCCTCCGGAAGCGCGTTCCACGTGTCCACCACCCTCTGGGTAAAAAAGAACTTCCTAGCATTTGTTCTAAACCTGTCCCCTTTCAATTTCTCCGAGTGACCCCCTAGTGCTTGTGGCTCCCCTCAGTTTGAAGAATCTGTCCTTATTCACTTTCTCTATGCCCTTTAGGATTTTGAAGGTTTCTATCATGTCCCCTCTAAGTCTCCTCTTCTCCAGGGAGAACAGCCCCAGCGTTTTTAACCTGTCAGCGTATGAAAAATTTTCCATATCTTTTATCAGTTTAGTCGCCCTCCTCTGCACTCCTTCGAGTACCGCCATGTCCTTCTTGAGGTACGGCGACCAGTATTGAACACAGTACTCCAGGTGCGGGCGCACCATTGCGTGATACAGCGGCATGATGACTTCCTTCGTCCTGGTTGTGATACCCTTTTTGATGATGCCCAGCATTCTGTTTGCTTTGTTTGAGGCTGTCGCACACTGATAGTTCATGCAGAAGTTTGCCCGTCTATGTTATGAATTTATTTATGTATTGTTTTCTGGGATTTATTTACTGGGATTTATTAACCACCTTTCTGAAGAGATTCGCTCAAAGCGGTGGACCACAGGTGCATAACACAAGTTTGTTAACAGCAAATATAAACACAATATACAATAAATGAGGTCAACTTGAAATCTGCAAATTGAAACTTAATAGGAGGAGTATGAAAGTTTCACAAATATCCACAATTAACAGCACTGAAATTCAAATAAGAGAGATATCATACAAAAGGGTTACCAGATTTTTCCAAAGGAAGATCCTGACCCATGGCCACGCCCCCAGGCCTCCCCGGTTCCGTCCCATTCTGCCTGTGTCATACCTCGTTCAGCCCCCGTCTCCAGACAGCAACCGCGCATGTGAAGATGTGACACAATGACATGTCCCTTCCCGACGTGATTTTGACGGGAAGCTTTTCAAAACCAGGATGGACCGGGGATGTCCTCGAAAAAGAGGACATGGCCGGGGAAATCCAGACATCTGGAAACCCTATAATACAATATCAGCATAATATTTATTGATTTGATTTATTTGAAGGATGTATATTTCGCACTATCATATAGGCCTGGATTCTGTAACCTGTGCTGTTGTCGATGGCTGCCAATCCCATGTCAATCCCATTTTCCAGGCCTACATTTCTGGCAGCAACGTTTCATGAGAATCGTACCTCCAGAGCAGGATTAATTCTTCGAGGGCCTGCATACCTAAGGAAATCCCTGTTTGACTCAGGTGCCTTAGGCCCCTCCCAAGGGAGGAGCCCGAGGCACATGAACCAATCAGGGCCTTAGGCTCCTCCCCATGCATCACATGATGCACTGGGGCGGGGTCTAAGGTTCGCATTGCAGAGCAGGAGGGACTGGGCACCCCTCCTGCTCCCAAAGTAAGGGGAGGGGAAGTCCACTGCTGTCCAGTGACAAAAGGGGGTGGGCAACCTCCTGCTGTTTGTTTCACATGGAGGAGGAGGAAGGAAGGAGAGAGAGGGCCCCAATTTCATTTTTCAGCACAGGGGAGGTGTTCGGCAGGCAGGCAGGGGGAGGTGTTCAGTCGGCCGCGGGTGGGCGGGGGAGGAGGGTGCCGATGGCAGGAGAGACCAGGCATCCCTCCTGCCATAGGTTTGGCAAGTGGTTGACAGGAGCCTTGACAGCAGTGACAGGAAGCTGCTTTTTCTGTCACTACTGTCAGGGATCTGCCCTGACTCAATCGCTCACTGAGCGACTGAGTCAGGGAATTTGCGTGCAAATGCAAAAAAGATAGTGACTCAATCGCTGTTTTAAAATCGGCCAGAGAATCGGCCGACAGTGATTTGAATCGCTATCTTTAGTGAATCTTGGCCTTAGTGCTCCTTTTATTAGAAACATGATGGCAGATAAAGGCCAAATGGCCCATCCAGCCTGCCCCTCCGCAGTAACCATTATCTCTTTCTCACGCTGAGAGATCCCATGTGCCACAGTCTCTGTCTCCATCATCTCTTCCGGGAGACTGTTCCACACATCCACCACCCTTTCTGTAAAAAAGTACTTCCTCAGATTACTCCGGAGCCTATCACCTCTTAACTTCATCCTATGCCCTCTCATTCCGGAGCTTCCTTCCAAATGAAAGAGACTCGACTCATGTGCATTTATATCATGTAGGTATTTAAATGTCTCTATCCTATCTCCCGTCTCCCACCTTTCCTCCAAAGTATACAGATTGAAATCTTTAAGTCTGTCCCCATACGCCTTATCACGAAGACCATTCCTCAGGACTGACTCCATCCTTTTTATATCTTTCTGAAGGTGCGGCCTCCGGAATTGTAATAATAATAATAATAATTTTAGTTTGTATACCGCATACCCAGGGAGTTCTAGGCGGTTCACAGCAGTTAGATAAAATACAAACAATGCGATTGAAATAAAAGATATGAACAATGCAATCATAGAAGTCAAACTAGTTATATGTCTACCATTTAAGTGAAGGGAAAAAAATACATACAAGCCATAAGGAGGGAGCAACAATCTTAAAAGAATGAGAGGACATAGTAATGAAGTACGTTAAGGATTCGGTTTGTTGAATAGTTGAGTTTTAATAATTGAGAGATGAAGAAGGATCAAGCACAATTTGGGCGAGCCATGAATTTAGTTTAGACCGAAAAGAGAAGGTTCTTTCGAAGAATCTTTTAAGATGACATGATTTTAGTGAGGGGAAAAGCAAACAGATGTATTCTGTGGGAGCTCTTATCGTTGTAACTCAGGTTGAAGTGAGAGTAAAGATAATCCGTTGACAGACCAAATACTGTTTTTTAGCAGATGCATGAGAACTTAAATAGCACTCGATTCAAACGGCAGCCAGTGCGATTTGTGGTAGAAAGGGGTGATAGAAACATAGAAACATAGAAAATGACGGCAGAAAAGGGCCATAGCCCATCAAGCCTGCCCACTCTAATGACCCACCCCCCTGACTTTACTCCCCTAGAGATCCCACGTGAATATCCCATTTTCTTTTAAAGTCTGACACGCTGTTGGCCTCAATCACCTGCAGTGGGAGTTCGTTCCAATGATCGACCACTCTTTCGGTGAAGAAGTACTTTCTGGAATCGCCATGAAACTTCCCTCCTCTGATTTTCAGCGGATGCCCTCTGGTGTTCGAGGGTCCTATAAGACAGCAGACATCATCTTCTGCCTCGATATGGCCCGTGATATACTTAAACGTCTCAATCATGTCTTCCCCCCTCTCTTTGTTCTTCAAGTGAGTACAGCTGCAATTTATTCAGCCGTTCTTCATACGTGAAATCCTTGAGCCCCAAGACCATCCTGGTGGCCATTCGCTGGACCGATTCAATTCTCAGCACATCTTTCCGGTAGAGTGGTCTTCAGAACTGAACACAATACTCCAAATGAGGTCTCACCATGGATCTGTACAATGGCATTATGACTTCAGGTTTCCTGCTAACAAAACCTCTATGGATACAACCCATCATTTGCTTTGCCTTGGAGGAAGCCTTCTCTACTTGATTGGCAGCCTTCATGTCATCCCATTTCTTCAAGCCAAAGATGAGACGGACGGCGGTATTTTGGACCAACCTCAACTTCCTGGTGATTTTCTTGTATAATTTTCTGAAGGTATACACAACCCGATTTCTTCCCGGTGTACAAACCTTCAGAAAATTATAATTCTTATTTAATGAGCTTGTACCGCCAGTCTATAACTTTAGTTGTTGTGTCGGTTCCCTGATGCAGATTCGAAACGTGGCACGTCGGAACCAGCTAATTTTTCAAAGATAAGTGCAAAATTTCTTTGATTTTTGCTATTGCTATTAAGAACTAAGCATTGCTTTAGCAGCTAGCAACACAACAGTTTAGCACTTAAAAAAATTGGATATCTCAATTATGCACTGAACACTGCAATGATTGGTGGGTGAGGCGGAACACTAGGCCTTCATATCTCTGAGCAGAGTTCTTTGTACAAGATTGTGCATTAGGATTTAGTGCACAAAAACCCATGATTATATCTTTATACAGTGAATTTTTCAAGCAGTGACTTTTTCTCTTTTTTTCAAATTGTTTCCTTTAGTCGCTCTATGGTATTTATTTAGAGTTTATTACCCCTCCAGTATTTTTTGCCTGTTACACTTCAGGCAATTACAGCACGGGAGGAGCAGGAAAATGCAATTTCGACGTTTGTCCCAAGAACAACTAGACTGCTTTATATTGGATAGAAATACAGCCTATGCTCGATTGAAAGGAATTGAGCTGGCTGTTGAGGGTCAGACAGCTGCAGAAGAAGAGGACAGAAAGTCTCATAGTTTGGGGTATTTATTTACATAGAGAGTGTGGCGCAGTGGTTAAAGCTACAGCCTCAGCACCCCGAGGTTGTGGGTTCAAACCCACGCTGCTCCTTGTGACCTTGGGCAAGTCACTTAATCTTTCACTGCCCCAGGTACATTAGATAGATTGTGAGCCCGCCGGGACAGACAGGGAAAAATGCTTGAGTACCTGAATAAACTCATGTAAACCGTTCTGAGCTCTCCTGGGAGAACAGTAGAGAAAACTGAATACATAGTATAAAAAGTTTCTGGTAAGCAGAGCTGATACTGTGATGTCATAATGTCTCATTCCACCAATAAGAGCCAACCTCATCAGTGATGTCACAATGGCTTGATTGTCCTTTACTTGGCTCACTTCTACTACAGGGTGGCGCAGTGGTTAAAGCTACAGCCTCAGCACCCTGAGGTTGTGGGTTCAAACCCACGCTGCTCCTTGTGACCTTGGGCAAGTCACTTAATCCCCCCCCCCCCCCCCCCATTGCCCCAGGTACGATAGATAGATTGTGAGCCCACCAGGACAGAGAGGGAAAACTGCTCGAGTACCTGAATAAATGCATGTAAATCGTTCTGATCTCCCCTGGGAGAACGGTATAAAAAAATTCAATAAATAAATAAACAATTTAAGTAATGTAAAAATGAATCGTATACAATTCAAGGCAATTATAAGATCAGAAGAATATCCTCACTGAGTCAGACCAATGGTCCATTTAGCCCCAGCATCCCATCCTTACGGCAACCAATCCAGGCCACAAATAGTTGCAACATTCCATGTTAGCAATGGCTTCCCCCCAGGTCTGTCTCAACAGCAGACGATAGACTTTTTCCGCCAGAAACTTGTCTGAACCTTTCTTAAACCCAGCTACGCTAACCACATCCTCTGGCAATGCATTCCAGAGCTTAACTATTCTCTGAGTGAAAAAATGTTTCCTCCTATTGCTTTTAAAAGTATTGCCCTGTAAGTTCATTGAGTGTTCCCTAAGCTTTGTAATTTTTGACAGAGCAGAATATCAGTCCACTCGTACCTGTTCTACACCACTCGAGATTTTGTAGATTTCAATCCTATCTCCCCTCAGCTGTCTCTTATGCACAAGAGGAGGCATTAAACTGTTTGTGGTCTGTGGTTATTCCGCCATTAATAGCAGCATAATATATAACAAATTAACATTGGTTCACACCTGGTATAATTCATCATTTTGGCTTGTGGGATATTTACTGTACCAAGCTGACATTTCTTTTCAAGTTGTTTTGACTTGATAATCCCCTTTTTTGTAAAAGTGTAGTGGTGAAGGGCAGACATGTAAGCACTGCCCCCCCCCCCTCAGGCGCTGGCAACCTAGAGTACACCACTGTTAAGATGTTCAGATATCATTCCCTTCTCCTACTGTCGAACCAGAACTTCTGGGTGGTTTACAAAACAAAAGTGGCAGACAGAAAAGAATAATAACTCAAGAGAATTTGAATAAAGTCAAAGTAAATTAATTCATTAATTACATTACATTACATTAGTGATTTCTATTCTGCCATTACCTTGCGGTTCAAGGCGGATTACATCCAAACTAAAACAAAATTACATTCAAAATTTGAAGGAATAGAATAAGCGATGACACAGAATTTTTTAGGTAATATATATTGGGTAAAGAGTTACCAAAGGGAAGTGGAGGTTTTTAGGAGATAAGAATAGGGTGAAATTATGGGTTTTAGATAACATTTGGTAGATAGAAGAGTATTAGAGAGATCTAAGGGTAAATAGAGTGTTGGATATTGGGTTGGGATTGGTTGTGCTGGATAGGTTTTATGTGTTTTTTGAAGAGTATGGTTTTAATGTCTCTCCTGAAGGCTTTGTAGTCTGTAGTCGAAGATAACAGGGTGGTGATTTGTCTGTCCAGTTTAGCTGCTTTGGAGGCTATTAGGTTATCATAAAGTTTTTTTCGTTTGACATATTTGGATGATGGGTGAGTGAATAGTGAGTGGGATCTTCTGTGTCTGGTTGAGGAGGATTGATTTAGTCGGTTATTCCAATAGGTTGGGCTTTCTCCGTTGAGAGCCTTGTAAAGTAAGCAGTAGAATTTGAAGTGTACTTTCGCTTCTATTGGAAGCCAGTGCAAGTCATGGTATGCCTTTGTGATATGGTCATATTTTTTTTAGGAAATAGACAAGTCTCAGGGCTGTATTCTGTATTGTCTGCAATTGCTTCATCATAGTCGCAGGACAAGGTAGGTATAGTACGTTGCAGTAGTCTATCATCCCAAGGATAAGAGATTGTACCAATAGTAGAAATTGCTTCTTTTCGAAGAATGTTCGGATTAATGTGTGCTCAGTGACTAAAACATGAACCAATGACACTGGGGTGGCTATAAAAGTGTTTATATCTGTTACATCATAGCACACGCCCTCCCTACCTCCATCATAAATATATAAGTACAGGATACTATCGCCAACGGTATCATTCACTCAAAAGTGAAAAAAATTACTTATCTCAGTTGGTTCTTCAATGTCCTCATTGGAGAGGTGGTGAGCAGTTAAAAGTGCTGTGACATCGCATACCAGCTGGCAGCGTGATCCATCATCCACGTGTTCCCATTCCCCAAATGTCCCCAGTGAAAAACTCAAGCCCACAATCCCAAAGTCCATTCGAAAATAATCCATACAAGTTCCACATCCATAAAATGAAATATCAGTGCAAATTCCACTCTGCTTCCTCGACACAGATCGTGTTTCAAAAGCGTCTTTCTCAAGAGGAAGAAATAAACACTGAAAATGGAAAAAATGGACGAGATATCAGCACAAAAAAAAATCACGAATGAAAAACAATCAAACAATATATAAAAACCCCAAAAAAACCCAAACAGTTTAATGGCTTCCTTACTGGGTTAGGAGGAAAAGCTTGTACGCTCTCCAACACGGCGGCTTCCTACCCGCCGGGCAAAATCACGTGATCCACTAGATTGGCGCTGAAATATAAATGCCGTCAAGAAGCATACGCAAGTTATACAGCTGCAATTGCTCAACAAGACAAGCTCAAATAAAAGTATATCATCCGAGAGATGTTAGCGTCAACTTCTCTACTGAGTCCTTGTTCATGGTAAGTGAGCAATTGAGAGATTCCTGGAGGTGAACTGTTTCAAAACACAAAACCTCAAATCCGATAGAGAGTGACTAGGGGAGATTCAATTTTATTGGTACGAGTGCAGCTAAGGTGTTCCGCTAGTCTGATTTATACCGGCCTCTTAGTTTGTCCGATATAATGTTTACGGCAAGGACAGACAATGCCATAAACTACTTGCGCTGAGTTGCAATCTGTCTTGTGTCTCCATTCAAAATTGATGTTGATGTTAGGAATGATCAAAACAATAGAGAAAAGAATGCCAAATTGTAAAAAAGGAAAGCATAATAGCATCACCACGAACATCAAAACACATTGTGCAAAAATAATCAAACAGTCAGACAACCAATGACCCACTTCACTACTCCACTGAATCCTGACCCACCAAAGCAACCTGCAAAAGACGGGTTCTGGCCAAATGTGAGGAGGCAACTTGTTCTGAAAACCAAAACCAACCCCCCCCCCCCATGCCAGTTGAACTCACTTAACCAACTGAACCTCCAGCTGGCATCCAACAAGTGACCTAAGATTCCTTCCACGAAGGTAGAAGACCTCAGAGTTGGGCAAATAGGAGAGGTTTACATTATGTACATCTTTAAGAACATAAGAATTGCCACTGCAGGGTCAGTTCAGTGGTCCATCGTGCCCAGCAGTCCACTCACCCGGCGGCCCTCTGGTCAAAGACCAGCGCCCTAACTGAGACTAGACCTACCTGCATACATTCCGGTTCAGCAGGAACTTGTCTAACTTTGTCTTGAATCCCTGAAGGGTGTTTTCCCTTATGACAGACTCCAGAAGAGTGTTCCAGTTTTCCACCACTCTCTGGGTGAAGAAGAACTTCCTTACGTTTGTACGGAATCTATCCCCTTTCAACTTTAGAGAGTGCCCTCTCTACCTTGGAGAGGGTGAACAACTTGTCTTTATCTACTTTGTCTTGAATCCCTGGAGGGTGTTTTCCCCTATAACAGCCTCCGGAAGAGCGTTCCAGTTTTCTACCACTCTCTGGGCGAAGAACTTCCTTATGTTTGTACGGAATCTGTCCCCTTTCAATTTTAGAGAGTGCCCTCTCGTTCTTCCTACCTTGGAGAGGGTGAACAATCTGTCTTTATCTACTATGTCTGTCCCTTTCAATACCTTGAATGTTTATGTGTTGAAGCAAAGAGCTTAAAATCAATACGACAGCAGACAGGCAACCAATGACGCCAGGTCAGCAAAGGCATCATTTAGTTCAAACATGGTTACTTCCAAAAAGCACTTCTGGATACGGTATTATTAACAGATAATTATTAGATTAAAATGGAAGTCAAAGTCAAACTATAATCTGCTTCTAATCCATCACCATGTTAAAATTTACCAAAATAGTCACTACTCTGGGGTAAAGATTATAGGTGGCCACTAGTTGATAGTCAATTTGAACTTCCTTAGAAAAAGCTTGGCCTGTCTTTGCTTCTCTCCTCACCTAACTTCTCAGGGCCAGATTTTATAAACGCCACCTAAACACACCTACATTGTAGGCAATGGTATGGGCCGCTTATAGAATCCCACTTAACAGTGCCTAGGCATGCTTAGGTGTAGCTAGGCATCCAAGAGGTAGGCGCCATTACATTGGGCAAGGTTTTACTTGGCCTAATTTAGCCACCGCCTAACTCAAACGCCTAGCGATGCCTAAGTCAACCATGCCTATTCTCCACTCCTAACCACATCTACTTTTCAGGTAGGTGTCACTAGGTACCCTAAAAGTTTCACACTGAACTCTTAATTAGTCATTTTCATTTTTTAATTTTTAGATTGGCTGAAAATTGGTGTGGTCAATTACCACACCAATTAAAAAGCAACTTGCACACAGATTCTGAAGTTAGGCGTCCTCGATTAGAGCGCTTATCAGCACCTAATGTAGGTGTCCTATATAGAATCAGACCCTCACAGCAAAAATTGCCTTTTCTTCTCTTGTATTACATAAGAACATAAGAGTTACCACACTGAGACAGACCAAAGGTTCATCAAGCCCAGCATCCTGTTTCCAATCGTGGCCAACCCAGGTCCCAAGTACTTTACAGAAACCCAAAGAGTAGCAACATTCCAGAACTGAGATTGTGATGTCATAATGCCTCATTCCACCAATGCCTAAGAGCCAACCTCATCAGTGATGTCATAATGGCTTCACTGTCCTATACTTGGCTCACATTAGAACTTAAGACAGACCGAAGGTCCATCAAGCCTAGTATCCTGTTTCCAACCGTGGCCAACCCAGGTCCCAAGTACCTGGCAGAAACCCAAAGAGTAGCAACATTCCAGAGCTGAGATTGTGATGTCATAATGCCTCATTCCACCAATGCCTAAGAGCCAGCCTCATCAGTGATGTCACAATGGCTTGACTGTCCTATAGTAGGCTCACATAAGAACATAAGAATTGACGTACTGGGACAGACAGAAGGTCCATCAAGCCCAGTATCCTGTTTCCAACAGTGGCCAACCCAGGTCCCAAGTACCTGTCAAAAACGCAAAGAGTAGCAACATTCCAGAGCTGAGATTGTGATGTCATAATGCCTCATTCCACCAATGATTGAGAGCCAACCTCATCAGTGATGTCACAATGGCTTCATTGTCCTATACTTAGGGTTACCAGATGTCCGGATTTCCCTGGACATGTCCTCCTTTTGAGGACATGTCCGGGGGTCTGGACGGCTTTTCAAAATCCGGCACCCAGTATAGAATTACCCTTAAAGTGCTTGTATTCTGTTCAATCATAAATGCGAGGGCGCGTCAATGTGGGCATCTGGATTGTGGAATTGCCCATATCATTTGGGAATAAGGGTAGAAGTATTTAGGTTTGTACTAACTATATTTTATTTATTTCAGATTTTCTAGATACAGAAGCTTTCGTGCAACACTCTGGATACACAACTCCTCTCATGACCTCTGGTTCCTTCGCTCCGATCACCCCTAGTCCCGAGAATCCAAGCTGGGGTAGCACGGAGGCCGTCCCCACAAACCGTATGGCAAAGGGCAATCAGAGCAGCCCTGGAGATTGGCGCTCTCTCCTGAGACAGTCTGAGCACACAGAGCTGGCCTGGACACCCACCACCCCTCAGCCTGACTCCAACTCTCTCCTAGAGGTAAGCTTCACAATTGGTTAGGAGGAAATGCTGTTTGGAGCGAAATGTCGATTCCCGACCATTGTCAATAGACTAAAAATACCAGCCTGGGAAAGGAATGCCGATTGCGTTCAGATTGTTTGGGGGTAGGGGGGGAAGGGTTCTGTTTTTCTTTATGAATAGTTATGAGGAAATCAACATCTTGGTAGCAGCAGGGTGCCCAGGGAACAAAAGCATAAGGAAAGGAGCAGAATGCCTTCACTCAATGATATACGATTAGAAGCCGATTAGAAGCCTACTGTATTTACTAAACTTCATTAGCTGTTAATGTGGCAGTTAACACATGCTAACAGCTTAGGCACCTCTTCCCCTTGCCCCTCCTTTTGAATAGCACCCTCATCCTGTCTCCTCGACTCACAACCTTGAGGTAATCTTTGACTCTAAGTCTCTCTTTCTAAGCCCTTCTACTTTTCATTGTAGTTTCTTTCTATACCAATTACTGTAAACCGTGCCGAGCTCTACTTCTGTGGAGATGATGCGGTATACAAACTTAAAGTTTAGTTTAGTTTAGACTCATCTCTTTCCTTCTCTTCACATATCCAAAACCTGTCATTTCTTTCTCTACAATATCACTAAGAGCAGACCCTTCCTTTCTGAAGACACTGCCAAGACTCTCATCCATACCCTCAGCACCTCTCGCCTGGACTACTGCAACTTTCTTCTCGCTGGCCTTCCGCTAAACCATCTCTCTCCCCTTCAGTCTGTTCAGAACTCTTCTTCACGCCTCCTATTCCGCCAATGTCTCTAAGTCCACATTAGTCCTCTCCTCAAGTCACTTCATTGGCTCTATGTCCATTTCCGCATATAGCTCAAACTCTTATTGACTTACAAGCATATTCGCTCCGTAGCTCCTCAGTATCTGTCCTCTCTCATCTCTCCCCACACTCGTCCCCCATGCCCTCTGCTCATCGGGCAAGTCTCTTATCTGTACCCTTCTCTTCTACAGCCAACTTCTGATTCTGTCCCTTCTACCTTGCTGCAACGTAAGCCTGGAACAAAGTGCCTGACTCGAAAAATCAGGCTCCCAAGTCCAGTTTCAAAGTTCACTTCTTTGAAGCAGCTTTCAGTTCCAAACTCCAGTACCTATATTTGTCTAATACTCTCTGTTATTCCTCCACCTGAGCACTGTGTATTGATGCACTTTCTTGTCCAGTCTGTCTGTCTTGACTAGATTGTAAGCTCTTTTGAGCAGGGGCTGTCTCTTCTATGTTTTGATGTACAGTGCTGTGTATGTCTAGCAGCGCTAAAGAAATAAGTGGTAGAAGTAACAGTTATCGCAGGACACTATCCACCATGGAAAGCAGCTTATGGTGGAGTTTGGAATGTCGGGGGGGGGAGGGGCATGGGGTGGGCTGCAACTTACAGTTAATGTCGTGGTAGTGGTGGGGCATCCCTCCTGCCTTATTTGGGGGTAGGTTGGAGTGTAAGGGATGGTTCGGTGGGGGCTGCCTGGTGTGGGGGGCTCTCACATGGCAAGGCAGGAGGGAGTGAGCATCCCTCCTGCTGATTTTCGCTGGTGTGGGTGGGTCAGTCCTGGTGCCGGTTCATTGGGGAGATATCGGGGAGAGCCGTCATCGGCGGAGGGGTGCTTTTTTCTTTTAATGGGGCAGATATTGTGCATGTGTAAAATATACACAGCATCTGTACCCATTTTTTGTTTTTTTAGTTTTTTTTTTATAAAAAAAAGGTTTTCTGCCCCAAATAGCTGAGTGGCAGGAGGCTGCTTCAGGGCTTCCACGTGGCCCTGCACACATGTGAGAGTCGCTCTCACAGCGATCAATTGGACGCAAGAGACAGGGATTACGACAAACCTCCGTGCAAATCATTTGCAGGCAAAATTTTTAGGGCATCAATAGCTCTTTTAGAATTGGCCAAAAATCGGATCGGAGTGGACCCACGCGGTCGTACTGATCCGGTTTAGTGCCTCTAGGCCTGGGCCAAAACCCTTAGCACAGCGAATAAGGCAAAACACTTCACACCACCTTATCTTCATCGCATCACGTGCTCTGCAGTTAAGATGCAGTAAAGACATTTTCTCTGCCTTGACCAAATGAGGAAATGCCCCGGTAACTAACCCAGAGGTTTTGCAGTTACCATGAGTTAGGGATGGATTGAAATGCTTGGCCACAGTTGGGCACAAAAGGTGATATTAGCCTGCCAATGAGTCCGCCGGCAGAATTTTGAAGCCCTGAGATCTGAGCCCCTGGCAGTTCCGGAAAAAGAAAAAAAAAAAAAAAAACCCCTCCAGGAAAAGAAAACCGTGCAAGGAAAATCTTTTCCGCAAAGCCCTGGAGGGCTAAAAGCCAGAATCCTGGAGAGGGCCTGAATCTGTTTGTATTTGTGAATGTTTCTGAGGACTTTTCTGTCTTCCTGAAACTGCAGGAAATGGGCTGCTTCAGAAAGACACAGAGCAAATTAGCTTCTGGATTTGCTGCACATGGGGTTTTTTTTTCCCCTGCTGTTGCCTGAAAATTATCTCAGGGACGAACTATATATACACTAAGTGAAACACACTTTTTTCGGTTCCTGCTCCCCAAATCTGAAATCTACTACCAGCTCTGGTAAGGGAAGTTTCAAGTTTATTAAAAGATTTTTTAAACCGCTTAATCAGGTTTCTAAGCGGTGTACAATATAAAATTACATAAAAACATATTAAAATGTAAAAACATATAAAAACAAGGGATACTGGATAAAATCCAAGTGTCATAATAAAGCACAGATAAAACGTTTGGACCTACTTCAAACAATAGGAAAGTGGGGAAGAACTACAATCGTTATAGAAAAGTGCAACATAAAAGGAAAGTACAATAGGTTAGGGTAAAAAGGAACAGTTTACTTTTTGTCCTTAAAAGGACAGTTGTTATCCAAAGGCGTCCTGGAACAAGAATGTTTTTAGTTTTACTTTAAATGGTTTTAAATCGGATTCACCCCGCAAGTGGTTAGGCAGGGAATTCTAGAGAGAAGAAAAAAAAAAAAAAACCCTTGAAAAGTTCAAATCAAAATTAAAAAGCTACCTATTCAGGAACGCCTTTAATGAATCTGATTTTGGGGTCCATCTGACATCCCCACTCGAAGCAGGCAAGCACGGATCAAACAAACACCCTTCTGTTTTTTTCCCTTCTGTATTCTCTTTCCTATACTAATTTCTAGTTCCTCCCTTGATTTCCCTCTCGTGGAAAGTATGTCTGTGATTTCCCCCCCCCCCCCCCCCAAAAAAAAAAAATTGTTTGCCCTCTTTTTTTTTTTTATTGTTCATCGCTTTGTAATCTATGAAAAAAGTGATTTTATCAAATCCCAAATACAGTAAAACCTTGGTTTGCGAGCATAATTCATTCCCGAAGCGTGCTTGTAATCCAAATCGTTCGTATATCAAAGCAAATTTCTCCATAGGAAATAATGGAAATTCAGACGATTCGTTCCACAACTCCAAAATACTATACGTACTTGTATTGCCAAACCTAGCTCATTTAGAACAGTCACTACACTCTTGCAGAGTCAGAGAGAGAAGAACCATCGGCTTGATTGTGATGATGTGTGTACACTTCTCCCTCCGAATTCGCGGTTTCAGCATTCACGGTTATTACCTTGCTGGCTCCTCCCCCCAAATTACATCAGCTTGCATAGAGAAAATTGCTGATTTCTGGCACTTTCTTCACCGTGTTTTACCTCTCCTTCAGGAACAGGCCGGGTCTCCCACCATGTTATTCGTGGTTTCACCATATTCCCGAAGGTTTTTAATAGAAAATAGCGACTAACATCTGAAAAAGTTATTTGCGGTTTTTCTGTATTTGCGGTTCTGTTAATCCCCTATCACAGCAAATACGGAGGGAGAAGTGTATACTGTATATACTTGTATTGCAAGACCTTGCTTGTATATCAAGTTAAAATTTAATAAAATGTTTTGCTTGTCTTGCAAAACACTTGCAAACCAAGTTGCTTGCAATCCAAGGTTTTACTGTAAACTTGAAACTTGACGCTTGAACCGGCAGCTCCTTCATCTTCAGCACCGCCTGGATCTCGCCGTTAACGTCATTTGTTTGATCAACTAAAATTTGTCCTCAAAGTTGTGTCCGTTTTCACCCAGTTACGAAAGCACGCGGGACAATCGTGCACGGACAAAAACGCTAAGACAAATGCACGCAGGATGTCGGCGCCACCGGATTAAAAGGTAACTTTAAAGCGCTCTGAGGGGGGTGTGTGGGGAAGAACCCCACGATTTTACTTAGAAGTGTTGGCGCTGCCATTGGGGGATTTGGGGGGAGGAACCCTTCCCCCTATTAGAGAGGAAAGTGTAATTTTTCCCAGTCTTTCAGTGAAAAATTAGGGTTTCCTCTGTAAGTAGGGGGTTCCCCCCCTCACCCCAATGGCAGCGGCAACACTTCTAAGTAAAGTGGGGGATTCCCACACACACACACACTCGGAGAGCTTTAAAGTTACCTTTTAATCTGGCGCACTGACATCCTATGTGCATTTGTCTTAGCGTTTTTGTCTGCGTGCGATTGTCCGGCGCGCTTTAGTCCCATCATCGTTTTTACTAGCATTAGGCAGATACGAACAGTTTAATTTATTTGATGTACAACAAATATTAACACAATCAAAGGGGTTTAAGAACATAAGAATTGCTACTGCTGGGTCAGACCAGTGGTCCATCATGCCCAGTAGTCCACTCAAGTGGCGGCCCTCTGGTCAAAGACCAGCGCCCTAACTGAGACTAGCACTACCTGCGTACGTTCTGATTCAGCAGGAACTTGTCTAACTTTGTCTTGAGTCCCTGGAGGGTGTTTTCCCCTATTACAGCCTCCGGAAGAGTGTTCCAGTTTTCCACCACCCTCTGGGTGAAGAAGAACTTCCTTACGTTTGTACGGAATCTATCCCCTTTCAACTTTAGAGAGTGTCCTCTCGTTCTCCCTACCTTATCTACTAAGTCTATCCCCTTCAGTACCTTGAATGTTTCGATCATGTCCCCTCTCAATCTCTTCTGTTCGAGGGAGAAGAGGCCCAGTTTCTCTAATCTTTCGCTGTACGGCAGTTCCTCCAACCCCTTAATCATCTTAGTTGCTCTTCTCTGGACCCTTTCAAGTAGTACCATGTCCTTCTTCATGTACAGCGACCAGTGCTAGACGCAGTACTTCAGGTGAGGGGGGCAACATAGCCCGCTACAGTGGCATGATAACCTTCTCCTATCTGTTCGTGATCCCCTTCTTTATCAATATAAAAACGGGGGACGTTTCTAAAATTATTAAGTAAAGCAAACAGGCGCAAATGGGGAAAAAGAAAATAGGGAAATATTTGCAATATATTATAGGGGGAGGGGGGATAAGGAAGGAAAAAGACAGAAGGTGAGGGGGAAAAGATAAAAACATGCTCCGGACCAAGTTAGGATAAAATTCCGAAAATGTTAACTGAAATGCCATTGTGAAATCATAAGCCTTTAATTGTGCCTTACAATTTTTAAATGATGTTTCAACCCTTAACTTAATGGAGAATTCCACAATGGAGGGGCCATTACCGAAAAGCAAGAGTCCCTATTAACATCCTAAAACATTTACCTAAAAGAAGGAACGGTCAATTGATTTTGTGAAGACGAACGAAGATTCCCTTGAAGTGGATAAGGAACTTTGCCAAAAATGAAGGGCGGTCCAAAGACTGAATCTGAAAAGAGAGAATGTTGCACTTGAAGGGAACTCTATAAGCGATTGGAAGTACAGTGCTCCCCTGGAAATTTGCGATCCGCGATCCTGGTCTTTCGTGGTATCTTCTGACCGCGAATGACCAGGCAGGAGAGGGCAGCCAGAGCGCCGGCGAGTGAAGGAAATCACTCACGGTATGCTCCGACCGCCTCTTCCTGTACTAAAGTCGGGCCTCACCAATCAGGAGCTGCATGTGAAAGCTCCCGCTGCCCTCTCCTGTCTCCCCTGCTAAAAACTGTATTCACAGTTTTTCAACATTTGCGGGGGTTCCTGGAATGGAACCCCCACGAATATCTGGGGAGTACAGTATATGTTCAGACTTAAGTAAAGGAGTACACTGTGATAGGGGATTAACAGACCCGCGAATACAGAAAAACCGCAAATAACTTTTTCAGATGTTATTCGCAGTTCTCTATTAAAAACCCATCGTGAATATGGTGAAACCACGAATAACATGGTGGGAGACCTGGGCTGTTCCTGAAGGAGAGGCAAAGTGCTGGGAATCGGTGATTTTCTCTGTAAACGCTTGGAATCAGCAATATCTCTATGCAAAGTGATGTACTTGGTGGGGGAGGAGCCAGCAAGCTAAAAACCGCAAATAATCGATACCACGAATGCTGAAACTGTGACTACAGAGGGGGAAGTGTAATATGATCATATTTAGACCGATGATACAATAAACCAAGTGCAGTATTTTGGACACGCTGAAGTCGTCAAAGCTGATATTGAGGAAGACCAATTAAGAGAAAATTACAGCAATCAAGTTTGGAAAAACCTCAAAGAATGCAAAAGAATCCGAAGTGACTTACGATTTAAAAGTCAGCGAACAGAACCTAACTGATGAAGTGTTAAAAATGAAGAAAAGACAACTCTAGAAATAGGAGAATGAAATGATAAAAGTGTTGTCCAAAGTTACTCCAAGAATTTCATGGACGTAGAGTATGGCAAAGTAGCACCTTTCATGGTGAAACGTGGAAAGAAACAAAAAAAAAATAATCGTTGAAGTTTTATGAGAGTTAATTTTTTACCTGTTCAATGTTAGCCAATCAACGAAAGGAGATGCAACTTCTAGTGGGCTTTGAGCTCCCTCCTTAATTTCAATCCTAAACCCCAAAATGTTTAACACTAGCGCTGGATATAAATACAGTGAATATATGCTACATCTGCTTCATTGCTACATCTATGAACAAAACAGACTGACTCAGTAACAGTATCACAACCCCGGAGGAGGACCCGTTGCACAAAAATTTAGCTCAGAGATATAAAACTCTGAAGAGGGAGAGGTAACCCCCTCTTAGGAAAAGAGTTTATCTTCCAATCATTGCTTCATAATATGTAACAAGCGAGTCCAGCTCAAAGGTATAAAAGGTTCAGCTGTGTATATATCTTAATGATGATGCAATATGCATTCCAAAAGCTTTCAAAGAACAGGTAAATTTTGCATTCAGGTAGGCACTGGAATATTCAGCATTCATATAAATAAGTTTCAAAAAATACTTATCAGGGTCCCTTATTTATATGAATGCTGAATATTCCAGTGCCTACCTGAATGCAAAATTTACCTGTTCTTTGAAAGCTTTTGGAATGCATATTGCATCATCATTAAGATATATACACAGCTGAACCTTTTATACCTTTGAGCTGGACTCGCTTGTTACATATTATGAAGCAATGATTGGAAGATAAACTCTTTTCCTAAGAGGGGGTTACCTCTCCCTCTTCAGAGTTTTATATCTCTGAGCTAAATTTTTGTGCAACGGGTCCTCCTCCGGGGTTGTGATACTGTTACTGAGTCAGTCTGTTTTGTTCATACGGTAGCATAGTGCTTTTTCTGACTCTTGGTTATACTTTTCCTGCTTATAGTGGAAACATCATTGCTACATCTGTCAGGTCAGACTTTCCTTGCAACAGTAACAATTCCAAGGTTAATAATGATAGTGATTTCACTTTATCTGGCTTTCAACCTTGACAGGATGCTAAGGAAGTGTGTGGCACAGTGGTTAGAGCCACAGCCTCCACACCCTGAGGTTGTGGGTTCAAATCCCACACTGCTCCTTGTGACCCTGGGCAAGTCACTTAATCCCCCCCCCCATTGCCCCAGGTTCAATGTGAGCCCACCAGGACAGACAGGGAAAAATGCTTGAGTACCTGAATAAACTCATGTAAACCTGGGAAAACAGTATAGAAAATTGACTAAATAAATAGTGTGAAAAGTTTCAGCCTCTGATAAGCAGAGCTGGTATTGTGACATCATAATGCTTCATTCCACCAATAAGAGCCAACCTCATCAGTGATGTCACAATGGCTTGATTGTCCTCTACTTGGCTCACTTTTACTACATTTTGATTTCTAGAGTGGCTCAGTGGTTAAAGCTACAGCCTCAGTACCCTGAGGTTGTGGGTTCAAATCCCATGCTGCTGCTTGTGACCCTGGGCAAGTCGCTTAATCCCCCATAAGAAGAAGTTGCCTCTGCTGGGTCAGACCAGAGGTCCATCGCGCCCAGCAGTCCGCACCCGCAGCGGCCCATCAGGCCCATGACCTGTATGGTGATCATTGTCTGAACCCTTAAATCCCCCTTGGTCGCTATCTATACTCTCTCTATATCCCATCTCTACCTCTATCTGTATCCCTCAATCCCCCTATCTTTCAGGAATTTATCCAATCCTTCTTTAAAACCCTGTAGTGTACTCTGTCCTATCACAACCTCCGGCAGTGCGTTCCAGGTGTCCACCACCCTCTGAGTGAAAAAGAACTTCCTAGCATTGGTTCTAAACCTGTCCCCTTTCAGCTTCTCCGAGTGCCCCCTTGTACTTGTGGTCCCCATTAGTCTGAAGAATCTATCTCTGTCTACCTTCTCGATACCTCTCATGATCTTGAAAGTCACTATCATGTCTCCTCTGAGTCTCCGCTTTTCCAGGGAGAAGAGCCCCAGCCTTTGTAACCTGTCTGCGTATGAAAGGTTTTCCATGCCTTTTATCATTTTCGTCGCTCTTCTCTGGACCCTCTCAAGCATCGCCATGTCCTTCTTGAGGTACGGCGACCAATACTGGACACAGTACTCCAGGTGCGGGCGCACCATTGCTCGATACAGTGGCATGATGACTTCCTTCGTCCTGGTTGTGATACCCTTCTTAATAATACCCAACATTCTATTTGCTTTCTTTGAGGCTGCTGCACATTGTGCCGTTGACTTCATTGTTGTATCCACTAGCACACCCAAGTCCTTTTCAAGGTTGCTTTCCCCTAGCACCGATCCCCCCCCCCCCCCCCCCCATTTTGTAGCTGAACATCGGGTTCTTTTTCCCTATATGCATGAACTTGCATTTCTCTATATTAAATCACATTTGCCATTTGTTTGCATTTGCCATTGCCCCAGGTACATTAGGTAGAATGTGAGCCCACCAGGACAGACAGGGAAAAGTGCTTGAGTACCTGAATGTAAACCACTTAGTCTATAAGTGGTATATAAAAACTTAAATAAATAAAAAATAGATTCTCCAGTCTTCGTTTCATCCGGATATTTTCCCCCTGTTCCTTTGGCTTGCAGCTCAATCAGAGCCAGAGCTTGGATCTTGCGCTGTGAATTTCACTCCCTGCCTTTATAGTTAACTTGCAGTAACTTCATTCAGGGGTCATTCGTGAAGCCCTAAGTTCAGTCACTAGATGTCACCCTTGAGCAATAGTTAAGGCTCCTTCCCTACCTGTAACTGTGAATGCTGCGTTTCTGTCATGGACTTGCTCTTGTCATTCAAATCTTTCTATTTGTTTAATGTTATGGATCGGATTACTTTTCCGAGGTCAAAGTGCATCACATTCAAGTGCATTAAAGCATTTCCTGCCCCCCCAATTTTACAATATAAGTTAATAATTAAGGCCACTGATAGTTAACTGATTTGTCCCAAAACACAAGGTGTGCCAGTGGGATTTGACCTCTGATTCTCCTCTCAGTGCAATCATTAGTAGGGATGGGCAGCCCCAAATTTTTTATTTCATGTCATTTTCAGTGGGTTTTCCCCCCAGGATGTTCATTTGTTTTTTTTGTTTGTCCATTTGTCATCAAGGGACCATAGTCATTTGGGGAGAAATCCTGTAAATGGAGTCAGACGCCTATCCATAATAATAAAAGGCTAAGCGCGCATGTGCTGTCGAAATCCGCGAGTCCTGGTGGCGTGAGCTGTGCTTCTGTGCCAGTGCTCACGACGCCTGCGCTAGCGCGTGTGCCAGCGACTCCTCCCTCCCACTGCTGGTCCTCTTCAAAGTGGCCTGCTGAGGTTCCCCAGCCACTGTAGCAAACCTTGCAGGCCGCTCTAGCAAATCCAGGGAGGCGAAGGCGGGACGGAGGCTGCAATCGGCAGCGGCTGCTGCTACTCCAGCCGCCTAGCTCCTCTCCGCCGGCCCCGGCTGGCAGCCCCCTCTGCCCAGTCCTATCTGCTCCGGTGGCCCGCGCAAGAGAAGGAGCGGATTAAGCAGGGAGACAGTGCAAAGGGAAGGGACGGGAAGGGCAAAGGGAGGGAGAGGAAGCCGAGGAATCTCTAGCACCCGTTAATGTAACGGGCTTAAAGACTAGTCTCTTGATAATCACATTTGGGTGCCTATTACAGAACTGCACCTAACTGAAAACGTAGGCGCCTGAAATGTAAGCCAGTGTTTTAAAGGCCTACATTATAGGTCCTAAGTCCTTTACAGACTCACACCTAGCGAAGCCTAAGTCCTTCTCCGCCCCTATATACACCTACTGTGGAATCGTGCCTAAGAAAATAGGCACTTAGGGGCAAATTATATAAACAGTGTCCCGATTGTAGGTGTCCTACCACTGTCTAACCAGGCAATCAGGACACTTTTTTTTTTTAATTTAAAAAAACTCCCTGAGAAGGGTCGCCTATATTGTAGGCATCTTTGCAAGCCTAGAGGGGTGCATGGGATCGCCTAAACTCGCCCAAGGCAAGGCATGGGCATGGTTTTGCCTGGAAGAGGCCTTAGGCGAGCTTAGGCAGCCCTAGGCATTCCGTAGGGCCACGATAGGTGCCTGAAATATAGGCCATGGTCTACATTTCAAATAGACACGGCTGCTGAGCTGATCATGGTAAGGAAATCTCCCTGACACGATCAGTTTAGCGGCAGGGAACCCCCACCCCCATGAAGACGACTGGCAGGATGGATGCCCACTTCCCCGAAGATCATCGCAGGAGGGATGCCCACTCCCTCCTGTTAGAACCCCCCCTAAAGGCATGCCCCCACCCTGACCCCCCCCCCCAAGTCCATCTGACCCCACCAGTACCTTTTTTTCATTGGCTGGCTGGAGGGATGCTTACCCCCCCTCCGGCAGGCAGGTCTGCCTCTTCAGAATGGCAGGCCTTCCCCTTCCCAGTGCATCGTGGGAAACACCAGGGAGGTACTTAAGGCCCCTCCTATAGGAGGGGCCTTAGGCATCTGGGCCAACCAGAATCTTAGGCCTTTCTCCCAGTGCATTTTGGGATGCACTGGGAGAAAGGCCTAAGATTCTGGCTGGTCAGATCCCTTAGGCCACCCCCACCCCCCTCCATGGGAGTGACCTAAGATATCTGGTGTGGTTAACACCGGAAACGACCTTTGGCATTCTTAAGCACCTCCATAGACACGATTCGCATCAAACATAGCTACTGGAAGTGTAGGTCTTCAAAACCCTGGCCTACATTTTTAGCGCATATCTTTGAGGTAGCTGCGATTCTACAAACGGCGCAGTTGTATAATTGGCACGCCATCGGCAGCCATTTTTTTAGGCAGCTGCCAGTATTGGTGCCATTTGTAGAATCTGGCCCTAAGTGCCTAAAATCATACTTTCTGAGTAAAAGTACCACAACTGTTCATCAAGAATCGTTCCCAGCTTCAGCTTCATCTCTGCTTTAAAGAGACCCAACTCAGCCAACCAGTTCACACCCAGGCAACTCCACTGCTCTTACTGCAAAATTTAAGCTGCATGATGAGGATTGCACTAGCAAAATCCTCTTCCCTGTTTTGCTCTTTCATTTGGTTTACAGGGTTCCCCCGCTCCTTCGCGGTTCGCAGACTCGCTCCTTCGCGGTCTGCTCCGACCGCCTCTTCCTGTAGTAAAGTCGGGCTACACCAATTGGGAGCTGCGTGTCAAAGCAGCTCCCGATTGGTGGAGCCCGACTTTACTACAGGAAGAGGCGGTCGGAGCAGACGGCGAGTGATTTTCTTCACCCGCCGGCGCTCCAGCTGCCCTCTCCTGCCTCCCCTGCCTTTGGACAGGTGGAAAACCACATTTGCGGTTTCTTGAAATTCACGGGGGTTCCTGAAATGGAACCCCCCCGCGAATTTCGGAGGGAGTCCTGTACTGTGGAATTTACCTCTCCCTTCTACTTTGACTTTTCTGCCAGGTAACATAGTAACTTAGTAAATGACGGCAGATAAAGACCTGAATGGTCCATGTTTTCACTGCAGGCATCAAAGGTAACCAGGCAAAAGTAATCAAAATTAGCAAAATGATTACTTCAGTAAAAGTAACAAATGTTATTCTGCACTTATTTACAAGTAAGTACAGTAATTAGTTACATTTACTTAGGGATCCTTGATAAAAGGACCCCTTAGTTACTATTATAACACTACATTGTAATAAAGTAAATGTCGGCAGATAAAAGACCTGCAGGGCCCATTAAGTCTACCCAGCAAGTTCCAGCTCTTCACGATTAAACACTGGCATGTTTCATCTCTGTCTCTCTCTCTCTCAGCCGTCGAAACCTGCCTGGCACCGATCCTACTTCCCAAATACTGAAGTTGCCATTGTAGGCTATTCTAGCCTTGTTCTGATCGGGGGGAGAGGGGGGTTGCCATTTACTGGACCCAGACCATAGAAATCTCCCCAGCCTTGATCGTACTTATTAACCTCTAAAGCTGCCCTTAAAGTTCACTCCAGCTAAGAGATCATTTAAATATAGCTTTCTTTGGATTTTATGATGATTCTCCATGTTTATGCCAAGCATTATTGAATTCTGTCAAGGTTTTTGTCTTCACCAACTTTCATGGGGTGGGGGGGTGTTCCAGGCATCCTCCACCCTTTCTGTTGTAGCACAGAACATATTACCCATGGCTTCCAGTGCCGCAAAGGGTTTTATATAAAAGTTGTCGGTGATACATCAGAGTTTGTATGGATCTGTTCCTTTGAACTTTCAATCTTTGTGGGAGGTGTATCAGCCGAGGAAGAACTTAAGGTCTGAGGGTACCATGAGATTGACCTCTGAAACGGAGAAAACTGTCCGTTATGTTTAAATCCAGAGTGGCAAAGTTGCCCGTAGCAGGGGTCAAATTTTGGAATTCTCTCCCTGGGGGTTTCCTGAGGACCTGTTCCGACCGCTTACAATTTAGAAAGATGTTGAAAGACACAACTCTTTGTGGAAACTTTTTTTTTTATTATTTTTTTTTTTAACTGCTTGGTAGATTTATCTTAAGAATTCTAAGCTGTGGTTATTGCGTTTTATATACAGTGATGGCAAATGTGTAAATTCCTTGAGCTCTCGAAATTATTTTCAGGGATTAAGATCGCTGTGTAATTGTAATGTTATTGAACGCATTTTGTAAATGTATCGTGGATGAATTATTGTGAATGTTTTTCAATTGTTATCCGCTTAGTTTTAGGCGGACTAGAAATATTAGAAAAATAGGTCTTTCCTAAGTCTCTCACCTTGCAACCTCAATGTATGACCTCTGTGGGTGGCTGAGCTAAATTAAATTGCTCTGTTATAAAATGACCTTCCATGCGTCTCGGTACAGCGTTGCAAACAACTGCAGAAAGGGACTTGGGAGTTCTCATCCGGGAAGATATGAAAGCTGCTAATCAGGTGGAGAAAGCTACAGCAAAGGCCAGACAAATGCTGGGTTGCATCAGAAGGAACTTTTATCAGCTAAAAGCCGAAAGACATACTACCGTTATACAGATCCATGGTGAGACCTCACCTGGAGTACTGTATCCAATTTAGGAGGCCACATTATCAAAAGGATGTGAAGAGGATGGTGTCAATACAGAGAATGGCCACTAGGATGGTCTCAGGACTTAAAGGCATCCCATATGAATAACGTCTGATCAGACTGCGCTTATATTCTCTGGAAGAGCGCAGAGAAAGGGGGGGACATGATAGAAACATTTAAATACATCATGGGTCACATCAAAGTGGAGGAGGAAATCTTTTTTCTGAAGGGTCCCACGGCGACAAGAGGGCATCCGCTAAAACTTAAGGGAGGAAGATTTCATAGTGACACCAGGAAATGTTTCTTCACTGAACGGGTGATTGATCGATGGAATGATCTTCCCCGCCAGGTGGTCGAGGCCAATAGCGTGCTCGACTTCAAGAGTCGATGGGACAAACAGGTGGGAGTACTACAGAGTTATGCTCAAGCGATAGATACTCCAGGGAAGAAGGGTCCTTGAGCAGGCAGACTAGTTGGGAGGGAGGGTTCTTGAGTAGGCAGACTAGTTGGGAGGGAGGGTTCTTGAGTAGGCAGACTAGTTGGGAGGGAGGGCTCTTGAGTAGGCAGATTAGTTGGGAGGGAGGGTTCTTGAGTAGGCAGACTAGTTGGGAGGGAGGGCTCTTGAGTAGGCAGACTAGTTGGGAGGGAGGGTTCTTGAGTAGGCAGACTAGTTGGGAGGGAGGGTTCTTGAGTAGGCAGACAAGTTGGGAGGGAGGACTCTTGAGTAGGCAGACTAGTTGGGAGGGAGGGCTCTTGAGTAGGCAGACTAGTTGGGAGGGAGGGCTCTTGAGTAGGCAGACTAGTTGGGAGGGAGGGTTCTTGAGTAGGCAGACTAGTTGGGAGGGAGGGTTCTTGGGTGGGCAGACTTGTTGGGCCGTCGGCCCTTTTCTGCCGTCATATTCTATGTTTCTATGACGATAATATACTGTAATAAAAATAATAGCATGGTCTAGCTCTCACTCCTCTTTAGGCAGATTATAATCTAATTTAATCTTCTGTTTTTGCGTCGCTCAAACCTAAGTAGGCTTCCCTGAGCTGCAGCCCGCAAAGGGTTTGTGATTTTCAGCATTAACACCTTATGCATTGTCAGATTGTGAGCAAATGTACCCCTCCCCCCATCCCCCTCCTTTTCATAATATAAACACTTGAGGCACACCAAAAAAAAACCTGTCTAGTTTGCCCAAACCTTGCATTGCAAGCAAACCTGTCGCTTGGGCTTTCAAAAAAGAATGGACAAAGGCTGCGGTAACAGCCCATGAGACTTATTTCCTCCTGATAAAAAAGCGAGAGACGTCAGGATTCCAAAAATGTCAGGAAAGCTTGGGAAAAGGGTCTGGGTGAGACGCCGGAGCCCGGCTATTAGACACGTATCCGGCCACTCCCTAACCTCATTTCCGGTGCTTTTTTAATGGGGGGGGAGGGGGGGAATAAATTCTTGGCTCAAGAAACAAATTCATTAACTGGTGAAGTTCTTGGGATCTTTAGCATTGTGTCATTTTCTGGTAAATAACCAGGATCAGAACTGTCTTGGATGCCTTGTGCACGGATGAAGAATCTAGATTTATTTTGTTGTTTAATTTGATAAAATTTTACATAGTTGTAAAGGGCCAGCTCAGCCAGTGAATCTCAGACTGTAAGAAACAACACAGTAATATTTCTTCAGACACTTTTCCCCCATCCCCGCAGGAACTCTTTTCCCGTCCCATCCTTGTGAGTTCTTTTCCTGTCCCTGCCCCATTACTTCAAGCTCCGTCCTCATCTGCACAAGCCTCAAACCCTTTAAAATCCTAAGTAGCAACATTCTAGAGCTCAGATTGTGATGTCATAATGCCTCATTCCGCCAATGCCTAAGCTCCGTCCTCATCTGCACAAGCCTCAAACCCTTTAAAATCCTAAGTAGCAACATTCTAGAGCTCAGATTGTGATGTCATTATGCCTCATTCCACCAATGCCTAAGCTCCGTCCTCATCTGCACAAGCCTCAAACATTTTAAAATCCTAAGCAGCAACATTCTAGAGCTCAGATTGTGATGTCATAATGCCTCATTCCACCAATGCCTAAGCTCCGTCCTCATCTGCACAAGCCTCAAACACTTTCAAATCCTAAGTAGCACCATTCTAGAGCTCAGATTTTGATGTCATAATGCCTCATTCCGCCAATGCCTAAGCTCCGTCCTCATCTGCACAAGCCTCAAGCCCTTTAAAATCCTAAGTGTTCGAGGCATGTGCGATTAAGGCAGAGCTTACAGGAATGGGGCAGGGCAGGGACAGGGACAGCGACAAAACTCACAGGGAAGGGACGGGTAAAATTGAGTTCATAGAAACATAGAAATAGATGGCAGATAAGGGCCACGGCCCATCTAGTCTGCCCACCCTAATGACCCTCCCCTATCTTTCCTCTGTGAATAGATCCCTCATATTGATCCCATTTAGCCTTAAAATCAGGCACGCTGCTGGCCTCAATCACCTGAAGTGGAAGACTATTCCAGCGATCAACCACCCTTTCGGTGAAAAAGAATTTCTTGGTGTCACCGTGCAGTTTCCTGCCCCTGATTTTCCACAGATACCCCCTTGTTGCCGTGGAACCCTTCTTCCACCTCGATGCGGACCATGAGATACTTGAACGTCTCGATCATGTCTCCCCTCTCTCTGCGTTCCTCAAGTGAGTATATCTAGCCGTTCCTCATATGGAAGATCCTTGAGTCCCGAGGCCATCCGGGTGGCCATTCTCTGGACTGACTCAAGTCTCAGCACATCTTTGCGGTAATGTGGCCTCCAGAATTGTACACAGTATTCCAGATGGGGTCTCACCATGGATCCATACAATGGCATAATGACTTCAGGCTTACGGCTATCGAAACTCCTGCGTATGCAACCTATGATTTGCCTTGCCTTGGATGAAGCTTGCTCCACTTGATTGGCAGTCTTCACGCCCTCACTGACGATCATCCCTAAGTCTCGTTCTGCTACCGTTCTTGTTACGATCTCGCCATTAAGGGTGTAAGTCTTGCATGGATTTTGGCTGCCCAGGTGCATGACTTTGCATTTTTTGGCATTGAAGCTGAGTTGCCAGGACCTAGACCAGCGCTCCAGTAGGAGTAGGTCGTGCATCATGTTGTCGGGCATTGAGTGTTTGTCCGTTGTGCTTTTGCCCACTGCATTGCATAGTTTGACGTCATCGGCGAATAATGTTATTTTACCTCGGAGCCCCTCTGCCAAGTCTCTTATAAAGACGTTGAATAGGATCGGGCCCAAGACCGAGCCCTGCGGCACTCCACTGATCACCTCCGTCATTTCGGAGGGGGTGCCGTTCACCACTACCCTCTAAAGCTTACCTCCAAGCCAGTTCCCAACCCATTTCATCAATGTGTCACCCAATCCTATAGAACTCATCTTGCTCGTCCTGCGGGAATGGGGAAAAATCTGTCCCCGTGTCATTCTCTAGTCGTGACACCCAGGCTGTGGATTGGGGGATCTCTGAAAGCATTTTTAGTGATCGCCCTTTCATTTTTAGAGAGTTGAATTCTTTTGTAATTAAACGGATATTATGGGGTCCTTTTGCTAAGGCGCGCTAACCGATTTAGTGCACGCCAAAGATTAGCATGCGCTAAAGACTAAGGCACCCATAGAATACAATGGGCGTCTTAGCATCACTCTAATTTTTAGTGCGTGGCAAATTGATTAGCGTACGCTAAATCGGCAGCTTAGTAAAAGGGCCCTTATGTTACTTTTGCAGTTAAAACCTGAAGAAAACCCCCACATGGCCAAATATTTCTTAATCTAGGCTTGTCGGCCCTCTCTTTCCTTCTTAACTGATTTCCTTAATTACTCGCACCATTTTGCTTTCTTTAACTGAGCTCGGTTGGCCCCTCCCCCTTTTAATTGATCTCGGGCATATTCCTTGTACTGAAAAACCTGACTGGTTATGTGGTTCCCAGGGCAGGTGTGGGAAGTCCTGGCAGACGTTCCCTGGACAAGAAAGGTACACAATAATCCACCTAGAGAATCAAATGCTGCGGACCCAACACAGGCCGTGTTTCGGCTAAAAGTGCCTTTCTCGGGGGTCCCAAACTATGTGGGCTCACGACTAAAAGGCACAAGTGTGGATGAAGACCGATATCAGCTTGTAAAGCACAAATGCAGAGAAAAGCCCTCCAACAGCTGAGGAAGGCGTTTTTAGCTGAAACACGGCCCATGTTGGGTTCACATCATTTGATTCTCTATGTGGATTATTGAATACTTTTCTTGTGTTGGGTTGAATAACGCATCAAGAACATCTTTTCCACAGTATGATTTTTCTTTTTGGTTTTGGTTTCTCCTTCATACTGTGGAATTGTTGGGGTTTTTTGTTGCCCTATAAGTTCTCTAGAACCAGGAAGCGTACCTTTTCCACTCGAGTACTTGAAATGCGTAAGAGTCACGATAGCAGCATTAGACTGGTAGAGAATTACTTAGATTTGGAAAATGTCAAAAGAAGCCCAGCTTTTCCCCTCTTAAATCAAATTTTGGGGTTACTTCAACTTTTTCAGGGCAATTTTAAGCTTTGTTTTTGACTTTAATATTGGCATTCTATGCTTATGTTTATCATATGTTTATTTACGGATTTTTCCCCCACCCCTTTTTTACAAAACTGCAATAGTGGTTTTTAGCGCAGTGCGCTGAATGCTCTGGGCTGCTTCCGATGTTCACTGGAACTCTATGAGTATCAGGAGCAGTCAGCGCGCCAACCTACGCTAAAAACCGCTATCATAAGGGGGGAGGGTTTTTTTTGTTTAATTTACTTTTACAGCTGTTATAATTTATTATTTCTGATTTTTGTTTGAATGTTCTTTATAGGATTACATTCATTTTACATTACGCAATATAGATTTGTCTTCTGGTTTTATTTTAAGAGATATATTGGTATATCAAATTGCATAGAAATCGTTTTTGATGATTTTGCTTTATTTCATTGGCTCTAATGAAATTATCTTATTTTTTTTTTTTACTGTCAGTCACTTTAAGCTTTGAAAGGAAGGTAACTTACAAAGGTACAGCCGCGTTAGGATTTTTTATCGCCGGCCGCTGGGGTAAAAGCTCTGATGCTCATAGAGTTCCTGTGAGCGTCGGGAGCAGCGCAGAGCATTCGGCACGCCAGCTTGTGCTAAAAAACCACGTTCACGGTTTCATAAAAAGGGGGGGGGGTTAACCACAAAGTTCCAGGTGGGTTACAATAAAAGATGATTGCAACATCCAAAAATTTTCAAATCGTTGAATACATTTTTTAATATAATCATAATGTCCATCCTGCTTAAAACATATTTCTGAAATAACCATGGCCCCCTTATATCAAGCTGCGTTAGGGATTTTTATTGCCAGAACTGGAACGAAATTACAGCATATATAGGAGGCAATATTAGGAAGAAGTTTGAGTACGTGCGTGAAAGACACAGGGGGAGTTGGTGTTGGTTTACGTACGTAAATCTAGATGCAGCTGGGTTTAAGAAAGGTTTGGACAAGTTCCTGGAGGAAAAGTCCATAGTCTGTTATTGAGAAAGACATGGGGGAAGCCACTGCTTGCCCTGGATCGGTAGCATAGAATATTGCTACTCCTTGGGTTCTGGCCAGGTACTAGGGACCTGGATTGGCTACTGTGAGAACGGGCTTGATGGACCATTGGTTTGACCCAGTAAGGCTAGTCTTATGTTCACAAAGTGGTAGAAAGCCTAAAAGACTTTCTGCGTTCTGCTATTATTTACTGTTACCTTGTAACCCAAATATAACTTTTCAACAGATGAGAAGATAGAAATATTGTACAGATAAGACATAAACAAGCATTTTGAGAGGTCAGAAATATAATCCATAATGAAAAGATTCAAAACAAAAACTGTCAGGATGATTAAAGAAAGGGGGGGGGGAATACCAGCAACTCTTCAGGCTAGCAAAAAAAAAAAAAAAAAGCTTGGAAAAGGAGCTCGTTGAGAAAGATTAAGACCTCTTGGGTGAGGCCAGTTATATGGGATTAAAAAAAAAAAAAAGCTACATAAAACATTGTACTGTAAAGAAAACATTAAAAAAGTGCCATAAATAGTCTCAGGAAATGAGCTCCGAGAGAAAGGGAAGATAGGAGGAAGGAAGACAAGGGAGGGGAGAGAAAAGTGAGAGGGTGCAGAAGAACAAAACTCAGAGGAATCGAGGAACAGAGCTGAAAAGTGAAAGTCCCACCGTGGGGACGGCGGAGTCCGGAGAGATACCATAGCCTAGGCGGACAGGGAGAGGCTGAGAAGCCTTTGTGACATAGGGTTGGGCTGATTTTGACAGCCTAGTGCTAGGTGGGAAAGGGGTAACTGCTAGCTGGAGCCAGACATGGGACAGGTCTAGATTCCCTCCTCCCCTTAGAGCAGGAGAAGGAAGAGAGGAGGTTTTTGGCTCATTCTTGGAGCTGGATCCTTTTTTTGCAACCCAGGTCTGCATTATTCATTTGGAAAAAGGCAAGGAAATTGACTCTTGATTGCGGAAGTGGATGGGAAAGGCTCTCCAGACTCGGCCCGGGTCAGAATGGCAGCGTGGGAACGCCAAGAGTCTGCCTCCTGCACCCTCTCTCTGACTCTCACCCCGGATCAAACCACCCCAAGCCCCTTCTCGCCCTGCTCTCCCCCCTTCAGAAGGAAATACCAGAGAGCCCATTTACTCTTGTAACTTTTCCTGGATGTAAGTGTTTGCTGAGAAGGTGCTGAAGAGCCGGGCTGGTTGAGTTGACGTTGAACGATGCCCTACTCTCTCTGGAGCTGCTTGAACTTGCTTTTGGGTGACTGATAGTTTTCTTGTTTCTTGGACCTGAGATGTAGCTTTTATTCCGGAAGGATTATTTAAATAAAGTGGATCGAAATGCTGAGGCATGTTCCTGGCTTCCCATTGTGGATTATGCTGAACTTTTTCAAGGTGAGCTGCAGAAGACCGAGCCCAAACTATCACTTGTATAATCTCCTTCAGATCTCGTGATATCAGTGAAAAGCGGATTTTAGGGTAGCTTTTATTGACAGACTATGTCTGTTTGACCCAGTTTCTAAGCCATTGTTTAAATAAATCATTATAATGTCTCATAAAGTTTTGAAGATCTCTTTGATTGATATTTCTTATCATGTAAGGGTTCAATGGCATGAAAGCAGAGATGTCTGTCCGCTTGATTAGGCTAATGCTGGCCAGGTATATTAATTAACTCATTTCTGTTATGTGACTTTTGCAGCATGTGGAGCCTATGAAATGCACCATCAGCCTGCCCGAGTGGAGTGTTTCGAGCCGGTCTATTTATGTCAAGTGGACTAGCTTGGGGAATCCCTGCAATTTCAGCCTGAGCTGCAGCTCTGAGAACTCCTGGGACGGCTTATGCCAACCTATCCTGAGGACGAATCATTCCTACGAGTGCGGGTTTGATGGTTTAGATGCGGGTACTTTGTACGAGCTACGACTCCTCTCTCTCCTCGATGGCGAAACGAAGAACCTCTCACTGCGAACAGGTAAGAGTGGCAGAGCCGTCGGTGGTCCAACCTGGTGGCACTTCTGCAGCTGTGGGTTTTTTGTTTAAATAAATTGATGCAATTTTATTTTTGTTTATCCATTCTTATACTTTGTATACTCAAGTAATTTTGAAAATTATAATAAATAAATTTAAAAAAAAATTGTCTCTTAGGACAGGAATCCTACATAAGAACTTAGAGATGCATTGGTACATTGATGCATTGGTACAATCTACGAAATAGCAGAAATCATTTTCTTAAATCATCACCTAGATTCATCACTGCAAGAAACCTACATCGGTTTTCTACCATTATACCATTATATTAGTAAAAGAGGGCCTTAAATCATCTATTTCTTAAATCCTGTGCCCTTGTAGTAAACAGTTAGTAAAATAACCTTTTTCTCCATCCGGGGACAATGATTACTCAGTTATCGACCACGCTGTACTATCAAGAAATGAATTTTTCTTAAGGAAATGATTACAGAAGCGCTGAACCAGTCAGTTTTACCCAGTGTGCATTGCAGATAGATACAATATGAGAAATATAGAACACGAATGATAGCGTCGCGGGTTGCAATGTCTGCGTCTGAATATTTCTTTTAGAATGCGATTATAATCTATTGTCAGGCGAAATTGTATCGCCAACAAACAGAGGGGTTCTTTCACTAAGGTGCGCTTTTTAGCGCATGGTACATATTAGCGAACGCTAACCGCTAATGCGTGCATGTTATCCTATGGACGCATTAGCGGTTAGCGCACGCATTGATTTAAAGCGCGCTAAATCCAGGCTAAAACATGTGGCGTCCCTTTGTAAAAGAGGGCCTAAATGCTAAGGCGCCCATAGAATATAAGGGGGGGGCTTTAGGATTTAGTGCCTTAGTAAAAGGACCCCAATCTATGGTACTGCTAATCTCAATTGGACGTTCAAATATGCAATATCGTGCAAAAGCAGATTTTTATTTATATACTGTATATATAGATCTTCCGATGTGCTTCTCATGAGCTATATTTGTGCTACATAAGATTTGTGCACGGCGCTCTTCGTGTGATCTAGCGCTTTTTTTTTTTTTTTTTTTTTGCAAACATTCTGTGAAACCACTCTATAAGCATTTAATAATAATAATAATATTATTAAGCATTTAGGGCTCCTTTTATCAAGGCAAGCTATGGGGGTTAGCGCGTCGGATATTTTATCACGATCTAACCCCTGCGGCAAGCCTAAAAACTAACGCCTCGTCAGTGGAGGCGTTAGCGACTAGCGCAGCAGGCGGTTGAACGCACGGTATTCCACGCGTTAACCGCCTACTGCACCTTGATAAAAGGAGTCCTTAGTCTTTACAAAACTTTCATAATATCAATAGTGCGCTTATCCCCTCTTTTACTAAGGTTTAGCGCACGCTAAACGCTAACCCGTGGATGTTGGTCTACGCACGGGTTAACGTGTAGCGCACCTTAGCCAAAAAAGGGGGTTTAGCTTTGTTCATTTTGTAGACTGTTGTCGGGCAGGGGCGTGTTGTTCCAACACGTTTCGCCTTTCGGCTGTTTCAAGGAAGTCCCCCCGCCCCCCCTCCCCCAACATTTTACTCGCTGCCATCCCGACAAGCGTTAGACCACGGCAGTGAGTAAAATGTTGGAGGGGGCCGGGGGTGGGGGGCTTCCTTGAAACAACCACAGGGCAAAACACGGGAGCAACATTCTACGAAATGAACAAAGACAAGTTCATTAATTGAGATTATGACCGTTTTTTTAACTAGGGCTTGCGCGCGCTAGACCTTAACGCCAGCATTGAGCTGGCGTCGTTAGTTCTAGAAGCGTAGCGTGCGGTGTAGCTCGCAGTAATTCCCTGCGTGCGCTAAAAACGCTAGCCCACCTCAGTAAAAGGAGCCCTTAATGCTTCTAGAGGGTAGAAATCTTATTTATTTATTTAAGCATTTATATATCTCTTATCGTCTAAGTCAGTGGTTCCCAACCCTGTCCTGGAGAGCCACCAGCCAGTCAGGTTTTCAAGAGAGCCCTAATGAATATGCATGGAGCAGATTTGCATGCCTGTCACCTCCATTGTATGCAAATCTCTCTCATGCATATTCATTAGGGTTATCCCAAAAACCCGACTGGCTGGTGGTCCTCCAGGACAGGGTTGGGATCCACTGGTCTAAGTGGTTTACATTCAGGTACTCAGGCATTTTTCCCTGCCTCTCCCAGTGGGCTCCTAATCTATCTAATGTACCTGGTGCAATGGGGGATTAAGTGACTTGCCCAGGGTCACAAGGAGCAGTGGCACAATTATAGCTCCTGAGAAGCACACCTGAAGATCTTGCGAGATATCTGGATATAAATAAATACAAAATAATTTTGCATGATATTGTATATTTGAGCGTATAATATATTGTCAGAACACGGTAGAGGTCTGCACGGGAACGGGGATCGTGGGAATCCCCCCCTAACCCACGGGACTCCCACGGGGACCTCCCTCTGGCCCACAGGACTCCCACAGGGACCCCCCTCTAGCCAACGGGACTCCCATGGGGATGGAAGGCTTTGGAAGCAGGGTTCGCCCATATAATATAATGGACACGTCAGCCTTAGTAAAAGAGGGGGTTTACAAGTTAATTACCTGGACAGAAAACAAAAAAAAGAGTTCCACCAAAGAGATTCCACAAGGAAAACAGCAGCACAAACACAAAAGAAACTGTGGAATTGATGATCCTGTCAGAAGTAATTGCTGCTTATTACGGGGACGGGCGGGGATGGAGGTAATTCCTTACAGGAATGGATGGGGATGGAGAGGATCCTGGCGGGGATGGGTGGGATTTCTGTCCCCATGCAACTCTCTAGAACACAGTAACGGGCAGTAGATAAAGACCTCTATGGTCCCTCTAGTGTGCCAAGTAAGGAAGCTAGATTTGCATTGTTCAATCAGAGCAGGTCACCCCCCCCATGTGTAGGACTGTAGCTGCCCCTCCAAGCAGGTTGCAACCCCCATGATGTTGCCAGTGAAAGACAGTAAAGCAAAAATGAATCCATCCGTAGCACCTGGTGATAATGTTTAAGTAAATGGTTGGTGGCGATGACTGCGGTCCAGCGTATGGCGTCTTCTCTGGTGCCTGGTGACGGTACGTCTTAGATTTCACACCTCCCTTCAGTTCATGGGACATTTATCTGTCTTTTACAAAACGTTCCAGGTTACTTAGTATCTCGCTGCCATCTAAGCTGGAGAGATTTATGTTAAGGAAAATGTGTTACCCTCAAACACTGGCTGCTTCTTCAGTAAGGGTACGTTTCAGTGGTATCATATCAGGTTTCTTATGGCTTATTATTTTGTGCGGTTAAAGCCCACTTCTGTCATAAGCTATAAAGATTGATTGTACAGAGCTCGCATCACACATTTGGCATGCTTTAAAAGTTACTGGAATGCGCGATTCCTGGAGAGGACCGATGAGGGAGAGGTTTACACGCATCCAGTTCCTCGTTCCGCCTTGGTGATCCCATGTATTGACTGGACAAGAAACAGAAATGGGGTCATTTCCCTTTGGCTGGACCTGAGGGCCCAGAGGCTTTACTCTATCTCCTCTGTGTGGGGATTTCTTCAGGGGGTGGATTGGGGTTTTATTCCATTTTTTTTGTGAAATGATCTGGTAGACATGTTAATCCGCTGTTTAAGATAATATATACAAGGGGGTGCTGAAAGGTTCTCAGCTCACCCAACCAACTTCTTAAATTCTGAGCATTATTTTGGCACTGGAGCTGAAAAGAGGGTTATCATTTGCAGAAACGAAATTCTCTGTTTTGACATTGTTTCAGATCATTGATTCAACCATATCCACCTCATTCTCTTCTTGGTTGGGCTGAGAACTTTTCAGCACTCAGTCATAGTGTGAAGAGTTTCAGATTGTGATGTCATAATGCCTCATTCCACCAATAAGAGCCAACCTCATCAGTGATGTCACAAGGGCTGCATTGTCCTATACTTGGCTCACTTGTATTACATACCAGGGAGTGGTGAAAAGTTCTCGGCCCAACCAACCAACTTCCTAAATTCTGAGCGTTATTTTGGCACTGGAGCTGAAAAGAAATTCTCTGTTTTTGACATTGTTTCAGATCATTGATTCAACCATATCCACCTCATTCTCTTCTTGATTGGGCTGAGAACGTTTCAGCACCCTCTCGTAGATTTAAATTGAAATAAGATAATATATAGAATTAAACAGAAATATAACAAAATTCTGATCTGAAGAAGAGAGGTCATTTTCAAAAGCTAATCAAACAATGCACGAACGCTGGGTTTTACAAAACTGCAGAAGAGCTTCTTACTGCTGGCTGGCGAGGTAAATGCGCCGATGCTCATAGGAATGGAATGAGCGTCAAAGCATTTACCTCGCTGGTCCACAGTAAGAAACTCTTCTGCAGTTTAGTAGAAAGAGCTCTAAGTTAGTCCACTAAAAAATATATCACCTTTATTCCTTTTGTTTTGTTCCTTTTAATTCTATATATTCCTTTTTTTTTTTTTTTTTAATGTACATTGTAATTCGCCTTGAGCATCTTTCAGACAAGGTGTACAACCAAGTTGAAATAAATACATAAATATATTGAGGCTGATTTTCAGGCCACAGTGGTCAGCATTTTGTAAAACACTGGCCGCTGGGGGTACAAATCCACCCCATATTCAGTGCTTGAACCCAGAGCCCAGACAGCGATGAGTATTCAGGAATCGGCACTGAGCAGGGATATTCAAACCGTGAACCAGACAGCTTACCGGATAAAGTTGGGGCATCCTTTAAGCTCTCCTAACTTTATCTGATTATCTCTCCTGCTAACCAGAGAGGTGCTGGCAAGCAGGGGAATCCAACATTTCAAACCACTCATGTATGTGACATAGAGCCACAGAGTACGAGGGCAGATAAGAATGTCAAATTCCGGAATGTAGTCAACCCAACTCAACTCTTGCTGCCATGTCATTTTTAGTGCAGGTTTTCTTGAATTTTGCCACTGTTTCTTTCTATACCACCTTCTTTGGATGACCTTTGGTGTAGAACTATTTTCTGACATTGCTCCTGATTCTTTCCTCTTGAAGTTTTATGCTGTGGCCTCTTGTGGAGAAATAGATTTGGGATGACTTCCCTATGGAGGAGAGGCTAAGTTGACTAGGGCTCTTCAGCTTGGAGAAGAGATAGCTCAGGGGTGATATGATAGAGGTCTATGTTCTTATGCAGAGTACGGTACTGGGGTTCAAGAAAGGATTGGACAAATTCCTACTGGAAATGGGGATAGAGGGTATAGATAGAGGATTACTGCACAGGTCCTGGACCTGTTGGGCCGCCGCGTGAGCAGACTGCTGGGCACGATGGACCTCGGGTCTGACCCAGCAGAGGCATTTCTTATGTTCTTATGTTCTTATGTCTATAAAATAATGAGTGGAGTGGAAAGGGTAGATGTGAATCTCTTGTTCACTGTTTCCAAAAATACTAGGACCTAGGGGGCATGCGATGAAGCTACTAATAAACTGGAGAAAATATTTTGTCATTCAACATGTAATTAAACTCTGCAATATGTTGCCGGAGAATGTGATGAAATCAGTTAGTTTAGCAGGGTTTAAAAAAAGGTTTGGATAATTTCCTAAAAGAAAAGTCCATAGGCCATTGAGATGGCTTGGGGAAATCCACTGCTTATTCTGTATTTAACTGGAGGTACAGAATAAAACACAATATTCAAGGTAAGGTTTCACTATAGCATTTTCACCTCCTTCCTCCAGTTATGCATTTCCCAGAAATATTCTGCATCTAGCCATCTCATTATCAGATGTTTTTATTATCTCAAAATTAAGTTTCAAGTTTATTTAGTGCTTGATATACCACTTATTGAAGGCCATCTAAGCGGTGTACAATAATATTACGGTATTTTTTGCTCCATAAGATGCACTTTTTCCCCCCTAAAAAGTGGGTGGAAATAAGGTTGCGTCATATGGAGCGAAACTAGAAACATAGAAACACGACGGCAGATAAAGGCAAAATGGCCCATCCAGCCTGCCCATCCGCAGTAACCATTATCTCTTTCTCTCTCCGAGAGATCCCACATGCCTATCCCAGGCCCTCTTGAATTCAGACACAGTCTCTGTCTCCACCATCTCTTCTGGGAGACTGTTCCATGCATCTACCACCCTTTCTGTCAAAAATTATTTCCTTAGATTACTCCGGAGCCTATCACCTCTTAACTTCATCCTATGCCCTCCTTTCAGGTATTTAAATGTCTCTATCCTATCTCCCTTCTCCCGTCTTTCCTCCAAAGTATACAGGTTGAGATCTTAAAGTCTGTCCCCATACGCCTTATCACGAAGACCACACACCTTCTTCTGGACCGACTCCATCCTCCGATATCTTTTTTTTTAATTCCAGCGGTACATGGGGGCAATGGAGCATTAAGGCCTTAAAAGCAACAGCGACGGGTACAGAATCACGCCTACGGCAAAGGTAGGCGTTGAAAATGTAGGCTAGGGTTTTCCGGCACATACTTTTGATGCAAATTGAATCTCTGTGGGTGCTTTAGGCCACCTAACGCTACTTCCAACATTGGCCACGCCCACAATGGCATTAGGCGGCATACACCCCCTATGGAGGCACGATTCTGGCGCTGATTTTTTTTAGGAGCCTGTAGGTGCCTTGCAATTCAGTTAGACACTGAGTTTGAGCGCCTACCGGCACCTAAAAACCTGGCTCGGTTTAGAGAATCTGGGCCTAAGTGACTTGCCTAGAGTCACAAGGCACACGCTGGGATTGAACTCACAACCTCAAGGCTCTGAGACAGCAGCTCTAAGCACTCGGCCATCCCTCCACTCTCAGGATTTAGCAGGCTCTCCCCGATGTACTATTTAGCATGCACTTATGTAGATCTAAATTTACAGCTTGCAAGAGGATCACTTCTTACCCTGCAACTCAAGTGTCAAGGGTCTCCGTTCCACAACATCTCTCCCGACACCAAGCTCAAGACAACTGCAGTGTCTAGCCTGATCATACTCGCACCTGCCTCTCCTAGGTTTACAACTAGATCCAGACTCCCCCGACAAGCTTGATCTAGGCCTGGGTTTACTCAACTGCTTTTAAGGCGGGTCTATCTAGCCGCTGAACTTAGCCAGTGAACCAATGAATAGGGCTATGTCATTACATTACATTACTGACTTCTATTCCGCCTGTACCTTGCAGTTCTAAGCGGATTACATCAGAAGATAACTGGACATTTCCAGGAACGAAAGTTACAATTAAGGAGCTGGTTTCATAATAAAGTTTTGAGAAGAGGGTACAAGATAGGTAGAAAAATTAGGAAAACGTCAGATGAAGCTGGACGATTACGAGGAGGTTAAAGAGTAGAAACTGGTTACATTGTTGAGTCTTAGGGGAATAATACAGGGAGAGAGGGGGGGGGGAGATTGCAAGGGGGGAGTGGAAGGGGGTTAAGCTATCTGGATACATCTTTTGAATAGCAGGGTTTTGATTTCTTTTCGGAAACTTTTTGAAGTCAGATGTTGCTGTGAGCAGGTTGGAGATGTAGAGGTCCAGTTTTGCTGCCTGTGTTGTCACTGGCCAATCTGCCGAACGGGGTTTTTGGAACAGCCAGCCATCTTCCGTTGAATATCGGCAGATAACTGGTTTGTCGGCTAAGCAACATTCCTGGCTGTCCAAATGGTTCTGAATATCAGGCCGCTTGATTTTTATACCGGGGGAAGAGTTGGCAGCAGGCAACCATCCTTCTGAGGGGGGAGGGAAATGAAATATCTATACCAGATAAACATAGAAATAGACGGCAGATAAGGGCCCACGGCCCATCTAGTCTTCCCACCTTAATGTCCCTCCCCTACCTTTGCCCTGTGAATAGATCCCATGTGCCGATCCCATTTGGCCTTAAAGTCAGGCACGCTGCTGGCCTCAATCACCTGTAGTGGAAGACTATTCCAGCGATCAACCACTCTTTCAGTGAAAAAGAATTTCCTGGTGAGGCTGAATATTGGGATTAGCTGGTTATATTTAAGCCAAACCCCTGGAATAAGGCTGATCCCTACTTTACATAACCAGCTAAACTACCTGGGCAAGTTTTCAAGCTAAAATTGAACTGGATTTGCTGGCAGTAGTTGTTAAAAGCGTGATTTATTTGGTTAACTGTTAAAACTAAGCAGATAAATAGCTTGAATAATGAACGCCTGGTCAGACAGTCAAATGCCTTTAAACACTGACCTTAAACTATTAACCTCAAGTTTCCTAAAGGCTCTGTGTTGGACAATAAAGGTTAAAGGGTCATGGAACTGATATACTGCCTTTCTGTGGTACAACCCAAAGGGTTTACATGTATTTTACGCAGGGTCTTCAATATCCTAAGCCCTCAGCTTCCAACTCGACAGTCCTAGGACCAGCCACGCTCAGAGCCGAAGGCGAGCTTACATCCCGTTCTGTTCCCGATGCCCAGCCCTTAGCCTATGTCAGGCATTTCCTCCAGCAGGGTGGTTCTCTTCCTGTAATTGCAAAAAAAGAAGGAAAACGGCACTGCGGGTTTGAATTAGAGCAACTCTGACTGACTTTTAAAATAAAGGCTAAGAGCAATGAAACTGGAAAAGAATCTAAGGCAACACCTTTATATTGGATGAAGTAGGTTGGGACAGAATTCGCAAAAGCTGGCAATTGTTTCTTGGAAATTTCTATGCCGCTACTAGTTCCAAGTTTATTAGGTTTTTATATACTGCCTATCAAGGTTATCTAAGTGGTTTTACAATCAGGCACTTAAGCATTTTCCCTATCGGTTCTGGTGAGCTCACAATCTATCGAACGTACCTGGGGTTATGGAAGGACTGAGTGACTTGCCCAGGGTCACAAGGAGCAGCGCGGAATTTGAACCCACAACCCCAGGGTGCGGAGGCTGAAGCTCCAACCACCGCAGCACACACTTCTCCTCCTCCATGCTCCGAAGTGAAGAACTAAGGCCAGTACTGGGCAGACTTGCAAGGTCTGTGTCCCGTATATGGCCGTTTGGTGGAGGATGGGCTGGGGAGGCCTTCAATGGCTGGGAGGGTGTAGATGGGCTGGGGGTGAGCTTTGACGGAGACTTCAGGAGTTGAAACCTAAGAACATAAGAACATAAGAAGTTGCCTCCGCTGAGGCAGACCAGAGGTCCATCTCGCCCAGCGGTCCGCTCCCGTGGCGGCCCATCAGGCCCATTGCCTGAGCAGTGGTCCCTGACTAACTCTATAACCTATCTCTACTCCTATCCCTATACTTACCTCTACTCCTATCCCTCTAACCTACCTCTACACCTATCTATACCCCCTCAATCCCTTTGTCTTCTAGGAACCTATCCAAACCTTCTTTGAAACCCTGTAACGTGCTCCTGTCTACCCCTGCCTCTGGAAGTGCGTTCCATGTATCCACCACCCTCTGGGTGAAAAAGAACTTCCTAGCGTTTGTTCTAAACCTTTCCCCTTTCAATTTCTCTGAGTGCCCCCTTGTACTTGTGGTTCCCCATAATTTGAAAAATCTGTCCCTGTCCACTTTTTCTATGTCCTTCAGGATCTTGAAGGTTTCTATCATGTCTCCTCTAAGTCTCCGCTTCTCCAGGGAGAACAGCCCCAGCTCTTTCAGCCTGTCAGTATATGAGAGGTTTTCCATGACCTTTATCAGCTTAGTTGCTCTTCTCTGGACTCCCTCAAGTGCTGCCATGTCCTTCTTGAGGTACGGCGACCAGTACTGGACACAGTACTCCAGATGCGGCCGCACCATTGCACGATACAGTGGCAGGATGACTTCCTTCGTCCTGGTCGTGATACCCTTCTTAATGATACCCAACATTTTGTTTGCTTTCCTTGAGGCTGTGGCGCACTGCGCCGCCACCTTCAGTGTTGTGTCTACCATCACTCCCAGGTCTCTTTCAAGGTTACTTACCCCTAGTAGTGATCCCCCCATTTTGTAAGTGAACATCGGGTTCTTTTTCCCCACATGCATGACCTTGCATTTCCCTATGTTGAAGCTCATTTGCCACTTTTTGGCCCACTCTTCCAGTGTCGTTAGATCCTTTTGGAGATCTTCGCAGTCTTCCGTGGTTTTAACCCTGCTGTATAATTTGGTGTCATCCGCAAATTTAATGACCTCACATTTTGTTCCCGCCTCTAGGTCGTTTATGTAGATATTGAACAGGAGCGGTCCCAGCACCAACCCCTGCGGAACTCCGCTCGTGACCCATTTCCAATCTAAGGAAATCCCGGTACAGGTAGTGGAGACAAAGACTGTGTCTGAACTCAAGAAAGCGTGGGACAGGCACATGGGATCTTTTAAGAAGAGGAGGAGATAGTGGATGTTGCGGCTGGGCAGACCAGACGGGCCATTTGGTCTTTATCTGCCATCATGTTTCTATAAAGGAAAGGAGGCTGGAAGAGGGATGAGAGGAGAGACAGATGGATGGGTGGATGATCTATATTACCTTATAAGGACACTAAAAGGGAACTTTAAAACAATCCAAGAACGTAACATTTTTGAAGTTAAAATGATCAACACTTTGAAACTAACAAGAAAGAACCTAACAGAGATCATCCCCTTGTAATCATCCATCCATCTCCCCGTCCCCTTTTAATGATTCACTTGTATTTTATATTTTTCTTCCATTTTTTTTTTTCTCATTCTGTTCGGGCTTGAGGAAGAGGGTTTTTACCTCCTGAAAGCTGGTCAAAAGTCTATTAAGTTAGTTCAATTAAAAAGGAATCGCGCTATATTCCATTTTTAAAAGGGAACTTATGTGTTAGTCTCTGTCTCCCTCTGCTGTCTATTTCTGTTCGGTTTTAAAACCGAGTTAGGTCTTTTCCAAATCTTCTCCACCCTTCTCTAAATGGAGTTAAAACAAATTTGTTTTCATTGCGTAAGCTTTTGGGATAGATGAGAAAAAAAATGTTCTTTCTTGAAAGGAAACACTATCAGTTACCACAAACCTCATTTGTAAAAGTTCACCCTAACTGGAAAATTCACTTATCTACTGCTGTTAATGTAACCAAATTACAGAGAGAGTTTCAGCATACTATACCCCCATGGTATCTCGTATAATTCTCCCATAAACGGGAGTAACATGAGTCTGCCATTACATCATATAGCTCTCAACTGGCAGGTATAATATAAAAAAAATACTACTACTACTACTAGTATACTACTAGTATACTACTAGTAGTATACTACTAGTATACTACTACTACTAGTAAACTACTCTTATTTATACTACTAGTATACTACTCTTATTTATTGTTTTGCCACTTGTTTTGTTTTGTTCTATTTCTATCATTTAAATTTCTCCAGAATTCTATTATTCAATGGTTCCTCCTTCTGCATATATTCCTTTCTCTCCTCTCTTCTACCTTCCAAAGTATTTAGATCAATGCAGTCTTGTTAGAATGTTTATTTTCTTATTTTTTCCTCTATCTCTACTTTTCACTTCTTTATTACTCTCCAGGTACTTTAGTTAGATTGTGAGCCTTCGGGACAGTAAGGGAATTTTTAAGTACCTTTCTTATTTATAATTTTAATGTATATTTTCTGTAAACCGCTTAGAACCTAACGGATTAGCGGTATATAAGAAATAAATTACATTACATTACTACTATGAATTATTTCTATAGCGCTACCAGACCTTCACAGTGCTGTACAGAGTCACAAAGAAGACAGTCCCTGCTCCAAAGAGCTTACAATCTAAAAAGACAAACGGGATGTCATGGATACAGTTAAGGGGAACGGTTCATCTGCTGGCTGGGTTGGAGGGCAGAGAGAAGTACAGGACAATCAAGCCATTGTGACGTCACTGACGAGGTTGGCTCTTATTGGTGGAATGAGGCATTATGACAGCACAGTCTCAGCTCTGCTTCCCAAAGACTGAAACTCTTCACAATACTACTACTACTATGAGTTATTTCTATAGCGCTACCAGACACACGCAGCACTGTACAGAGACACAAAGAAGACAGTCCCTGCTCCAAAGAGCTTACAATCTAAACAGGATGTCATGGATACAGTTAAGGGGAAGGGTTAATCTGCTGGCTGGGTTGCAGGGCAGAGGAGTAGGGTTAAGGATTGAAAGCTATATCATAAAGGTAGGTTTTCGGTCTGCTTTTAAAGAAGGGAAGGGGCTTGATGGACAAACTCCGGTAATTTATTCCGGGCATAGGGGGCAGCTAGATGAAAGGAGCAAAGTCTGGAATTGGCAGAGGAGGAGAAGGGTAACATTAAGAGTGACTTCTCTGAGGAATGGGAGGTATATAAGGAGAGAGAAGCGAGGAGAGATATTGAGGGGAGCAGAATGAACACACTTGTAAGTCAGCAATAAGGCCTTGAACTATATGCGATGGCAGATAGGGAGCCAGTGAAGTGACTTAAGGAGAGGGGTGACATGAGCCTAGCGAGGTTGGTAGAAGAGTTTTGCACAGATTGCAGGGGGGAGATTTCAGTTATGTTATATAGGAATAATAAGTAGTAAATTTAGAACAAACCGGAGAAAATATTTCTTCATTCAGCCTGTAATTAAAAGCTGGAATTTGTTGCCGGAGAATGTGGTGAAATCAGTTAAGTTTAGCAGGGTTTAAAAAAAGGTTTGGATAATTTCCTAAAAGAGAAGTCCATAGGTCATTATTGAGATGGACTTGGGGGAAATCCACTGCTTATTCCTCGGAGAAGCAGCATAAAGTCTGTTTTACTGCTTGGGATCTAGCTAGGTACGTGGGACCTGGGCTGGCCATTGTTGGAAACAGGATACTGGACAGGATCTGAATTCATGAAAACATGGGATAATTCAAGTTTCAAGTTTCAAGTTTATTAGGATTTGATATACCGCCTATCAAGGTTATCTAAGCGGTTTTTACAATCAGGTACTCAAGCATTTTCCCTATCTGTCCCGGTGGGCTGACAATCTACCTAACGTACCTGGGGCAGAAGATCTCTGAGCGAGAGGCTTAGTGGCTGGTATGGAGGGGAAGTCTGGATAGATATAGGGGTGTTGTTTTTAATCTGCCATGTTTATGCTTATTAAGCTATGTACATACCACCTTTTGCAAGACCATCAAAGTGGTTTTTACATTCAGGTAATCTAAGTGTTTCTCCAATCTATCCTGGTGGGCTCACAATCTACCTATCCATTCAGTTCCTTTCTTCAACGTGCTCAAATCCCCTCCTCCGCTTGGCGTTTCCAGCGCGTTATTCAAATTTTAAAAAAAAATCAACAGCCCAACACAGAGCAGTGTTTTGCCGGCTGGCGTCCTCAGGAGCTGCGATCAACAAGGCTCAACTCTCCCTAAACATTTTCCTAAAACATACAAACGACATAAGCAGCTGCACATTCATCCTTATAAACCCATTAAAACTAACCTGCCATATGTAAAACACCATATCCTACCGTCAAAGACAGCATGAACTGAGGCACGAACCCGGGGTGAGACACAAACCCAGTGGCACGGAAATCTCCCCTTAAGAAACACTCTCCTAACAGCTTATTCCCACCAGCTGATTACTCATCCCATCCACCCCTTACAACAAATGCCATTAACAAAGGCCTTAACAAAGAGGCGGAATGGCATTTGTTGTAAGGGATGGATGGGCAGCTGCTTATGTTGTTTGTATGTTTTAGGAAAATGTTTATGGAGAGTTGAGTAGAGAGTTGCGCGGGGACAGAAATCCCATCCATCCCCGCCCAGATCCTCTCCGTCCCCACCCGTCCCCGCCAGGATCCTCTCCGTCCCCATCCATCCCCGTCAGGATCCTCTCCGTCCCCACCCATCCCCGCAAGGAATTCCCTCCATCCCCACCCGTTCCTGTCAGGATCCTCTCCATCCCCATCCATCCCCGCCAGGATCCTCTCCATCCCCACCCGTCCCCGTCAGGATCCTCTCCGTCCCCACCCATCCCCGCAAGGAATTCCCTCCATCCCCGCCCGTCCCTGTCAGGATCCTCTCCGTCCCCATCCATCCCCGCCAGGATCCTCTCCGTCCCCACCCGTCCCTGTCAGGATCCTCTCCGTCCCCATCCATCCCCGCCAGGATCCTCTCCGTCCCCATCCATCCCCGCCAGGATCCTCTCCGTCCCCACCCGTCCCCGTCAGGATCCTCTCCGTCCCCACCCGTCCCCGTCAGGATCCTCTCCGTCCCCACCCGTCCCCGTCAGGATCCTCTCCGTCCCCACCCGTCCCCGTCAGGATCCTCTCCGTCCCCACCCGTCCCCGTCAGGATCCTCTCCGTCCCCACCCGTCCCCGTCAGGATCCTCTCCGTCCCCACCCGTCCCCGCCAGGATCCTCTCCGTCCCCACCCGTCCCTGTCAGGATCCTCTCCGTCCCCACCCGTCCCTGTCAGGATCCTCTCCGTCCCCATCCATCCCCGCCAGGATCCTCTCCGTCCCCACCTGTCCCTGTCAGGATCCTCTCCGTCCCCACCCGTCCCTGTCAGGATCCTCTCCGTCCCCATCCATCCCCGCCAGGATCCTCTCCGTCCTCACCCATCCCCGTCAGGATCCTCTCCGTCCCCACCCGTCCCCATCAGAATCCTCTCCGTCCCCACCCATCCCCGCCAGGATCCTCTCCGTCCCCATCCATCCCCGCCAGGATCCTCTCCGTCCCCATCCATCCCCGCCAGGATCCTCTCCGTCCCCACCCGTCCCTGTCAGGATCCTCTCCGTCCCCATCCATCCCCGCCAGGATCCTCTCCGTCCCCACCCGTCCCTGTCAGGATCCTCTCCGTCCCCACCCGTCCCCGTCAGGATCCTCTCTATCCCCACCCATCCCCGCAAGGAATTACCTCCATCCCCGCCCGTCCCCATAAAAAGCAGCAATTACTTCTGACAGGATCATCAATTCCACAGTTTCTTTTGCTGTTTTCCTTGTGGAATCTCTTTGATGGAAGCCTTTTTTTGTTTTCTGTTTAGGTAATTAACTTATAAACCCCTTCTTTTACTAAGGCTGAAGCGTCTATATTATATGGATGAACCCTGCTTCTAAAGTCTTCCATCCCCATGGGAGTCCCGTGGGCTAGAGGGGGGTCCCCGTGGGAGTCCCGTGGGTTAGGGGGGATTCCCGCGATCCCCATTCTCGTGCAGACCTCTAGAGTTGAGCCTTGTTGAACGCAGCTCCTGAGGACGCCAGCCGGCGAAACACAGCTCTGTGTTGGGCTGTTGATTTGAATATCGCGCTGGAAACGCCAAGCGGAGGAGGAGATTTGAGCACGTTGAAGAAAGGAACTGAGGACAGGCATATAAATGACATTTTGTGATTGAGCAACTACCCCTCGGCAGGACTAATGTCGATTAACATGAGCAAGATTTGTTATCATATGGTGTAATATGTGAGGTGTGTGTGTGAGGAGTGGGTGAGGTTGAATGTTTAGTAACAAGGTTCAAGGGAAAGTAATTTAATGTCTATTGTATATTAATGATACAAATGTAAAAAAACATTATATTGATTGATAAGAAGGATTGATTAAAAATATTTATGAAAATTGATAAATTTGTAAATAAAAAAATAGCTTATGTGGTAAACAGTGTTCCCGCTAAGCTGCGTTGGCCTGCGCTCACGCACAAAATATTACATCGCAGCGCAAAGTTTCTCTTCACAGCGCACACACGCGTCGGTAAGGTAAGGGGACGCATTGGGGGGATTGCACTTCCCCACAATTGCCATGCTTCGGTTCCTCTTCTTCCTTCCTTCCTCCCCCCCCCCCCCCGCGGGACCCTGCGGCACCATCAACTCTTACTCCCTCTAATGTCGGCCCTGCAGCTCCAGACTTCCTCGCACCTTCTCCCCTCCCCCTTTGGATCGCTATTATTTTAAATGTTATAGCCGCGGAGCTGTATCCATCAGTGGAGATGTCTAACCTCGGCCTGCCCCGGAACTCTTACTGCAGCAGCCGCCCGTCTAGGCAGGAACAGGAAGTCACTGTTGCAGTAAGAGTTCCGGGGCAGGCCGAGGTTAGACATCTCCACTGATGGATACAGCTCCGCGGCTATAACATTTAAAATAATAGCGATCCAAAGGGGGAGGGGAGAAGGTGCGAGGAAGTCTGGAGCTGCAGGGCCGACATTAGAGGGAGTAAGAGTTGATGGTGCCGCAGGGTCCCGCGGGGGGGGGGGGAGGAAGGAAGGAAGAAGAGGAACCGAAGCATGGCAATTGTGGGGAAGTGCAGAGCTGCAGGGAAGAGTGTTGCGGTACCCAGCTGGAGGGAGAAGGAAGATGAGGGAGGGAATTAAAGGAGATGCCAGGGCTTGGAGCATAGGAGGAAGGTATGCCAGTCTAAGGGAAAAGGAAGGGGGAGATGTGAGAGCATGGAGGGGGAGCGAAAGATGGAAGAAAAGGAAAGGAGAGAGATGCCAGAGAATCAGGGAAGGGGAGATACCAGACTATGAGGAGAGGTGTGGGAGAGGGAAGGCGAGGAGAGAGATGCCAGACCAATGGGGTGAAAGGAGAGATGGAAGGGGGAGGCATACAGTTTCTGGAAGGGGCATAGAAGGAGAGAAGATGCCATATAGGGGAAGAGAGACGGCAGACAGTGGATGGAAGGAAGAGAGTTACAAGAAGATGAGGAAAGGAGAAACCACAGAAGACAAAGGTAGAAAAAAATTTCTATTTATTTATTGCTTTAGGAGACATGTGTCACTGTTTCTGTGAAGCATTGTATGCAGAGTCCAGCTTCTTGCTGGTTCAATTTAACCTTTGTCTATGTATTTTTATTTTATCCCCCCTTTTACAAAACTGTGAAGCGTTTTTAGCACCAGCCTTGGTGGTAGCAGCTCTGATGCTCAGAATTTTATGAGCATCAGAGCTGTTACCTCCGTAGCTAAAATCCACACTACAGTTTTGTAAAAGAGGGAGGGGTTAGTTTGTGATTACATATTCCTTACTAGGCGAAGGTGTTTTCTGTGTTCTGTGTGTTCGAAAGACATGGTTTTCTGTTAGGATTGACGGTGTAGGATTGATCTGTGCTGGTCTGGCTTGTTTAGTTTTACAATGGGTGTATTGATGTACTGCTCACTGCAATATGTAAGATGCTGCCTTTTCCTAGGTACTCATGTGTGACGTGTGGTTTGTTACTAAAAATCATGTTTTTCTTACAGATGGGGGGGGGTGCCAAAAAATGATGGGCCCCGGATGTTACATATGCTAGGTACGCCACTGTATGTAAAGATACCAGAAAGCTGGCGTAGCAAAAACTTCTAAGTTTTGAGTATTTAACCCTCCCACAATCTCACGGGCACTCGTTTCAAGTTTATTGAGATTTTGATTTAAACGCAATATCAAATATTTTCAATGCGTATAACAAAAATAAATTTGGGGAAATAAATAAAACCATTTGAACCAGTGTTCCCGCTAAGCTGCGCTGGCGTGCGCTGGCGCACAAAATATTACATCGCAGCGCACACGTTTCTCATCACAGCGCACGATCGGAAGAGGCGTACGGCAGATGGCAGGGCGGCGAGAGGAGAATCGGGCGAGTTGGCTCATAACTTGCTGGCGCCCGATATTTTTGGCTCACGGTGAAAAAAGTTTGCTCACAACACCCGCCCGCTTAGAGGGAACACTGGTGGTATAGTATATTTGAGTGTAAGCTATTAATTAATTTAGATGTCCTGAGCAGGAGTGGTTAAGGTAATGGAGGGTTTTGAGCGCCCTGTTCCATGAAGAAGAGACGGCTCAGGGGAGATATGCTAGAGGTCTAAAAAATACTGAGCGGAGTAGAACAGGTAGGTATGAATTAGAGAATGACACGGTGACAAAATTCATCACCGTTCCCTTCCCCGCGGATAACCGCGGGAAACCATCTTCATGTCATTCTTTAAAGAGAGAGGGAAGAATCAGAGTATGAATGGCCACAACCACTGACCCGCAAGCTTTGCTTTGAAGAATGCTGGTGTAGAAGGACCGAGGTTGAAACAGACACTACAGAATGACAGTCTCTGGTATCCAGAGCAGATCTTGTGATGTCATAATGCCTCATTCCACCAGTGCCTAAGAGCCAATCACATCAGTGATGTCACAATGGCTTCATTATCCTTGGCTCACATAAGAATCAGAGTATGAATGGCCACAACCACTGACCCGCAAGCTTTGCTTTGAAGAATGCTGGTGTAGAAGGACTGAGGTTGAGTAGCAACATTCCAGAGCTGAGATTGTGATGTCATAATGCCTCATTCCACCAGTGTCTAAGAGCCAATCACATCAGTGATGTCACAATGGCTTCATTATCCTTGGCTCACATAAAAATCAGAGTATGAATGGCCACAACCACTGACCCGCAAGCTTTGCTTTGAAGAATGCTGGTGTAGAAGGACCGAGATTGAAATGGACACTAGAAAATGACATGGGATTATTTCCCGCGGTTATCCGCGGGGACGGGGACGGTGATGAATTTTGTCACCGTGTCATTCTCTAGTATGAATCACTTGTTTACTCTTGCCAAAACTGCTAGGAGTAGGGAACATATGATGAACCTGCTACGTAGGAGATTTCAAAGAGGAGAAAATATTTCTTCACTCAACGTGCAATTAAACTTTGGAATTCATTGCTAGAGGATGTGATGAATGCAGTTTGAAAAAGGTTTGGATAATTTCTTAAATCAAAAGTCTATAAGCCATTATTACGATGCACTTGGGGAAATCCACTGCTTATTCCTAGGATAAGCAGCATAAAATCTGTTTTAGTCCTTGGCATCTTGCCAGGTACTTGTGACCTGGGTTGGCCATTGTTGGAAACAGGATACTGGGCTTCCAGAGCTGAGATTGTGATGTCATCATGCCTCATTCCACCAATGCCTAAGAGCCAGCCTCATCAGTGATGTCACAATGGCTTGATTGACCTAGACTTGGCTCGCATACAAGCTAGGACAGACAGTGGCCAACCCAGGTCACAAGTACCTGGCAAAATCCTGTGTTCCTATGGTTGTCCACTCCAGTTTTTCAGGTGGCTTTAATGCCCGTCCTCCCTTTCGAAGCTGCTTGACCCAGCTGGGAGTTTGCCATTAAACTGTGAAGGGCTGGGGTATTTGGTGTCAGGCAGTAATTCTTTTTGCGAAAGGCTTTCTCTCGGTGGCTGTCTGTATCAATGCTGGCAAGAGGCCAGTGCAAAATGTTATAACAATGGAAATGGATTTTTAAGTGTTTGTTTCCAGCCAGGGCTTTTGCAGGCCAGGCACTTCCCAGTCTGCATTGTTCCTTTGTTCTAACGGATGTTAAAAAGGACCAAGTGTTTTGTTTTCTGGGCCAGAGAGATTAGATAAAGTCTGAATTTCTGAACCTTACCTTCTAAGCACGCAACCCATTAATTACATAAATAGATAAATGTAAGTATACGATTGCCTTTTAAAGCAAATGTTTAAAGTTGCCTGTTAAAGTTAAATGTTTGGGGAAAAAAAATCATAACTTATGCTGAATGACTTTTAACAGTTCCGTGTTTCAATTTCTTTTCATATGTTAAGTATTGCAATTTTTTTTTTTTTTAAATGAACCCTGCTCTATCTGCTCCATCAACAAGAATTCTAAAGATTTTATTTATTAGAACATAAAATCCTGTGTCCCAATGATTCATATAGTGAATTATCAGCTGCACAAGGGGCCGCTAAAAAATTCTCAGCCCAACCAACAAAGTTGGGGGCAGTCTCCATCGAGGGCTATACGCTTACAATAATCCAGCGATTTACCACTTTTTTCATTCCACATTTTTGCGACGGAATGAAAATAGTGGAAAAATCACTGGACTAAGGGCTCCTTTTACGAAGGCGAGGTAGCGGTTTCACGCGCACACTAGCTGCTACCGCCTCCTCTTGAGCAGGCGGTAGTTTTCCGGCTAGCGCGGGGATTAGCACGTGATGAAAAGTCACGCACGTTAAAAGCCGCTACCGCGGCTTCGTAAAAGGAGCCCTAAGTGTACTGTATAGCCCTCAGTGGAGACTGCCCCAGCTTTGTTGGTTGGGCTGAGAACTTTTCAGTGGCCCCCTCGTACACATTTTCCCAAGCATCTAGGATAATTGAGCCTGTCTTAAATTTTATTTGTAAATGATAATGCTTGTGTTGTCTACAGTCAAGGTCAGGAAAGTGTAAAATCAAAATTAGATTGCTCAGAAATTCAGTCAATAAATTAAGGGAGTACAAAGTAAACTCTTCGTGCTTGGCTGTACAATTGTGAAGGACAGTGACGGGTTAGAACTCGTTGCCTTATAAGTAGGTGTCAGCCCAAAGCTCTCCATTTCACACAGACTCCCCTGTGATGACTTATACTGTCCATGATCTTCTCCAAGTCTACACCTGAAATCTTATATAAATAGAGTCGTCTAACCTTCTTATATCCCTTCTATAGAACACTAACCTCAGACTGGAACAGAAACATAGTAAATGACAGCAGATAAAGACCCGAATGGTCCATCTAGTCTACCCAACCATACATGCTCTATAAATTAATCGTTTAATTTAAATGGTTCTTTTTTCTTAGATATTTCTGGGCCAGAAACCCAGAGCTCTACCCGGTAGTGTACTTAGGTTCTATCTGCTGGAGTCTCCACCAGAGCTCACTGCAGCCCATCTAAACCGTCCCAGCCCATCGTGAACTGAATGGCCATATATACGGGACACAGACCGTGCAAGTCTGCCCAGTACTGACCTTAATTCTTCAATATATACCATTATTTTCTGATTAGAGATCCTTTGTGTTCATCCCACCACGCATGTTTGAACTCTGTCACTGTTTTCCTCTCCACCACCTCCCTCCATGCACCACCTTCTCCGTAAAGACGAATTTCCTAGCATTACTCTTGAGTCTACCACCCCTCAACCTTACCATTTTCCTTTCTCTGGAAAATATTTTGTTCTACGTTAATACCTTTCATGTATCTGAACGTCTGAATCGTATCTCCCCTGTCCCTCCTTTCTTCTAGGGAATACATATTCAGGGCTTCCAGTCTCTCATACATCTTGTGGCGCAAACCTCCTACCATTTTCGTCACCCTCCTCTGGACCCACTTCAAGTCTTCTTATATCCTTTGCCAGATACGGTCTCCAAAACTGAATGCAATACTCCAAGTGGGGCCTCACAATTGGCCTGTACAGGGGCATCAACACCTTCTTTCTTCTTCTGGTCAGGCCTCTCTCTATACATCCTAGAAGATAGTGAAAGCAGAGTCTGTCCTCTCTAATTACTCTAACTCCTCAGAGAAATAACTGAATTTTCAACAAGGATATTACTGGGATAGTTTTACTAGTTAAAGACCAATTGAGACTTTTTTTTCCCTGCAGTTTTCCTGCAGGTACAAAATAGGGAATTAGTTTTATTATTAGTTCTATCATTGTCTAGTTTTTTTTCTAGAAACTCAGATTACTGAAAGTATTTGAAAAGGTCATAGAGGCAACCTAATTGACTATGGCCTCCTTTTATCAAGGAGTGGCAGAGCCTTTTTTCCGTGGGCCAGCGAGGTAAATGCTCCAACGCTCATTTGATTCCTGTCAGTGTCAGAGCATTTAGCTTGCCCGCCTGCGGTAAAAGAAGCCCAAGGTAGTCATTCAAGAAGCACTAGTCTCAATTTACACGTGTATAAACCAGCATTTAGAGGGGAGGAGTGGGGAGGGAACCGTACACATCAACCTGAGATGGAGTTGAGTTTAATCATTTATTGAGTACAACATATATATATATAAATAACCATCAATCCATATTGTATATCATTGCAGACCCACTATCTATCTTGCAAATCCTTTCAAACCCGGCACGGTCCATGTTTCGGCTTCAACAATGAAGCCTGCTTCAGGGGTGTAGGTAACAATCCACTAGATGGCGTTGAAACACTTTGCATCTAAGAAGAAAGTACTGTGTATCGCAATTCAATTGAAAACGTATCGCTTGAGGAGCCGCATGGCTGAACATGCCATTATCGCTAAGTGTTTCAGCGCCATCTAGTGGGTTGTTATTTACACCCCTGATGCAGGATAGACTGTGGGTCTACAAAGATACGTTAGTTTGTGGTCCTGTTTTTGCATAGGGCTCATCAGTGTTCTGCATTGTGTGATCAAGGCCAGATGTTCTGGTAGGATTGAATGTCGAGAAGCGCTATTGGCATCATGGCCCCAAGTAGGAAGATACTTGTTGGCACTTCTTCAGCCCTTTTGGACCCAAAATGGCCCTCGCTTAAAAATGAGCGAAGACCACTGGTTTAGAGTATGATTTCCTAGGATTTTTTCCCATTCTGTATCTGTGGGAAGAAGACTGAATACATCAGACCCTTTGCATGGTAGGAACTTTGGAGAACAAGCGTCTACTTTGTCAGATGTCCTCGAAAGCCCAGGTATCAGTATATCTGTTGATCTGTAACAGGAGGGTCCCACACAAATCTGTTTTTTCAGGATATCCCTAATGAATTTCCATGAGCTAGATTTATATAATGGAAGTAATATGCATGCAGATTTTTCTCATACAGTTATTTCTCCTCATTTGGCACTTGTTCAAAGAATTCTTTTAAGAATTCAGCCCTATTGTGTATATCCACTATTGAAATACCTTTCCAGTAAGGCCCATCCTGCTAAGCTTTTGGCTAGGGTCCTATGGAAAGCTGGCTATGTAAATAGGCAATTGGGAGTATTACACATGAAAAGCATATTTCTAGAGCTCACACGTGGAAAAGGTGAGCAATTAAAACTAAGGGATCCTTTTACGAACACGGCTTCGTAAAAGGAGCCCTAAATACTCCCAAATCTAAAATCCAAATATAATTCCAAATGTATAATGATGAAGTTAAACTCTACAGAACTAACAAATCAAGACATTCACTTTTTTTTTTCTTTTTTCTTCTACCCACAGATCCTCTACCACCTTCTAGATTTGAAGTTAGTAAGGGGAAAACAACATCGACAAGTTTACAAGTCTGGTGGACTCCCTCTTTGGGGAAAGTGGACATGTATGAGCTACATTTAATTGACAGCAACAAGAAGAAACTCCAGACAGTCCAGATTCCAGGAACTGTTTCTCAGAAAGAAGCCACATTTTCCAGTCTTATCCCTGGTAGCAAATATAACCTTGGTATTACTGCCGTTGCAGGGGACAAGAGCTCCCCTGCTGTGGAAATTTATGGATCTACAGGTAAGATTTCGTTTATGCCACCTAAATATAGCCAAGTTCCATTTTTTCGATGGGATGCCCGGTTGGGTTAACCAACTTCCTAAATTCTGAGCTCTATTTTGCCACTGTAGCTGAAAAGAGTGTTATCTTATTTCATTAAGTGTCAATGTGCAAAAACGAAATTCTACATTTTGACATTGTTTTAGATCATTGATTGAACCATATCCATTTCATTCTCTTCTTGGTTGGGCTGAGAACTTTTCAGCACCTCCTCCTAGTGTGAAGACTTTCAGTCTTTGGTAACCAGAGCTGAGATTGTGATGTCATAATGCCTCATTCCACCAATAAGAGCCAACCTCATCAGTGACGTCACAGTGGTATGATTGTCCTATACCTGGCTCACTTTTATTACATACGAAGGGGTGCTGAAATGTTCTCAGCCAACCAACCAGCTTCCTAAATTCTGAGCGTTAATTTTGCTACTGTTGCTGAAAAGAGTGTTATCTTATTTCGTTAACCCTTTATGTGGCATTGTTGCTCAGAAGTAGCACGTGTTTCCTATAGCTCTTATGGGAGATCTGCACCTCCAAATACCTGTTACTTGGCACTGTTTACGCAAAGCAATAGCGGGTTAACTGCCAGTTTGCAGAATGAAATTCTCTGTTTTGACATTGTTTCAGGTCATTCTCTTCTTGGTTGGGCTGAGAACTTTTCAACACCCCCTCCTAGTGTGAAGACTCAGTCTTTGGTAACCAGAACTGAGATTGTGATGTCATAATGCCTCATTCACCAATAAGAGCCAACCTCATCAGTGATGTCACAAAGGCTTCTTTGTCCTATACTTGGCTCACTTTTATTACATACCAGGAAGTACTGAAAAGTTCTCAGCTCAACCAACCGACTTCCTAAATTCTGAGCGTTATTTTGGCACTGGAGCTGAAAATAAAATTCTCTGTTTTGACATTGTTTCAGATCATTGATTGAACCGTATCCACGTCATTCTCTTCTTGGAGGGCATATCATTCTACCCATGTTCCTTTCCTACTACAATACTATAGTCTTCAGCTTTATCTTTATGTATTTCATTCCTTCCTTTCTCCAGTTCCATCTTCTGTGAAAGCTGTTCAGGTGTTTAGCACGACTAACACAGTCCATGTCAGTTGGTTGCCTGGTGCCGGAACTGTTGACCAATACAGGCTGATACTGCTGGACAAAGACAGCCCACTGCACGAGGTTAACCTTGAGAAGCACTTTACCTCCTACATTTTTCATGGACTTGCCCCTGGACACCTGTATAACTTCACTATCATGACGGAGGCCGCTGGACTCTACAACCACTACTTTAAACTGGTTAGAACGGGTAAGGTCAAAGGATGAAGTTGCCGTGCCATGAGTTTAAAGGAAAACCTTTTCACTGGGTTGTCAATTTCAACTCTAGATTAATACATTTTGAATTATGAATGTTTGTTACATGGGTTCAGGAACAAAATGGGTGACAACCTTGTTCGTGCTTACATACCTTTGGTTTCTAGTAGTATAATATGCATTGTCATCACAGCTTCTGAGTACAAACCAGAAATTATGTGGCAGACCTGTTACATATGGTTTTTTAAAATTATTTTTATAAAAATATATACGTACAACTGTAACACTATACAAGAAATATTTGAGCCATTATAAATAACTTGAACAACGAAGAGAGGCAAGGGAAAGAAAGCTTTGAAAGTGTGGTAGATGCTTGGAATAGGCTCCCAGTAGAGGTGGTGGACACAAAGACTGTGTCTGAATTCAAGAAAGCGTGGGACAGGCAAGTGGGATCTCTTAGGGAGAGGCGGAGGTGGTAGTGGATGCTGCGGACGGGCAAAATGGATGCCATCATGTTTCTTTCATAAAGCCCTATGACCTCACAATGCAAGTGCTAAGTGCTTTAGCCTATAGGGAGAGGAGGAGAGAGTAGATGCTGCGGATGGGCCATTTGGCCTTTATCGGCCATTATGTTTCTGTTTCTATAACCATAAAGCTTTATAACCTCACAATGCAGGTGTAAAGAGCCTTAGCCTATAGCAGGGGTAGGGCACTCCGGTCCTCGAGAGCCATATTCCAGTCGGGTTTTCAGGATTTCCCCAATGAATATGCATTGAAAGCAGTGCATGCAAATAGATCTCATACATATTCACTGAGGAAATCCTGAAAACCTGACTGGAATACAGCTCTTGCGGACCGGAGTTCCCTACCCCTGGCCTATAGGGAGAGGAGGAGATAGTGGATGCTGTGGATGGGCCATTTGGCCTTTATCTGCAAGCATGTTTCTATAACCATAATGCTCTATGACAGGGGTGGGCAACTCCGGTCCTTGAGTTCGGGTTTTTAGGATTTCCCCAATGAATATGCATTGAAAGCAGTGCATGCAAATAGATCTCATGCATATTCATTGGGGAAATCCTGAAAACCCGACTGGATTCTGGCCCTCGAGGACTGCAGTTGCCCACCCCTTGCACTATGACCTCACAATGTAGGTGTAAAGAGCCTTACCCTTTAGGGAAAGGAGAAGATAGTGGATGCTGTGGATGGGCAGATTGGATGGGCCATGTTTCTATGGGGAAAAAAAAAAAAAATGAATCAGTTTTGAAGTCCAGGTGAAATATCTTTAAAGGAGAGAAGCAAGAAGAAAATAATAATAATAATTTTATTCTTTTATACCGCTATTACCAAAAGTTCTAATCAGCTTACACCAAAAGAAACTGGACAGTCAGTGAATTACATTCATACCATAAGAATAAAATTGTACAATAAAAGTTAAAAATATGGTTAGAATACCCAATTAAGTGATAAATTTGTCAAACAGAGAAGACTTGACTAATTTTCGAAGATAGGACGTGGCTTGATGAATACATTCACCAAGCCAAGATTGCAGTTTACCTGCTTGAAACGCTAAGGTCCTGTCAAAAAAGGTCTTATAACTAAACTAAACCTTAAGTTTATATACCACATCCTCTCCACGGAAGTGGAGCTCGGCACGGTTTACAAGAACTTAAAATATAAGAAGAGAAAGGAAAAGGTTTACATGAGCTTCTATATAGAATGGAAGAGTAAGGGGGAAAATAGAACTACATGTTAGAGAAGAGCCAAGTTTTCAATTGCTTACAGAATAGTTGGAGAGAGCCCAGGTTCCGCAACGGGATAGTAAGGTCGTTCCAGAGACCTGTGACACCATTTGGCTTAGGAGAGGCAAATAAGTGAGAACTTCTTGTATCCCTTGATGGTCTATATAAATCAAAGTGTAACAGAAGCAAAGAGACGTACAGCAAGACTAAACCTACAAGCAGAATAATAATAATAATAATAACTTTATTCTTCTATACCGCCACAATCTTGCGACTTCTAGACGGTTTACAGTCAAGAGAGCTGGACATTCAGCGAGTTACAATATGCAGATAGTCAGAGGAAATATAGAGTACAGAAATTTTAAGAAAGCGAAAAAATAAAATATACAGTTTGCTAAGAAATTTCCGAGAGGACATGTTTGGAAAAGGTTGCGAATTACAAAAATACAGCGAAAATTACAATATACAGTTTGTTAGGAATTTTCAGAGGGAACATATTAGATGAAAGGTCCCGAATTACAAAATACAGTTTGATTAGGATTTCAGAGGGGGGGCATATTGGGGAAAATGAAACAAGAAAAAAAAGTGTTTGGTGAAGATTTTGTTTAGGTCAGGGGTGTCCAACCTTTTGGCTTCCCTGGGCCGCATTGGCCGAAAAAAATGTTTCTGGGGCCGCACAAATGCGCACACCCTGCAGCAAGACAGAGGAGGGAGCCGGCAAGATGGTAAACACCCAGGGGCAGCAGAGGAAAAACACTGTATCGCCCTCGACCGGGGCCACACAAAATCCTTAACGGGGGCCGCATGCGGCCCTCGGCCCGCAGGTTGGACACCCCTGGTTTAGGTGATATATCTATCGAATAAGGCAGTTTTTATGAGTGATTAGGCAGCTTAAAAGTTGGAATCACAGTCAGCTTGCTTCCAGTAGGCAGAGCAATGTCTTTGTTACCAAGAAATAATTTGTAGAGAACGTTCTCTAGGCTTGTCATTTCTTTTAAATTCATATCTGGAACCTGTTGAATACCCAAAACTTACCCCCCTCCCCCCCTCCCCCGTTTCACTAAGGGCTCCTTTAACAAAGGTGCGCTAGCGTTTTTAGCGAACGCCCTGGATTAGCGCACACTAGCTGAAAAATTACCGCCTGCTCAAGAGGAGGCAGTAGCGGCTATCACGCGTGGCATTTTAGCGTGCGCTATTCCGCGAGTTAAGGTCCTAACGCACCTTCGTAAAAGGAGCCCCAAGGTGCACTCTGCGTTTTAGCGTACGTTTAGCGCGTGCTAACCGCTAACGCGTCCATAGATTAACATGCGTGCATTAGCGTTTGGCTTGCGCTTAAGTTCTAGTTTGAGCACAAAATCTAATAATCTATCATAAAAACATAGCATAAAAAAAAAAAAAAAGAAAACAAACTAGAAAGATCAGTGTAGAAGTGACCGTAAGCATTTTGAGCGAAGTGCCCAGACCTGGCCTCTCCCACTGTTGGCTCCTTTTTTAAAGGTTTTACTTTCACTTTTCAGCGGTTGGTATTAGCAAAGCATTAAAAAATGTAAATCGTTTGATCCTAAAAGTTGAGGTTTAGGTAATTGACTTTCCGCATGACACAGTGCGGCCGATATATTGAGAAACTGCCAGTGTTGGATTATCATGTTACTTCATAAATTGTCCGAACCAATCAAATCTTTTAAATACTTGGCCATTTTTCTTTAACTCGGAGCGTCCCCTCATCTGAAGAGAAACAGATGTTGGCGAGGTGAAATGAAAACAATGTTGGAAATGGCGCTTGAGGGTTTCTGCTCAATTTCTTTTAAAAAAAATAAAAAAAAAAAAAATAATTTTCTTGTATTTTCTTGCTTTTTACCAGCTCCTGCAGAAGTCTCGGATGTGAAAGTGATGAATGATGGCAGTTCGGAGTCCTTGAAAGTCACCTGGCAGAGGCCTCCGGGTGGCATTGACTTCTACAATGTTACGCTGTCCCACAACGGGGCGGCCAAAGAAGGGAAAACCTTGCAGGCGGGAGTCACCGAGGTCACCTTTCGAGGTTTAACTCCAGGCCGACTGTATCAGGTCAATGTCAGTACTGTCAGCGGTGAATTATTCACCGACAGAACAGCAGCTGGAAGAACAGGTAATGGTTAAGAACATAAGAATTGCCGCTGCTGGGTCAGACCAGTGGTCCATCCTGCCCGGCAGTCCGCTCACGTGGTGGCCCTCTGGTCTAAGACCAGCTCCCTAACCGAGACTAGCCCTATCAGCATATGTCCTTGTTCAGCAAGAACTTGTCTAACTTTGTCTTGAGTCCCTGAAGGTTGTTTCCCCCTATGACAGATTCTGGAAGAGCGTTCCAGTTTTCTACCACTCTCTGGGTGAAGAAGAACTTCCTTATGTTTACCCACCTCTATGAGAAATATCATTCAATAAAGTGATTTAACCCTTTGTATCCTATAGAAGACGTTTAATTGATTTGGATTGATATCCCATCCACCCCAGAAGAGCTCAGAACGGGTTACAAGTTTTCATACATAGTAAAATATAAGAAGGTAACAGAACTAACATGAAACAGTATCGGAAATAGACACATTTAACAGCACTGTAGAACAGTCATAAAACAGAAATATGGTAAATGTCAGTAGAATATAAATGATACCATAATAGCAAGGAAAAATATTCAAATAACATGGAAACATTCAATATAACACCAACAAACCACCTAATAAGCATGAATTAGAACATTCAAATAATATCGATATGATACAATACAATGTCACATCTTAATAGAAACATAGAAACATGACAGCAGATAAAGGCCAAATGGCCCATCCAGTCTGCCCATCCGCAGTAACCATTATCTCTTTCTTTCTCTCTCTCTCTCAGAGATCCCATGTGCCTATCCTAGGCCCTCTTGAATTCAGACACAGTCTCTGTTTTCATAAGAACATAAGAATTGCCACTGCTGGGTCAGACCAGTGGTCCATCCTGCCCAGCAGTCCGCTCATGCGGCGGCCCTCTGGTCAAAGACCAGCGCCCTAACTGAGACTAGCCCTACCACCTCTTCCGGGAGACTGTTCCATGCATCTACCACCCTTTCCATAAAAAAGTATTTCCTCAGGTAGATGAGGGGGCACGTGCAGTTGAGATTTATGGACAGGACAAGATGGGTAGAACAAAGTCAATGGGATCAATAGGTAGATAAACTGAAGGCAAATTATATGTACAATTGAATACGATATGGGAACATAAGAATAGCATTACTGGGTCAGTCCAATGGTCCATCATGCCCAGTAGCCTGTTCTCACGGTGGCTAATCCAAGTCCCTAGTACCTGGCCAAAACCCAAGGAGTAGCAACATTCCATACAGAATCTCAAAGAATAGCAAGATTCCGGAATCCCAGAGAGTAACAAGATTCTAGAATCCCAAGGAGTAGCAACATTCCATGCTACTGATTCCAGGGCAAGCAGTGGCTTCCCCCATGTCTTTCTCAATAACAGACTATGGACTTTTCCTCCAGGAAATTGTCCAAACCTTTCTAAGTTACAGGGTGTGCAGTCACCATGTGTATTATTTGAGGGAGTGATTATTTGATGACTAACCCCTTGTGAGGGCATAGGATGAAGTTCAGAGGTGATAGGCTCAGGAGTAATCTAAGGAAATACTTTTTTTTACAAAAAGGGTGGTAGATGCGTGGAACGGTCTCCCGGTAGAGGTGGTGGAGACAGAGACTGTGTCTGATTTCAAGAAAGCCTGGGTTAGGCACATGGGATCGCTTAGAGAAAGGAAGAGGTAATGGTCACTGTGGATGGGCAGACTGGATGGGCCATTTGGCCTTTATCTGCCATCATGTTTCTATGTGAATAAATCAGAGCAGACTATGCCCAAAGCTTACTGGTCTGGTAATGTTCTGTTTTGACCAGTTTAGCTGGTTTTGCGTGTACATAATTGTGTGTCTAATATATTCAAAGGGTTGTGTCACTACTTTTACCGTTTGCAAAAAACAGTGGCTGAAAATTAGATGCGAATACAGTATATTACAATGAGCTCAGGAGTATAGGGAGCGCTTACCTATAATGCTCAAAATTTTCTGGCAGGTCTGAGGTGGCGTTGCATGTTATAACACAGCTTCTCAGTGGTCTTCATATTTTAATAGTATCTGTAGTTTTCACGTACGAGGGTGGTTTGAAAAGTTTGATAAGATAGCAAGTTAAACAGCATAGTTAAAGAAACGACTTCCCCTTGGAGCGAAGGTTTTCCTTTTTTATCACTTTACCTCTTTGGGATTTTCTAGGGGTAATTCCCTGTTGCTGAAGAAGGCTTTTTTGTTATCTTGTAAATGTATCCTCTTGTTATGGAGGCAGGCCGAGGTGCCTACCCTCACAATGTGGAAAAATGAACTGTTTACTTTGCTGAAGTATGAATATTTGGATACTAAGAAAAGTGGCCCTGGTCAATGGAGGAAATTCCGAGCGGTTTGGGCTCCGGTCTGGGACAATTTGTCTCCGGGTGCCCGAAGTGCTCTTCTGAATTTCTGACACTGGAGTGCTTGGGGGGTGAGAGGTGGGGTTGGGGGGGGGGTTTGGGGGGTGGGTTATTCTTGGCTTTTGCTGAGTATCTTTTGTCTCCGCGCAGAAACCACGCGGTAGACCCTCTTGTCTTGTGTTTTGATTTGTTCCTGGTTCTTTGTATTCAGATTGTGGTTTACTTCTTTGTATTCTTCTTTTCTTAATAAAAGAAAATTTAAAACAAATAAAAAAACAGCATAGTCTTTATCGAGGGCTGCACAGAGTCCAGCGAGTTTACAGTTTTTTTCATAAGCTATTTTCCCTACGATTCGAAAAAAACCTGGAAACTTGCTGGACTGTGTGTAGCCCTCGATAGAGACTACATTTAACTTGCTTTTCCACCAAATTTATCAATCTACCCTTGTATGTATATCACATGTGTATGTGTTCCACGACTGTAAATGTATTCAACTATTAACAATGACTTTTGAGCATCAGTCCTTATGATTTCCAGCCCTCCGAACCACAGTGCCTTCATCTGACCAAAAGGGTTAGCATGCAGTTCGTATTGTGGAACATAGAAAACTATTAAAATGGTGATTGGACACTTCTTATGTATTTCTGGCCCATGCTTTTATTCCTTTTGATATTGCCCAGCTCATGCATTCTTCTCTCTTTCAGTTCCCCAAAAGGTCTCAGATTTGAGGGCAACCAACAATGGCTGGTTGAGATCTCTCAGAATAAGCTGGCTGCCCCCTTTTGGAGACTGGGAGAAGTACCGCATCCTTCTGCTTAATCACTCCATCGCACTCCTGAACACCACCATTGAAAGACACAGAAGAGAGTACCTTACCCCGGACCTGGGGCTCATCCCGGGGAGACAGTACGAGGCAGCGGTCATCGTAGAGAGTGGAAACTTACAAAATGCCGCTTATTGCAAGGGCAGGACAGGTGAGCGGCCAGACTCTGGTAGCCTCAAATGTTTAGGCTTTTTGACATGAGAAAAAAGAAAGGCGGCACGATGGGAAATTTTGGAGGGTCCAGGAGAGAGTAAGCTGTACTTCAGAGGGTTGTATGTAAAGAGTAACACCAGAAAAATGTGTTATCTTCCACTGTCATTTTCAAAAAAGGAGGTATAGAAAGCTTAAATAAGCATATGGTAACATGAAATCAGATTCTGTAGAAAGGGGCTTGGTTTTTCAATTATATTGAAAATAATTCTACTCTAAACCAGATGCAAACTTTTGTACTGCCATGTAAGGAAGTTAATAGCTGTAATTGTGATCCAGCTCTACGTAATGTAAATGTGCATGAGTCGAATCTCTCTCATTTGAAAGGAAGCTCTGGAATGAGAGGGCATAGGATGAAGTTAAGAGGTGATTGGCTCAGGAGTAATCTAAGGAAATACCGTATTTTCCGGCGTATAAGACGACTGGGCGTATAAGACGACCCCCCAACTTTTAGTTAAAATATAGAGTTTTGTTATATACTCGCCGTATAAGACTACCCCTTCTTCCGCACACCTTCTCTACCGCCCCGGGTGCAGCACAGCCGGCCAGGTCCCCTTACTTTTGTGGCACTTCCCCGACCGACCGACAACGGCCCCGGTCCGACAAACCTCCCTGCCCTTAACCGCGAATCTAAATTGCCTTCTTACAGCTGCTGTAAGAAGGTAATTTAGATTCGCGGCTACAGGGCAGGGAGGATTGTCGGACCCGGGCTGTTATCGGTCGGTCGGGGAAGTGCCACAAAAGTAAGGGAACCTGGCCGGCTGTGCTGCAACCGGGGCGGGGCGGCCGCCCCTCTCTCTTGGTAGCCACTCGAACCGCGAGGCTACTCTCCTTCTCCTTATCTGCCCTGCCTGCAGCACAGAGCCGAACGGAAGTCTTCCCGATGTCAGCGCTGACGTCGGAGGGAGGGAGGGCTTTGTTTAAGCCCTCCCTCCCCTCCGACGTCAGCGCTGACGTTGGGAAGACTTCCGTTCGGCTCTGTGCTGCAAGCAGAGAAGGTAGGGAGAAGAAGAGCTGCGTACATCCAGAAGACTGAGCATCCAGCCCCGCAGGAGCCCCGCGACCCTCGGAGGCGTCCCCATGGGATCCCCGCGACCCTAGGGGGCGTCCCCACGGGATCCCCGCGACCCTAGGGGCGTCCCCGTGCAGCTCTCTAATGTAAAGTAAGGGCATGTAAACAGTACCCAGCGTATAAGACGACCCCCGACTTTGGGGAGGATTTTAAGGTACTGAAAAGTCATCTTATACGCCGGCAAATACGGTACTTTTTTTTTTTTTGACAGAAAGGGTGGTAGATGCATGGAACAGTCTCTCAGTAGAGGTGGAGACAGAGACTGTGTCTGAATTCAAGAAAGACTTGGATGGGCACGTGGGATCTCTTAGAGAGAGGAAGAGATAATGGGTTGTGGGTTCAAACCCCGCACTGCTCCTTGTGACCGTGGGCAAGTCACTTAATCCTCCATAGCCCCAGGTACGTTAGCTAGATTGTGAGCCCCCCTGGACAGAGAGGGAAAATGCTTGAGTACCTGATTGTAAAAACCGCTTAGATAACCTTGATAGGCGGTATATAAAATCCTAATAAACTTGAAACTTGAAACTTGTTACTACGGATGGGCAGTCTGGATGGGCCATTTGGCCTTTATTTGCCATCATGTTACTATGTTTCTATAACCACAAAGTTCTATGACATCATAATGCAGGTGTAAAGAGCCTTAGCCAATAGGGAGAGGAGGAGATAGTGGATGTTGGAGATGGGCAGACTGGATGGGCCATTTGGCCTTTATCTGCCGTCATGTTTCTATGTTTCTAGAAATCTCAAAGTATGGTAGAGGGCTGCTGCAGAGGCCATGTTCACAGGGTGTCAGGACAAAGGCGCGCGCAGACAACTGAGTGCAATGCGGAGGCGCGCGCCAAAGAAAATGACTGTTTTAAAGGGCTCTGACGGGGTGTGGGGGGAGGGGAACCCCCCACTCTACTTTATACAGATCGCGGCGGCATTGTGGGGGGTTTGGGGGGTTGTAACCCCCCACATTTTACTGAAAACTTCACTTTTTCCCTAAAAAACAGGGAAACAGTTAAGTTTCCAGTATAATGAGGGCGGTTACAACCCCCCAAACCCCCCCCACAAAGCCGCCGCGATCTGTATTAAGTAAAGTGGGGGGTTCCCCAACAAAACCCCCCGTCGGAGCCCCTAAAAACACTCTTTTCCTTCGGCGCGCGCTTCCGTCTTGCGCTCGGTTGTCGGCGTGCGCCTTTGTCTTCCGTGGTTTTGTCTATGAACCCGTTCACAGCCCCCAGGGGTGCAGAAGGGTGGGCCTGAGGTGAAAGTGGACAGGTGCGCTATTTCCAGGGACAGAGAAATGCCAGTGGCGACTCTCCTTTTTCTCTACTGCTGAAACCCTTGTCCTCCTCTCAGCCCCGCAGCCTGTCCTGCAGCTCCGTGTGAAGCACGCGAATGAGACTTCACTGAGCATTATGTGGGCGAACCCAGTAGCAGAGTGGGACAGTTGCGTTGTCTCGCTGGGAGACAGGGACCTCACGATCATTAACAAAGCGGTGGCCAAGGATGCCAAAGAGTTCACGTTCACCGACTTGGTTCCGGGAAGAAAGTACACAGCCACCGTCACCAGCATCAGCGGAGACTTGAGCAACTGGACTTCAGTGGAAGGAAGAACAGGTACCTCTGTTTGCGTACGCCAGTCAAGCGTAACCCGCTTCAGTTGAATCTGAAAGGAAAGGGAAACCACAGAGCAGAGGCCACAAGTCCGAGTATGAAGTCTTTATTCACTCGGCATAAAGCGGAGATCAAAACCACACTCACAGTGCCAAAATATCAATTGAAATGTCAGAAATATCTCAGTGCTCGGAATACTGAGGGGCTACAATGGAGACAAAATGAATATTATATTTCGGCTCCGTAAATGAGGTCAAGATCTCTGCATAATTTACAATTTATATATTTATTTGTTCAATTTTCTATACTGCTCTCCCCAGGGGGGCTCAGAACGGTTTTACATGAGTTTATTCCGGTGCTCAAGCATTTTTCCCTGTCTGTCCTGGTGGGCTCACAATCTAATGTACCTGGGGCAATGGGGATTAAGTGACTTGCCCAAGGTCACAAGGAGCAGCGTGGGTTTGAACCCACAACCTCAGGGTGCTGAGGCTGTAGCTTTACCCACTGTGCCACTCTAGAAATCAAAATGTAGCGAGTGAGCCAAGTATAGGACAATGAAGCCATTGTGACATCACTGAGGAGATTGGCTCTTATTGGTGGAATGAGGCATTATGATGTCACAATACAAGCACTGCTTATCAGAGACTGAAACTCATCACACTATTTAGTCAATTTTCTATACTGTTCTCCCAGGGGAGCTCAGAATGGTTTACATGAATTAATTCAGCTACTCGAGCATTTTTCCCTGGTGGGCTCACAATCTACCTAATATATTTGGGGCAATTGGTGGGGGGGGGGGGGTGCGTGGGTTTAAGTGACTTCCCCAGGGTCAAAAGGAACAGCATGAGTTTGAACCCACAACCTCAGGGTACTGAGGCTGTAGCTTTAACCACTGCGCCACACTCTCCTGGAAGCCCGCAGAGAGAAGCTTCTGCGTCAGATACAGGAGTTTTGGAGTGAGACAGCTCCGACAGCCTGGCATTATTTGCAGGTGCTGGGATCAATGGTTGAGACCACGGAAGTAGTCCCCTGGGCAAGGGCCACCGGTGCCCGCAGAGGGATGAGCTCCAACAACAGCGGCCCAGGACGGCGGAAGCATGTCGCAGCCTAGCCTGGAGTTCCCCTTCGCATCTCCACAAGGGCGATCCTGACGACGGATGCCGGCCTATAGGGCTGCGGTGCACATTGCCCCCCCCCCTCCCCCCATTCTGCCAAAACTGAGCCATGTTGAGTTCAGCCGTTAATAAAGACTTCATACCGAGACTCTGCAATTTCACTTCTGTTTCTGGCCACCTCCGCTGTTAGGTTTACCGTGCAACTCTGTGGGGATTTTTCTTCTTTATTTTTCTACGTCTAACGGTGGCCAGTACTTCCCAAATCATTCAGTGAGCCACTGATGTGATCCTTCAGAGAGTTTGGTTGCTCCTTTTAAAAATATGAGGCAAACAATCCCATCTAGCTACGGCGTCTATTATCAGTTTATTCACTGTGTAGATCCAAGGCCTTGGGCTCCAGACAGGGCCTTAAAGGAGAAAATTATATAAGGAGCTATCTAGTTTATAGGTTTTTAGTTTTTTTACCTCTGCTACTATATAACATTCCTATAGCTCTGATAGACATATGCAGCTCTGTACAAAAACATATTTAATAGATGATACCTGCTCAGTAGAGCTTACAATCTAAATTATCAGACAACAGGACAAGTAGGGGCTTAGGGTCAACTCGGGGGTACATAGGGTGAGGGGGGTTATGAGTTAAAGGCATTCTCGAAGAGGTGGGCTTTAATTCTGGATTTGAACAGTTCCAAGGAGGGAGCATAGCATACTGACTCAGGCAGTTTGTTCCAGGTGCAGTAAGAGAGAAGGGACGTAGTCTGGAGTTGGCAGCAGTAGAGAAGGGTACAGAATAAGAGAGATTTGCCCGATGAGCGGAATTCCCGGGGAAGAGTGTAGGGGGAGACATGAGAGGAGAGATATTGAAGAGTTAAAGAGATTGTGGGCTCAAACCCACGCTGCACCTTGTGACCCTGGGCAAGTCACTTAATCCTCCCCTCATTGCCCCAGGTACATTAGATAGATTTGGGGCCCCCCCCAGGACAAACAGGGAAAAATGCTTGAATACCTGAATAAATTTATGTAACGGTACAGAAAATGAATAAATAAATAAAAATTCTCTACTCAGCCTCATCTCAGGCAGGACCCAGCGGTCTCAAGCGACCACTGAAAGCTCATTTTCGCTTTTTGATTTCCTTCGCAGCCGTGCTTTCACTCTGCTGTTTTTCTCCTGCAGTTCCAGCCCCAGTAACCAACCTGAATACAGCAAACGAGGGGACCACCAGCGGTCTGTTTACCAGCTGGACGGGAGCTCTGGGGGACGTGGAGTCCTACCAGGTCTTGCTCATCCACGAGAACATTGTCATTAAAAATGAGACCGTGTCCAGCGAGACCGACAAGTACCCCTTCCAGTCCCTGAAGAGCGGCGGCTTGTATTCCGTGGTGGTTACAACGGTCAGCGGAGGAATGGCGTCCCGGCAGGTGCTAGCAGAGGGAAGGACAGGTAGGCTTGCTGTACCACGTCTAGACTTCTGAGGAGGTGAAAAGTCATCTGGAGGTGTTTACAAGATGTTTATTGGGATTATAAATAGAACAGCCTCAGAGGCGTTGAGAGGAAGTGCCGGGATTTGTCTGCCCCTGTCTGCTTCACAGAGTTCCTGGCTGCCGTGACTAATTCTTTCTCCTCTAAGCGTTTAATAGTAACTTCTAATGTTTCCTTCCTTTGACTGTATTTACATTCCTTCGCTCAAAAGTAACTGAAGTGAAAAAGTCACAGGGGCTGATGTGGAGAGCGAGCACAGACGGGAGCAGGCAGCCTGACGTCTAGATTCAACTTTCTTGGAGCACAATGTCGAAAAAAGGAAAACCCTGTGTTAGACTCCAGCGCATACCATATTCAAAATGGAGGCCGGTAGCCTAGCAAGGATGAGAGGCGCCCAGGGCAGGGGCACATGCTTCGCTTTAACTTTCCAGCCACAAGCATCACCAACTCGCTGCCCACGTTGGTGACAGCTCTCCCTCTGACATCGCGTCCTGGGCGCGGGACCCAGAAGTGACATCAGAGGGAGAGCTGACACTGGTGCGAGCAGCAGGTATGTGAAGGCACATGGGCCAGGTTTTTGTAAAGCGTGGATGCTCTCCTACCCAATGAGAGCAGGCAGCAGGGGGTGGGGTGGATCTAGGGCAGAATTGGGGGGTGGGACTGGGGTGTAACGGGGCAGGGATGGGTGGAACTGGGCGGGCCTGGGGGTGGGCCTATGTGTCCGGTTTTTCTAATGTAAAATCTGGCAACCCTAGTTTGGGCTCCAGTTAGAGAATCCGGGCCTTAATCAATAAGGTTCTTCATATCTAATACAGTGGTGCCTCATACAACGAACTTAATTCGTTCCAGGAGCAAGTTTGTTATGCGAAAAGTTCGTTATGTGAAACGCGTTTTCCCATAACAATACATGTTAAAAAAAATAATTCGTTCTGCAGCATAAAATATGCTAAGATGACATAAAAAAAGATAAATTTGTCAAAATGGTGAAAATGGTGGTCTTGCTGAGGCCAAACTCTTTGACGAGGTCACACTGTTTTACCCCACATTCACTCCTTCTAATTATTTCCCGTTTCATTTCAACAGAAATCACCTTCCTGCTTTTTTTAGAAGCCATGATATATAAAAAATATTGAGTTTATCTTAAAAGGACAACTGTATACAGTGAGAGAGGGCAGTTAAGCGCAGTGACTAACGACTGCCTGCAGTGCCTGCACGGAAGGATGCAATACATCGGCAGCTCGGGCGACTTCGTTGTGTGAAACGAAGTTCGTTGTGTGAATCAAGACATGAAGTTCGTTGTGTGCAGCGTTCGTTATGCGAGGCACCACTGTATAATAAACCCCTAAGCTGCGCATGCGCACTCCCACCTGCGTGCGTCTGTTTTCCGTGAGATGTAGGACCCCGCAGGTAGGAGTGCGCATGCGCGCTTAGGGTTCTGTTTTTCCTCCTGTTTTTCGGTCTGGCCTGCTCCCTGCTCGCCTTGTGGTATTGTATTTTTTTAGTTGAAAGACGCGGCGGTGGCTCCTCTCATGATCCCCGCCTGCGTCGGACTTCCAACGGAGGTGGGGATCCTGAGAGGAGCCGCCGCCACGTCTTTCAACTAAAAAATACAATACGGCAAGGCGAGCAGGGAGCAGGCCAGACCGAAGCTCCGAATTTAACTGCCAGTTGGCCGACTCCCTTGCCGGAGTTATTTTTCAGTTTACAGGTGCCGCCACGGCTCCTGTCACGAGCCGCACCTGCTTCAGAGAAGACTTCCGATGCAGGCGGGGATCGTTAGAGGAGCTGCCGCGGCACCTTTAAACTGAAAAATAACTCCGGCAAGGGAGTCGGCCAGACCATTCCCACCCTGAATACTGAGCTGTGCTTTTGTTTAAGAATGCAATAATCGGACCTGCTTATAAATGAACTTATTCTATGAAAGAATCGCCAACTTGCATAAACTAAGTGAGGCCCAGATGTAGGATTTCTAGACTAAGCTTTTAGCCTGGGTGAGAAGGAGAGCTTTGAATCTTCTGCCCCCTTGATTTATGAGGTGAAGAGTGTGCTCAGCTGAATAGCCCCAGAGCTGCTAATTGAAGGAGCTGAAGGGAGAAATAAGTCACGGTTTGTTGTCAGCTCCTGGAAATGGTTTACACTATTTATCTCAATCATCTTGGAACTGTAGCTACTTTTAGCTTAATGTTTAATGTTCAAAGCAAGCATTAAACTTAAGGTAAGAGTAACCCAATAGAGCAAACTAGCTGAGAACCAGGACACGGGTAGGAGGTACTAGGGGCACTAATTACATAGAAAGGAGACACTGGGGGCACTAAGGACACAGTACGGAGGCACTGGGGCACTGTGGGCATTATTGACACAGGAAGGAAGTACTGGGGGCACTAAGGACGTAGGAAGGGGTACTAAGGACATGGGAAGGAGGCACTAGGGGCACTAAGGACATAGGGAGAGACACAGACAGAAAAAATGACAGACAGACAGGCAACGTCCAAGGACAAAGAAAAAAACCCCCAGACAGACAGACATCTACTCTAGCACCCGTTAATGTAACGGGCTTAAAGACTAGTGGTTCTATAAATGTATCTACTCAACTCTTTGACCTTGCACGCCCTTGTCCTTAATGACTTGTGCACTTACAGAGGGCGGTTTTCAAAGTCATTTCCAGGAGCAAAATCCTGCTATCTGAAATCCCCTGTTCTATGTGCAAGTAAACGTATATTTTGCACATACTTTTACCTGTGAGAGACATCCTTGGGATTTGGAAGGAAACCCACATTTGATATGATACGATCCCTGAATTTTTTTAAAGGTTTGATGTCTGAGTATCAGCCATTAAGATCATTGCACTCTGAAAGTTCGGCATTGCTGAAAACGAAGGCTAGCCCTAAATATGTGGAAACGGATGCCATGACTTTTACAAGTGCAGGGGTTAAGCCTGGTTGGTCAAATCCGAAAATGTAGAGATATCAGCTCGTTTTGGAAAATGCTGAAAACACAATTATTGTAGATGCATTTCTTTGAGAAATTGATTTTATGCAAGGATTGAATCTGTTTGTTTTGTTCTTACCTTGTTCTGATTTTATAATATTTTATGTATGTAACTATTTGTAAACCATTTTGGAATAAAACGGTATATAAATTTTAAAAATAAATGAAATACATTTTTATATTCTCAAAAGCTGATGGATATTTTTTTCATGAGAAATCTATCAGGTCAATGTGTGCAGGTAGATTTCCTGGAATAATTTTCAAAGTGACAGTTCTTTGGTCTTCCATCCCATTCCTGTTTGACAAGGAGTAGCGGAGACCATGTCAAGCTCTGATTCTTCCTCTCCCGTTCCATGACAGTTCCCTCCAGCGTGAGAGGCGTCACGGTGAATAACTTTGGCCGGAGCGACTACCTCGCTGTGTCCTGGCTTTTGGCCCCTGGAGATGTCGATGGCTACCTGGTCACCCTGTCTCACAAGGACAAGATGGTCCAGTTTCTGTCACTTTCAAAGTCTGTCACCGAATGTTCCTTCAGCTCCCTGACACCCGGGCGGCTTTACAACGTGACGATAACCACAAAGAGCGGCAAGTTTGAAAATCGTTCCTTCGCCCAAGAGCGGACAGGTAAACGAGAGATTCTTCAGAACGTTTTCAGCCAAGCTGGGCCAGAACCTTTAATAACTATCAAGAAAAGGTTTATTTCCAATATGTGCAAGAGGCTGGCCTGATGGGTTCATGCCAGTACTGGACACTGTCAAATAGAAGGCTTGAGGGTTCAGATTCTGTCCTGTAAAGGCAGTACTCAGAGCCCTTGGGTAAGGGCACAGCAGTTACACTTAGCTGCCAGATACAGGGGTGCGGGTGTTTCAGCTCCCAGACTGTAGCCCAAGTGGCAAGCTATAGCCCTTGGTCCAGGGGGTTTTTCATATCATAGGAAAAATAAATTATGAAAAAAATGGAAACTCACTGCAGTTCTCTTGTTTTTTGTATATTAATATTTTGTCACGTATCTTGAGTCAAAAGGATTGGAATGAATTGAAGAGAAAAAATAATTTAAAAAAAAAAATTTTTTTTTCATACAAAAGAATTAAAGTTAAAACTTTGAAGGTTTTTCGGGATCAATGAAAGAAAATTCAATCCAGTTATAACCAATAGACAACAATATACCCCCTCTTCTACGAAACCCCGCTAGCGTTTTTTTAGCACAGAGAGCTGCGCTGAATGGCCCGAGCTGCTCCCGACGCTTATAGGAACTCAATGAGCGTCGGGAGCAGCGTGGGCCATTCAGCGCAGCTCTCTGTGCTAAAAAACGCTAGCGCGGTTTTGTACAAGAGGGGGAATAATCTATGGTTTGGATTTCTGAGATCCTTTTCCTTCAACGACACGTGCACTGATTGATGTAGTGGGTGACACTATCTAGGTACACATGCTAGGTGGTACAAGGTATCGCGCCTCTAAATCGTATTGCCAAGACGCCATTCTGCGTTTTAACCCTTAAACAGTGCATGTTTCAAATGTATTGTTTTGGAATCCATAACACTCCTTCCTTCCCCTCTTCAGTACCCTCCGGTGTTCAGGGGCTGACAGTAAGCAACTCAGCCCGAAGTGACTACTTGAAAGTGTCCTGGCTTGATGCCACCGGAGACTTTGACGACTATCAAATCATCATCAAGAACAACAACGACTTCATCCAGACAAAAACCGTTCCCAAGACTGAGAACGGATGCGTTTTCACCAAGCTTGTCCCCGGGAGGCTTTACAGTGTGACGGTGACCACAAGAAGTGGAGCATACGAGACCAGTGCCATGGGCAGTGGTAGAACCTGTAAGTGTGCACTAGAGTCAAATGGGCAATGAATGATGTCGGGAAGACAGGCAAATGTGTGCTTTTAAGAGTAAACATGGTAGAATTTGGAAAATGGAAGGGGGGGGGAATAATTTTATAACAGTTTTTGCATGCGTAAAGACTGTTTTCTCTGTGGAAGTTGGCTTTTATGAAATTGTGCAGCCATAGGCAGACACATAAGTACTCAAACCAGCAAGCTGGTGTGTATATAGCAAAATGCACACAAGTGTTGCTGGAGGCCGAATTTGGGTGAAGAGGAAGAGTTAAGAAGTTTCAAGTTTATTAAAAGATTTTTAAACCGCTTAATCAGGTTTCTAAGTGGTGTACAATATAAAAAAACATAAAAACATATTAAAACATAAAAACATATAAAAACAAGGGATACTGGACATAAGAACATAAGAATTGCCACTGCTGGGTCAGCCCTGCTTCTGCGGCAGCCCTTAGGTCAAAGACCAGAGCCCTAACTGAGTCTAGCCTTACCTGCGTACGTTCTGGTTCAGCAGGAACTTGTCCAACTTTGTCTTGAATCCCTGAAGGGTGTTTTCCCCTATAACAGCCTCCGGAAGAGCGTTCCAGTTTTCCACCACTCTCTGGGTGAAGAAGAACTTCCTTACGTTTGTACGGAATCTGTCCCCTATTAACTTCAAAGAGTGCCCTCTCGTTCTCTCTACCTTGGAGAGGATAAACAACCTGTCTTTATCGGCTAAGCCTATTCCCTTCATTATCTTGAATGTTTCAATCATGTCCCCTCTCAGTCTCCTCTTTTCAAGGGAGAAGAGGCCCATTTTCTCTAATCTCTCACAGTACGGCAACTTCTCCAGCCCCTTAACCATTTTAGTCGCCCCAACATTTACACCCGCTCCAAAGTTGTTGCACAAGTGAGCACGAAATCTACGTAAGTACTGGAATAATATATATATATATATATATATATATATATATATATATATATATATATATATATATATATAATATATATTATAATATATATATATATATATAATATATAATATATATATATATATTATATAAAATTTATATATATTATATAATATATAATTTATATATATTATATAATATATAATATATATATATTATATAATATATAATATATATATATTATATAATATATATATTATATTATATATTATATTATATATAAGATATATATATATATATTATAATATATATATAATATATATATATAATATAATATTATATTATATATTATATTATTATATATATATATATTATTCCAGTACTTACGTAGATTTCGTGCTCACTTGTGCAACAACTTTGGAGCGGGTGTAAATGTCGGGGCAGTTGCATGCTATTGAGCTGGTTCTGAGACGCCATTTCATCCAGGAACATAGGCGTTGAGAAAATAAGCATCTTTTTGACTTTCCATGTACGTCCCCTGGTAATGAAATTACCCCACTGGGTATTCAAAAGATATTATGGAGCAATTACCCGACATGGAATAATGGATGGTATTGATAGCACTTTTTTTTGAAAAACATCTAATACACCCCTCTCTAAAACCAAACTGGCACTTTGATAAAGCCTTTCCGGATGCAAAACATCCATTATTTGTACCCATTTCTGGGATGAAACATGTCAGACCATAAATCGTGGCTTAGCCCATCTACAGCCGCAGTATTTGTGAACATGCTAATTACCTTAGGTCTACAACTTAACAGATGTGTCCTTTTGTACTTATTGATAAAATCAATAAAGTGTGTGAACTAAAAAAAAGAAAAAAATAACAGTTTGATTTCAACTGCTGACTGAATCACTGTGCACTATATTTCCCCTACTACGGCTGCAAATATCCCCCTTTAGTGTGAAGAGTTTCAGCCTCTAGTAACCAGAGCTGAGATTGTGATGTCATCATGCCTCATTCCTCCAATAAGAGCCAACCTCATCAGTGATGTCACAATAGCTTGATTGTCCTAGACTTGGCTCACTTATATGACACATAGCGGTGATTCTGATTCCTAGAGAGATTTCCTTTCTCTTTAATCGGTCAATTATTGACATTAATTGGCTCGTTATCCAATTAATTTGCATGTACATCTTGGCATGCAAATCTAGGCCCCATATATAGAATTCGGGGGATAGTATACACCCACATTTGCACCAGTGGGCATTTGGAACTGATTCTGGGCACCTGTTTTACCAAGATAATTAAATGCCAATGTTGCCTTTCTAAACCAAGTTTTAAATTGGTGTCTTTTTGACCTTCGCATAGAGGTGACCTGTTATAAAATCCCCCCTCCCCCCCTCCTAATGGCTTTGAAATTATTTTGATAATAAAACTGTGTCTCTGCTATTTTCCCCCGTAACCAGTTCCAGAGTCGGTGAAGGAGTTGGCTCTTGCCAGCAGAAGCACGGAAGACCTACGGGTGACTTGGTCTAAGGCTGATGGTGACTTGGACCATTACGAGATTCAACTACTCTTCAATGATATGAAGGTCTTTCCACCCATCACGCTTAGCAACACTGCCGTGGAGTACCAGTTTACTTCTCTGACCCCGGGGCGCCTGTACAAAATCGTCCTCTTAACTTTCAGTGGAGAAGCCCAGCGAGCGACCTTCGTGGAAGGCCTAACAGGTAAATGGTACCACAGAAAGCAATGGTGGCAAACTTTGCCATTCTCCAGGCGCAGTGAAGCACAGACAGTTTGGGGAGAATGAGCTCTGCAAAAAAAAGAATGCAAAACAGAAAATTCAGCAGTTTTAGATAAGGAAAGCAAAGATAAAGGGATCCTTTTATTAAGGCATGCTACCTGCTAAGGTTCCCATAGATTATAAAAGTTTCATTCAGCTTTTATGTCTAAAAATTCACCAGAGGATCCATACAGGGGACAGACCATTTAGATGCACTGAGTGTAATAAAAGTTTCACTCACCTTTCATGCCTAAAAAGACACCAGAGGATCCACACAGGAGACAAACCATTTACATGTACTGAGTGTAATAAAAGCTTCACTCGGCTTTCAAATCTAAAAAGTCACCAGAGGATCCACGTGGGAGATAAGCCATACACATGTACTGAGTGTAATAAAAACTTCACTGATAGATCAGGACTAAAAAAACACCAAATGATCCACACAGGGAACAAACCATTTACATGTACTGAGTGTGATAAAAGCTTCACTCACCTTTCTTATCTAAAAAGACACAAAGAAGGGCATAGAGAAAGTAGAGAGGGACAAATTCTTCAAATTTTCAAAAACTACAAGAATGAGAGGGCATTCGGAAAGATTAAGAGGGGACAGATTCAGAACCAATGCTAGGAAATTCTTCTTCATCTAAAGGGTGGTGGACACCTGGAATGTGCTTCCAGAGGGTGTAATGGGACAGAGTACAGTTTTGGGGTTCAAGAAGGGACTGGATAACTTCCTGAAGGAAAAGGGTATAGACAGAGGATCACTATACAGGTCCTGGACCTGATGGGCCGCCGCGTGAGCGGACTGCTGGGCATGATGGACCTCTGGTCTGGCCCGGCGGAGGCACTGCTTATGTTCTTATGTTCTTATAGCATGCGCTAAATCGGTTAACGGGCCTTAATAAAAGGACCCCAAAATGACACGGCTGTTGTCGTCTACAAATCCACTTTTTTTCATAGTACACTTGCTTCCGTTTTCAAGTGAGCAAAAACACCTGTTTAGTACAAATATATCAATGTTTTATATCTGAAAGATTCCAAATCAAATGTATCAATGAAATAAATGATAATAAATATTTATATTTTTTTAAAAAGGACACGGTCCAGGGTAAATGCATTCACGTGACTCACATTCTCGGCACAAAGAGGCTGGGTAACCATAGTGATAAAAATGCACTTGCAAAACACAGTCACGTTTGACGTCAATGTCTTGCGCTGTAGTTCGCTGTGCGCAATTGTCCTGAGCTAAGTTGTCTTGCACTTAATTGTCATGCACTCGGTTGTCTTGCGCTTAATTGTCTTGCGCTTAATTGTCTTGCGCTGAGTTGTCTTGCGCTGAGTTGTCTTGCGCTGAGTTGTCTTGCGCTGAGTTGTCTTGCGCTGAGTTGTCATGCGCTCAGTTGTCTTGTGCGCAATTGTGCTCGTGCTCAATTGTCTTGCGCTCAGTTGTCTTGCGCTTAATTGTCTTGCACTGAGTTGTCTTGCGCTCAATTGTCGTGCACTCAGTTGTTTTCACACTCAATTGTCTTCACGCTCAATTGTCTTGCGCTCAGTTGTTTTCGCACAATTGTCCGCACGCTTTTGTCTTGCACCCATTTGACTTGCCACCACGGTCCAGTTTTTGTAGGCTTTGAATAAGTATTTATTAAATTATCTATGTCATTGATATATTTGTTTGATCTTACGTTTTCTTTACTCTGGTTGTTTGTTGTTAGACCCTTCCTCTTTGGGTTTGTTTGGGTTTTTGTTTGTTTGTTTGTTGTGGGTTTCTAGGTTGTTGTTGTTGGGGGGGGGGGGGGTTTGGGGGGGTTATATGAAAGACTTCTACATTCCAGAAATGTTTGTTCAGGATGGTCACAATTGTATCTGCTCCAGGAAAAGCACATGATATCATCTGGACCCAGAGTCAGTTTTCAAGACGCCATTTTCCCAGAAATACAAAACAGCTGAAATCTCTTAATATATTAGACATATATGACACAGGAGTGAGCCAATAGGATGCTTGTTTTTCAAGCTCTGATTTGTTATATAAAAATCAGTTCTGTACTCAGGGACCACGGTCTCCTGTGATTCCATGGCCACGGAAAGGACCACAAAACCCCATCCTTCTTGTGGAAACCCCGTTCCTCAGAGACAGAGGGCGAAAGTAGTGGCAAAGGCTCTGGAGGAGCAACGTAGTGCAATCCGTGTCGAGTCCCAAGAGCTATGTATTGCACAAAATAAGGGACCTTCTTCTGTCTTCTTGTTTGCAATCCTGGCAGCCGCAGAATGACCCATCGCAATCCCACGCAACGTTCCACTCAAAGCCGCATCCTCTCCCTCTGCTTCTGGTCCGATGGTTACAACAGTTCAACCTGGAACCCAAAGAGAAGAACACAGCCTGGGGTGTCCTGCTGCTTCTCCTGTGGGATAAGTCATGGGGTTTAAGGGAAAAGTTGCCAGTGATGGAGGGGGATTAGAGAAAACTTGTTTTCCCCTTATCTACAATCTCTTCTATGGTTTGACTGATATCCATTCTCCCTTTGCCAAGTTTTCCCCAGTCCCTTTCTCCTTAAGAACATAAGAATAGCCTTACTGGGGCAGACCAACGGTCCAGCAAGCCCAGTTCTCACGGTGGCCAATCCAGGTCCCTAGTACCTGGCCAAAACCCAAGGAGTAGCAACATTCCATGCAGAATCCCAAGGAATAGCAAGATTCCGGAATCCCAAAGAGTAGCAACATTCCATGCTACCGATCCAGGGCAAGCAGTGGCTTCCCCCATATAAGAGCATAAGAATAGCCTTGCTGGGTCAGACTCAGACCAATGGTCCATCAAGCCCAGTAGCCCGTTCTCACGGTGGCCAATCCAGGTCACTAGTACCTGGCCAAAACCCAAAGAGTACCTGGCCAAAACCTTTCCCTTTTCTACTCCTCTCCCAAAGTAATTGGACCCAGTAGAAATTCTAGAAATAACTTTTAATAGAGTTTTAAATTATTTAATATTGGAGTTCTGTTAGTAGGACTTTGAGTGATTGGTTTCCCCCTTTTTCCCTCAAGGCTTTTCTTCCTTGGTTCTCCCCCTCATTTGAGGTCTGTGTAGTACCATGTCATGGCCTTTGTTAGAAATTTGTCTTTCTTTTTGTGTCTTCTTGCGTCTTATGCGGTGATTTTTTTTTGTGTGTCAGGTACATATTTGTGTAAATATTTTAAAAATTGCATCAATATTATATTTTTTTAACATGGAAAATATAAGTAAGTTTATGAAAATGCTGGATAATCTTGAAAAATCTGGCACTGGCAACCAACGCGTGGTGCGGATTTTAACGCCAGCAGCGGCGGTGACTGCTCCAATGCACATAGAATTCCTATGAGCGGTGGAGCAGTTACCACTGCTGCTGGCGTTAAAACCCAGGCTACGTTTTAGTAAAGGAAGGGGATAGTTATAAATAAAGCTATTACAGTCAGTACCTTGTCCTTCCTCCCGACTCTTTCTTCTGAGTTGTACTGCTTTGTCCTTTTCCAGTTCCCAGCGCGGTGAAAAACATTCACATTTCTTCCAATGGCATGACAAACAGCCTGAAGGTGAACTGGACCCCTGGAGGTGGAGACGTTGATTCCTACACGGTGACAATTTTCTGTAAAAATCAGCAGATTGATTTCCAGACCATTTCCAAACATACCTATGAGCACACTTTTCAGACGCTAGAGGCGGGAGAGCAGTACCGGGCAGTGGTACAGTCAAACAGTGGCCCGTTACACAACAGTCTGACAGCCTATGGACGCACAGGTAGGATTCCCCCAGCACTGCGTTCTTGATAACTTTGACCGAGGTCAAAAGTACTATGACTTGATGTTATGGCATTAAAAATGTTATGGTATATATTTTGGATTTTTGAGGCCTAAAAGGCTTTCTTGAAAGAACAACCTTATCAGGTTTGAAAGTCATACTTTGGGGTCCTTTTATCAAGCCGCGCTAACCCCCGCGGCTGGCTAAAATACTAACGCCCGCTCAATGCAGGCGTTAATGGCTAGTGCGGCAGGCAGTTTAACATGTGTTAAACTCCCCTACCGCAGCTTGATAAAAGGACCCCATTATCTTTGGATTGGACCTTTAAGACCAACATATAGTCATTGGCGTTCTAGAACGTTACACATTTTAACAATGGAAAGTGTGCAATTATCAGAATGGGACACTAGACAGGGAAGACAATTTTTTACTATTTGGCAACCTTATTTAATAATAATAATAATAATAATTTTATTTTTTATATACTGCCAAAGTAGGTTCGAGGCGGTTTACAATAAGAAGAGCTGGACAGTCAGCGAAGACATAACAATGAAAGTCCTTGAATACAATGAATATTTAGAATAACAGTGATGTTTTGGAATACATGCATATTTGTGGGGAGGAAGAGAAACAGAGTGAAAGTCACATTTAGATACACTTCTCCCTCCGTATTCGCGGGGGATACGTTCCAGCTATAGCCGCGAATATGAATTGTATTTGTTAATCGTGGTTTTTTGCAAAAAAATAGCGGTTTTGTTAATAAAACTGCGAATAACATATAAAATTCAGATTCGCGGTTTATGGAAGGGACTGCAGTACAACTAAATACTATGTTAGTGGAATAACGATACAGCGATTCAGAAAGCTCTGGGCAGGCAAGCAGCGATTCAGAATTCAGAATTCTTTTGGCAGGCAAGCAGCAATACAGAAAGCTTTAAGCAGGCAAGCGATTTTCTCTATGCATGCTGGGAAGCAGCATTTCACTCTATGGCTGTGGGGAGTTCCCGTCGTAGTCTCAAGAGACTACGGGAACTCACTGCAGCTATTTCCTATTGGCGATCTGCACGGGGGCAGGAGCGTAGGAAGATCGCTCCTGCCCCGAAAGCCCGCTAGACCACCAGGTAAGGCCGGGATGCCGGGGGGAAGGCAGGAGGGAGGTGGGGGTGGGTCAGAGCCGGACCAGAAGATATTCGCGGTATTTCACCATTCGCGGTCCGGCTCTGCCCCTATCCCCCGCGAATCTGGAGGGAGAAGTGTATAGGGTTATAGAATTCTTTATTGTTGAGTCAAACGATAGACTAGGTCAAAGATTTGGATATCTGTATTTATTGCCATTGATAAGCTATTTTATCATAACTCCTGCTGTGTTGAGTTACTCCTTGACTATACTTCATAAGTTGTAGCTCATAAATTGTAACACCATTATTGACGTTAATGTTCATATTTCCATCAAACCTGCTCATGTAAACCGCTCTAACTTGACCTCATAGTCATTAGTTAGCGGTATAGAAGCTTTAAATAAACAACAAACATTGTTGTAGACCATGCTGGAGAATGACACGGGGACGAATTTTTCCCCATTCACGCAGGAACTCATTTTGCCGTCCCATCCCCGTGAGTTCTTTTCCTGTCCCATTCCTGTAAGCTCTGCCTTAACCGCACAAACCTCAAACTCTTTTCAAAGGATTTGAGGCTTGTGCAGATGAGGACGGAGTTTAGGCATTGGTGGAATGAAGCATTATGACATCACAATCGGAGCTCTAGAACATTGCTACTTATGATGTTAAAGTGCTTGTGCAGATGAGGACAGAGCTTAGGCATTGGTGGAATGAGGCATTATGACATCACAATCTGAGATCTAGAATGTTGCTACTGATGATGTTTGAGGCTTGTGCAGATGAGGATGCAGCTTGCAGGAATGGGGCAGGTTAAGGAAAAGAACTCTCCAGGACGGGAAAATGAGTTCCCGTGGGGAAGGGGAAAAAATTGTCCCCATGGCCTTCTCTAGTGTGCATTCCAGAACATGAGGGCTCCTCTGGAGAAGGTTCATTGGTGGACATCACATCAAGTGATTTCCTTTGGAGAGGATGTTGACTAGGGATGCTCCTTGGGAGGATCTTAGCAGCCTTGGAGATGTGTGGAGGGAGATCCTGTTCTTCAAATAGTCTGGCCCATGTCCTTTAAGGAGTTTTCCTTTGAAAATGAAGTACACGCAGGACTGCCAGCTCTAAAGGCAGTTTGAAAACTACCCTGTAATTTAAACCACTTAGGATTCCATGTTGGAAAGTAAAAGAAATGAATCCCGTTCCCCCTTCTCTCCACAGTGCCAGCCTCGGTCCAGGGATTATCTGCCAGCAATGCATACAGCAGCCATTCTCTTGTTGTAAGTTGGCACGGTGCTGCGGGGGTGGCGGACAGGTATGACCTTCTGCTCCTAACTGAACAAGGCGACCTTCTGATCAACAGGTCAGAACCAGCTACCATCAAGCAGCACAAATTTGAAAACCTAATACCAGGCAAAAAGTACAAAATCCGCGTGTTCACGGTCAGCGGAGGCCTCTTTAGCACTGGAGAAGAAACCAGCTGCCGAACAGGTAAAGGAACATCCGACTCTATGTTTGTGTGGTCAAACTGGATCATTTTGCTATTTGCTGAATTTTAAAGTAGAATATTATTATTATCATTATCATTTTTTTTTATTTTTTGTATTTATAAACCACTTATAGCCTAAATGGTTTACATTCAGGTACTCAAACATTTTTCCCTCTCTGTCCCAGTGGGCTCACATTCTACCTAATGTACCTGGGCATTGGTGGGGGGGGGGGGGTTAAGTGACTTGCCCAGGCACTCTCTAAAGTTGAAAGGGGATAGATTCCGTACAAACGTAAGGAAATTCTTCTTCACCCAGAGAGTGGTGGAAAACTGGAACGCTCTTCCGGAGGCTGTTATAGGGGAAAACACCCTCCAGGGACTCAAGACAAAGTTAGACGAGTTCCTGCTGAACCAGACCATACGCAGGTAAGGCTAGACTCAGTTAGGGCAAACTAGAGAATGACACAGGGAAAAAATCTGTCCCCCATCACCGCCCCGTCCCCGTCCCACCATCCTCTGCACCGCCCCGTCACCGCCGTTCCCTTCACCGCCCCGTCACCACCATCCCTTTCACCGCCCCGTCACCGCCACTGCCATCCCATTCACCGCCCCGTCACCGTCCCCGCTGCATCCATATAAGCCTTAGTACTGTAATATTTAGCTTATTCCTTTCTTATAAATCAAAGTTTCTGCTGCTGAACTAGAGAAAGAGATGTTCAGCTGGCAGGGCTTTGTTTATAAATTTTTATCAACACAACTAATATACTACTTTATCCTAAAGCAAAAAATAAATAAATAGAATTTTTTTTCTACCTTTGTTGTCTAGTTTCTGCTTTCCACATCTTCTCATTCAATTCCTTCCATCCACTGTGTGTCTTCTCTCTGCGTCTTCCATTTGCTGTTACTGTGCCTCTCCCTTCGCCCCCCCCCCCCCCCCCAATTGGTCTAGCACCCATCTTCTTCCCTCCGCTCCCCCATAGTCTGGCATCTGTCTTCTTCCCACTCTGTCTTCCACATTTCCCTTCAGGGTCTGTTCCTCTCCACCCTCCTTCAATGTCTGTTCTATTCCTTTCCACCACCACCCTTCCCTCCCTCCTTTACCATCTGTTCCTTTCTACCACCCTTCAGCTCCTCTCACGTGGCCTATCTATCTACCTTCCTCCCTCTTATTTTCATGGCACGTTACAATGTAATTTGTGCAAGCCACTGGAGCGGCTGCTCAGTGTTCAATCTTCTGCTCTGCTGCAACTTCCTGTTTCCGGTTGCGTCAGAGCAGAAGATCGAAACCGAGCAGCAGTGGGTGCGCGGCTCTCTGATAGCGTGCGGGTCGCCGAAAAAGAAAACCTACAAACTAAGGTGAGGAGAAGGGAGAGAGCTGGCTAATCACTAGGGTCGATTGGGCAGGCAGGTGTGGGCTGCGGGGACCGCGCGATCCTTCATGCCTCACTGCGGGGACAAGACCATTCACCGCTCCACGGGGCAGTGAATGGCCTTGTCCCCATCCCCGCAGCGACTGCTAGTTTTTGTTCCCCGTTTTGGCGGGTCACCCGCGACTAAATGCGGTGGCGGCGGGTAAACCGCCACCGTGTCATTCTCTAGGGCAAATGGAATACTCTTCCGGAGTCTGTCATAGGGGAAAACACCCTCCAGGGTTTCAAGAGTAAGCTGGACAAGTTCTTGCTAAACTGGGACGTACACAGATGAGGCTGGACTCATTTTAGAGCACTGGTCTTTGACCTGGGGGCCGCCGCATGAGCGGACTGCTGGGCACGATGGACCACTGGTCAAATTTTCAATGTTGGGGTTGTTTTAAATTTTCTCCGGAGAAAAGCAAGGATTTGCTGATAACTCGATTAACAATGCCTCCCTGTTTTTCTGTCTTTTTCAGTGGTCTCCAACTCCAGCCCTTTGCAGGGCCCCATTTTGGGTTTGTAGGTACTTAGAGGGCCTCAGAAGAAAGAGTTAATGTCTTAGTAAAGAAATGACAATTTTACATGAGGTCAAACTCTTCATAGTTTATAAATCTTTCCTTTTGGCTAAGTGGTCCTTTTATCAAGCTGTGGTAGGGAGCCCTAAGTCTTAATAATAATATTGTCATTTATAGCTAAAGAGACATGTGATCAAGAAACTGTTTTATTTTACTTTTGTGATTAGGATAAACATACCGAGGGCCTCAAAATAGGACCTGGCGGTCTGCAAGTGGCCCCCGGGCTGTGAGTTTGATGAATGTATAGCTAATCTAGATTCCACTTCTTTAACTAGGTCTACTTGTTGGCCATGTGTGCTATGGCTGTAGCTTCTAAATTAAATATTACATATGAAAGTAAAAATAGTGTAATTGTAATTTCCATTAGACGTATTTTAGATCAGTTGATCTAAACTCCAACATAAAAACAAAACAAGAGTCAAATTCTATGATATCCGTACTTTCCAAAAAATAAGAATGAGGAAACACTAAAACAGTTAGGGCTCTTCAGCTTTGAAAAGAGACGACGGAGGGGAGATATGATTGAAATCTGGAAAATCCTGAGAGCAGTAGAACATGTACAAGTGGATCGATTTTTCATTCCGTCAAAAATTACAAAGGCTAGGGAATCACTCGATTAAGTTACAGGGAAATACTTTCAAAACCAATAGGAGGAAATTTTTTTTCACTCAGAAAATAGTTAAGCTCTGGAATGCGTTGCCAGAGGTTGTGGTAAGAGCGGATAGCGTAGCTGATTTTAAGAAAGGTTTGGACAAGTTCCTGGAGGAAAAGTCCATAGTCTGTTATTGAGAAAGACATGAGGGAAGCCACTGCTTGCCCTGGATCGGTAGCATGAAATATTGCTACACCTTGGGTTTTGGCCAGGTACTAGTGACCTGGATTGGCCACCGTGAGAATGGGCTACCGGGCTTGATGGACCATTGGTCTGACCCAGTAAGGCTATTCTTATGTTCTTATGTTTAAAAGGTTTAGTAATTCTAATAAGTGGGAGGAGAAGCTTCTCCCCAAAAACAAGGGTTTACTGGCTTTCAATCTTCCCAGGTAGATGCCCTACCAACAAACTGAGGCCCAGCTTCTCTAAACGATGCCTTGTCGGTGGCCGCCTTAAAAGCGGCCGCCGATCGCTTGTCAATCACGTGACGGCACTGATTAGAGAATTGCACCTCCGGCAAAGGTAGATGCCAGAAATGTAGGCCAGGATTTTCAAGGACTACATTTCTGGCGCCTACTCTTGATATGAATCATGCCTACGGAGGCGCCTAATGCCACATTAGGCATTAGCCATGCCTACAAGGAGTGTTAGATGCCCAGTAGGCACCTCTGGAGGTGAAATCCCAGCGCCATTTTATTAGGCATCTGGAAATCTCTTTTAAAAGGTATTTCCCTCTTATCTTAGATGCCTAAGTTAAGGCACCATTTATAGAATATTGGCCTCGATGGCTGCCTAAAACTTTATAGGGTCCAATAGTAAACTGTTAAATTTTTGTATTTAATGAAAGTTAATTTATAAACTCGGGACTCATCTATTAGAACATTTAAGTCATATCCAACAATCCAATAGAGATACTTCTGTAGTATATCAAATTCTATCTGAGGAGGTAAGATCTCATAGCGTTTAATGCAAACAGAGCAAGTTTACAAGCAGTCGGCTCTATCTCAAGGGTGGGTGAAAGAGTTGGAGCATTATTGGCTTAAATATTGGTGCTGGGCTCAGAGGGGTTAAATGTTCTGGAACTTGTCGGGAGTAAGTTATGTTTCCTGCATATTTCTTTTACTTTCTTTGCATATCTCAGCTATTTTGACCAGGGGCTGTATCGCTATATGATGTTTATTTGATTATTTTTCGGTTATACCTCTTGGATTAGTGTTTATATCTTGGAGGAGGAGAGAGAGAGGGTTTGGGAAACTGTAGTTGCACTGTGACTGTGTAACATTGGTTTGATATGGGTTTGATATGGGTTGTTTCATTATGGGGTTACTGTTGTTATTGTATAGTTTTGCTTTATACTTTTAGTAAGCAGTTATTAGAGACAAAGCAGCAAACAAATCAAGTGAAACAAGGAGAACTGAATTTCACTCTTCAAAAGCTGATCTAATCTCATTAAGCATGGTGTCAGCATTACATTACTGTATGCTGGCTGTCAGCATTTGTTTTGGCCTAACCAGAGTGTCAGCAAAGGACTCTGGGATATTATGTTAAACAATTCTGACCCTGGGAATGTTAGTGCAGATAGACTGAATAAGCCCCCTACCCTTAATCCACATATCTTAAGCTAGAATTGGAATTTCCAGTCAGCCTGGACTTCTCAAATGACCAGTACTTGAACAGAACAAAATTAGCCAAACAGATTGATTCTATCTACCAGTATCACACCTTCCTTATCAATTAAAGGCCATTGTCTTAAATAGATACCAAATTATGACAGAAGAAAGACACTGGAAAATATGTTAAGATCGGTACTTGCCAACAATAGATGCTATTTTTAGAACAAAACTCAAACCTATAAATCAGGGGTAGGGAACTCCGGTCCTCGAGAGCCATATTCCAGTCGGGTTTTCAGGATTTCCCCAATGAAAATGCACGAGATCTATTTGCATGCACTGCTTTCAATGCATATTCATTGGGGAAATCCTGAAAACCCGACTGGAATACGGCTCTCGAGGACCGGAGTTCCCTACCCCTGCTATAAATACAGGCTAAATCTCTCTGTCTCTTTTCATCCCCCTTCAGCCCCTACAAACCTACACAGACCTACAGGACATCCATTCATACAAACTGTCTTTTCTCTTTCATTCAGCAAAGCAAAGAAGCAACTCTGTAACATTTCTCTTCCAAGCATTGTACCTCTGTAATAACAAGCCTATTTCTACATATATACAGAATATATAAAATATGCTTTTTATGCACCACCTGGTTGTTTTATAATTCTACTTCCCGCTGCCTCTTTGAGGGCTGAACCCAGGACCTAGAATAGACTAGAGAAAATATAAAAACACAAAAAATTATATTGGGGGGCTCGTCTAGGATGAGAAGGTCCTTCATATGTTCTTAGTGATGAATTGTCTTAGTGATGAAGTATTAGGTGATGAAGTGCCATGGCCTACTGACAAAGTGTCTTAGCGAAAAAATGTCTCATTGATGAAGTATTGGGTGATGAAGTGTCCAAGTGATGAAATGTTTCAGCAAGACAGCATTCCAGCGATGATGTGTATAGGTGAAAGAATATATCACTGATAGTGTCCCAGTGTTGAAATGTCCAGGATGGCGCCAAGTGACATGTAATTTATAGAATACTATCAGTCATGTACGTAACTTGGTACACTTAGGCATGACATGGGGGTTGCAGCTATGTTTTGCCATGCTATTGCAGACTCGTTCATTTATTCTATAATGTTGCTACAGTGGGGCACACATTTATTTATTAAAAAATGTCTTATATATTGCAAATCTACAAATCTAAACAGTTTACACCCTCCCCTTTACTATAAAATATTTTGGCGTTCTTTCCCTTTTTCCATCACTGTCATAGAAACATAGAAACATAGAAATAGACGGCAGATAAGGGCCACGGCCCATCCAGTCTGCCCACCTAATGACCCTCCCCTACCATTACCCTGTGAATAGATCCCACGTGTCGATCCCATTTGGCCTTAAAATCAGGCACGCTGCTGGCCTCAATCACCTGAAGTGGAAGACTATTCCAGCGATCAACCACCCTTTCAGTGAAAAAGAATTTCCTGGTGTCACCGCGCAGTTTCCCGCCCCTGATTTTCCACGGATGCCCCCTTGTTGCCGTGGGACCCTTGAAAAAGAAGATATCTTCCTCCGCCTCAATGCGGCCCGTGAGATACTTGAACGTCTCTCTGCGCTCCTCGAGCGAGTATAGCTGTAGTTTATCTAGCCGTTCTTCATACGGGAGATCCTTAAGTCCCGAGACCATCATGTCATTGATTAGATATTGCAAAGCCATTCTAAAAGTATGCCCCACTGTAGAATCTAAATTGAGATGCCAAGTTACAGACTCGCCCGGTTTGTGTGTTACTAGGACTGAAGACAGTATAATACTGTAGATCGCACACACTTAAAACAATGATGGTGGCTTGAACATATGTGTATTTCTGTTTTCACCAGTGCCCGCTGCCGTCTCAAATCTAAAGATAACAGGAAACAGGACAGACAGCCTATCATTCAGCTGGGACGCCTCAGAGGGAGAAATGAACACCTACGACCTAATTCTGTACAACCTAGACGAAACTCTCCAGGACAAGAGATCTGTGAGCCAACTTCTCCAGCAGTATACGTTCTATGGCTTGCAGTCAGGAAGGATGTACAAGATGGTGATTATTACACACAGCGGGGAACTCGCAAATGAGTCTTACATCTACGGGCGAACAGGTAATATAACTCTTTGTCAACAGGTCCTTTTCTCAGCCGCTACTCCTGGTGATCCTATACACATTATCTACTATGAACACGTATGAGATATACACGCCTTACTCCTGGCAAAATTCTGCCCAAAAAGTGCAAAATTTTGTGCAAAAAAAAATTCAAAATCTGCCCACAAAATTTGCAAATGCTGCTACTATTTGGGGGTTTTGCCAGGTACTTGTGACTTGATTAGCCTCCATGAAGAAGGGAAACTGGGCTAGATTAGGGTTATTAGACGTCCGGATTTCCCCGGACTTGTTCTCCTTTTGAGGACTTGTCCAGGGGTCCAGACGGCTTTTCAAAACCCGGCGCTTTGTCCAGGTTTTGAAAAGCTTCTATCAAATCACCGTCGGGCAGGAGGGCATTCGCGCACGCGCTGATGCCCTCCTGTCCGACGAGAGCAGGTGAGGAGGCGGAGCTAAGGTTGGATTCGGGGCGGGGATGGGTGGAACTGAGCGGGTGGGGGCATGTCCGGGGAAATCCGGATGTCTGATTACCCTAGCATGGATCCTCTCTCCCAATCTGCCACCTTGACTTACTTTGTTGGCCACATGCGAGTCGGCAGCATAAGCGTACATGGCTCTGGCTCTTTCCACTTCCTCCTCTTAGGCTCCACCTGCACTGTGTAATTTTTTTTTTTTTTTTTTTACAAGCGGTCTGATCAGTGATTCTGTGCACAAAAGGTAAATTCTGCATTGCTAGGGAATTCTGCACAAATTCTGCCTCGCACAGTTGCGCAGAATTCTGCCAGGAGTAATGCATGCATATTTTAAAAGCCTGATTGGCTTTGGCATGGCCTGGACAGGTTTGAGAATTTTAAATATATGTTCCCCTCCCTTGGTGTTATAGCTTAGTATCTTTTTTTTCTTTACCAAAATATTGTATTTCTCCCCTTCACCCCTATGGACCTAGTTGACTTTTTTGTGTGCTTTTCCCAGTATTTGTAATTTAACTAATTTTTTTTTTTAGATTTTAAAAATTTCTATTCCGTTTAAACCCAAACGGTTTATATAACTTTACATACATAATTTTGTAAAACAAATAAGATCAAACATCCTCAGAAAATCAACTATTAAAGAGTAGAGCCACACCAGGCTTATACAAAAAATCATGTGAAAATTCTTCAACAGAGAGTAATCGTAAGGGATCAGTATCTAGAAAAATGTGTTTACAAAGAACTGCGTTTTAAATAATTTTGTAAATTACTTAGACATTAGATAAGCGGTACACTTACCCCGTTTAGGACTCGCAATCTCGATTATTCACAATTTCCTAAAACCGGAATAACCCCCACCTCCCTCCTGCTTCCCGGACCTTACCTGGTGGTCTAGCAGTCCTTCGGGGCAGAAGCGATCTTCCTACGCTCCTGCCCCATGCAGATCACTCATCCAAAATGGCTGCCGTGTTTTTCCATAGTTTCTTGAGACTACAATGGCAACTCACGGCAGCTATTTTATATGAGTGATCTGCACGGGGCAAGAGCGTAGGAAGATTGCTCCTGCCCCTGAAAGACCACTAGACCAGCAGGTAAGGTCCGGGATGCCAGGGGGGGGAAGGCGGGAGGGAGGCAGGGGTGGTTCAGAGCTGGCCCAAAAGTTATTCATGAATTTTCAAAACTTGCGGGCTGACTTTGCCCCTAAACCCCGCAAATATTGAGGGAGGAGTGTGTATCAAAAGATTTGAATAAACCTGAAGCTTAAAACGTGAAGCTAATAGGATTTGTTATCCCGCATATCAACGTTTATCTAAGCAACTTACAATATTTAAAGCAAAAAAGGAAACGCTAGTCAATGACATCGGAGATGTCAAATCCAACCGAATGGTCACAAATCCTTTATTTTCAGTTTGTCTCAAAGTTTAAAACAAGCAAAGTTCCAAAAGACAAAGTCCTGACTAGGATCCGAGTTTCAGCAATACCATCGCCTTCCTCAGGGGACAGTATAAACGCATTGGCATCTCTTCAACCAAAAGATATGTTTACAACTGTCCCCTGAGGAAGGCGGAAACTCGGATCCTAGTCAGGTCTTTGTCTTTTGGAGCTTTGCTTATTTTAAACTTTGATACAAACTGCAAATACAGGATTTCTGACCATTCGGTTGGATTTACTTTACATTAGTGACTTCTATTCCGCCAGTACCTTGCAGTTCTAGGATGATTACAAAAGAAATTAACTGGACATTTCCAGGAAAATTATAATTTAAGGTGCTGTTTACATGGTTGAGTCTTTGGAGTGAAAATTACAAGAGTTGTAGAGACTTTGGAGGGAAATTTATAAGAAAGGGGAAGGACAAGGGGATGAGAAATGCATCATATCTAGATACATTTTTTGAATAGCAGGGTTTTGACATCTCCAGTGCCTCTTCTTGTTGGATTGGCTTTGCTTCGAGGATTGGTACCTTCTTTCCCCTTCCCTAATCAATGACATGACTGTGATGGAAAAAGGGAACAAACTCCAAAACATTTTATAGTAAAGAGGAGGGTGTAAATTTGCAGTATATAAAAAAGTTTTAAATAAATAACCCCCCCCCCCCTTTATAAAAGTGTGGAAACGGTTTTTAGCGCAGACCAGCGCGCTGAATGCTCTGCGCTGCTCCCGACACTCATAGAGTTCTTATGAGCATAGGGAGTAGCACAGAGCATTTAGCGCGCCTGCTTGCGCTAAAAACCTCTTCCACGGTTTTGTAAAAGGGGGGGTGGATAAATAAACTAAGTGGCATTAGGTATCGTACAGCGCCTCCGTAGCTGCGATGCACCGGAAATGTACACTTTTAAAACCCTGGCCTACATTTCCAGCGCCCTACCTTGTCGTGAAGCTGCGTTTCTGGAAACGGCACCATTGCACGATTGGCACGCGAACGGCAGCTGACAATGATGGCATCATTTGTACAGACCGGCCCTGAATTTCTTTTGTTAAATTTTAGGATTTACTCCATATTTTATAAAATACACGCTACAGCGTCATTCTTCAGGGAGCAGCGGTGAGCGTTTTTTTAAAAATCGCTGCCAGCATTATTCCTGGATATTCAATGCTGGGCCATGTTCGAGAACTGGCCCTGAAAATCCTGGTTTATGCAGCCAGCTGTCTCTTATGCATTTATGTACTTAATCAAATTTAAAATTTAGATTTGTATACCGGGTCCTCACCAGCTCGACTAGGTTAACAAAAGATGTGATACTCAAATTAACCGATATGAGCTCAAAGGAAACTAACCCCATGGACTGAACAGTTGCCAATAAGTCCAAAGCTGTTTAAATAAATAATTGGCTTAACTGGATAAATTCCCTCAGGGAGACTGTTTCTACTTTAAAAGATGTGATAATGAAATCATCTACAAAAACAAAAGTAAATTTGATGGGCCTCAGTATGAGCGCTCTTTGAGGTACAAGCGAAGGGTATTAAGCTCAGGCAGTGACTCATGGATGACTAGCATCAGACCGAAGTCTAAATAAGCACTGCCTCATCCATCATTAGGCCCTAGCTGTGAAAACCACACTGGAGATCTAATCTAATCTAATCGAATCCTTAGGTTTGTATACCGCATCATCTTCACGTTCGTAGAGCTCGGCGTGGTTTACAGTAGATGAAATAGGAAGGAACTACAACAAAGGGTTAGAGGTAGAAGGGTGAAGAAAATTTAGAGGACTTGGGATGCCAAGATATAAGAGTTTTTGATACCTAAGTTGGAGAGAGGCTTACATTTTTGAGAAAAGCCAGGTTTTCAGATGTTTGCGGAAAACTTGGAGAGAGCTCAAGTTCCGAAGAGGGGAACTCCCAATTACTTGCGTAAACTTGAACTAAACAACTATGTAAGAACTCCCAAGTAGTTACATAAGAACATAAGAAGTTGCATCCGCTGGGTCAGATCAGAGATTCATCGTGCCCAGCAATCCGCACCCGCGGCGGCCCATCAGGTCCATGACCTGTCAGTGGTCCCTGAACTCATCCTATAACCTATCACTACTTCTATCTGTACCCCTCAATCCCCTTCTCCTTCAGGAATTTATCTAAACCCACTTTGAATCCCTGTATTGTGTTCTGTTCAATCACAGTTTTCGGGAGTGCGTTCCATGTGTCCACCACTCTCTGGGTGAAGAACATAGTTATTTAGTTCAAGTTTATGCATTTTTTCCCCAGGGATGACTGTCTTTATTTGATTTTTTTCTAGCACTTTATCTCCAGTGTGGTTTTCACAGCTAGGGCCTAATGATGTATGAGGCAGTGCTTATTTAGACTTCGGTCTGATGCTAGTCATCCCTGAGTCACTGCCTGAGCTTAATACCCTTCACTTGTACCTCAAAGAGAGCTCATACTGAGGCCCATCAAATTTACTTTTGTTTTTGTACATGATTTCATTAGGGATAGATTCTTCAGACTGTGGGGAACAACAAGTACAAGGGGGGCACTCGGAGAAACTGAAAGGGGACAGGTTTAGAACCAATGCCAGGAAGTTCTTCTTCACCCAGAGAGTGGTGGACACATGGAACGCACTCCCGGAGGCTGTGATTTAACAGAACACAATACAGGGATAAAAAGTGGGTTTCAATAAATTCCTGAAGGATAAGGGGATTGAGGGGTACAGATAGAAGTAGTGATAGGTTATAGGATGAGTTCAGGGACCACTGACAGGTCATGGACCTGATGGGCCGCCGCGGGTGCGGACTGCTGGGCGCGATGGACCTCTGGTCTGACCCTGTGGAGGCAACTTCTTATGTTCTTATCTTTTAAAGTAGAAACAGTCTCCCTGAGGGAATTTATCCAGTTAAGTCAATTATTTATTTATTTATACTCAAATTAAAACATAAACCAGGCTAAAAGAAGATTATTGATCAAGAGGGGTTATTTTAATGGCCTAGACTGGAAGAGCAATGTTTTCATAGATTTGCGAAAAAGTTGAAAAGATTGTATTGTTCTAATAGAGAAAGGAACAACCGCCTAAATATAGGGCTGACTTTTACGCAATCCAATTTGATCACTCAACGTAGGCGGTCAAGTGCTTAACTTCGGCACGTAACTGCATAAGTGCCGACTCTGTCCCCGGACCACCTACAACAGAGGCTGGCTTTGATTGGTACTAACTGTTTCTGACCAGTTAAATTGCTTTAAATATTGATGTCATAAATCTCAACTCCGTTCATACTCTACCCTAATGTCATCTCGTCGTCTTGTTTCAGTGCAAAGTACAAATCTCGTTTTTCATGTCTCTTTTTAAGTGCCGGCCCCCGTTAAAGATCTACAGGTGTCCAACAGAAACCTGACAGACAGCTTGTGGTTCACGTGGAGCCCTGCCGTGGGTGATCTGGACTTCTACGAACTGATTCTGAATAAACCAGATGGTACGCAGAAAGAAAGGAGACAAGGCAAAGACTTAAGAGAGAGTCACTTCCAGGGCTTGGTTCCTGGCAGGAAGTATACCCTTACCATTGTGACACACAGCGGAGACCTCATGAATACAGCTTTTGCTGATGGAAGGACAGGTAAGGACAATTTCCATGTAAACTCATATCTAAATGACCATAATGATGACTGACATGACACTTCAGGATGCAGCTGCAAAAATTAATATTCTCTTCCATTCTCAAGGTTTATAGCCCGCGCTAATCTCTACAATAGATTCTAGGCCAGTAACAAATCAGAAGTTCCATTCATAGAAACATGATGGCAGATAAAAAGCCCAAATGGCCCTTCTGCAGCATCCACTATCTCCTCCTCTCCCTATTGGCTAAGGCTCTTAATATTTGCATCTCCTCTTCCTATAGGCTAAGGCTCTTTACACCTGTATTATGATGTCATAGAACTTTATGGTTATAGAAACATGATGGCAGATAAAGGCCAAATGGCTCATCTGCAACATACACTATCTCCTCCTCTCCCTATTGGCTAAGGCACTTAACATTTGCATCTCCTCTTCCTATAGGCGTGGAGGGGCATAATAAAAAAAAGCCTCTAAATCCCCTTTTGGCCTAAGTCCTTAAACGTTCGAAGCAGAAGCAGGGAAAGTGTCCATAACCAAACGTCCTTGTTTTGATTATGGCCTTCCTCTGCCTAAACGCCCAATCACCACTACGTCTAAAAGTACACCCACAAGACGTCTACACTTTTCAGCCATAATGAAACAAAAAAACGCCTAAGCCCCAAACGTCCAAACAGAATGGCTTTTAGGCGAAGGAAGAGCCAGTCCTTCGCCTAAAAGCTGGATTCTGTAACCGGTGTCTGTCAAAAACAACACCTGTTACAGAACCCCCCACACACACACAACGATCCAGGCAGGATGCACAAGCCCTCTTGCCATGTCGAACCGCGACCCCGCCCCGACAACATCGGGGCAAGAGGGAGCTCAAGCCCTCTTGCCCCGTTCAACATGCGACACCCCCCCAACCCCCCGCCAATATCGGGGCAAGAGGAAGCCCAAGCCCTCTTGCCCCGCCAATTAACATTGGGCCAGGAGAAAGCCCAAGCTCTCCTGGCCCCAGCGACCAACCCCCCCCCCCCCATGACTGGGCTGGGCCAGGAGGGAACCCAAGCCCTCCTGGCCCAGGTGACTGCCCTCCCCCCCCCCGTGTCTCGATCAGGCTAGGAGGGAGCCCAAACCCTCCTGGCCCAGGCAACCCCCCCCCCCCGTGTCTCGATAGGGCCAGGAGGGAGCCCAAACCCTCCTGGCCCTGGCGACCCCCCCTCTGCCGCTACTGGCTTTGGCCAGGAGGGAGCCCAAGCCCCCCTGGCCCCAGAGACCCCCTACCCCCCACCCCCCACTACAATACGGGCAGGAGGGATCCCAGGCCCTCCTGCCCTTGACGCAACCCCCCTCCCCCCAACGATCACCCCACAGAACCCCCAATCACCCCCCCCGCTGACCCGTGACCCCCCTGGATGACCCCATGACCCCCCCACCACCACCCCCCTTCCCCGTACCTTTTCCAAGTTGGCCGGACAGATGGGTGCCAAACCCGCCCATCCAGCAGGCAGCCAACTCCAGAATGGGGCCGGATTGGCCCAGCTGTCCTAAAGCCCCGCCCAATCAGAATAGCCCGGAAGCCTTAAGCCCCTCCTGGGGGCGGGGCCTGAGGCACATGGGCCGGGTTGCTTTTAAAATATTCAAGATAAAATGGCAAGGTCCCATGACATTTTACATATGCCGCTGTATTTAAGCTTGAAGCAACTGTCTCGACCTGATGTTCTTCCCATATTTTCAGCTCCGAAGCCTCCAAGTTCTCTCTCTTTTGCCGATGTCAAAAACACATCCCTGTCCATCACCTGGCAGGGTCCTCCAGACGGGACAGACTATGATAATTTTGAGCTGCAATGGACTCCAAAGGATCCTCTTACGGTCTTCAATCCCTATGGAATTGGCAAGTCAAATGGACGCATCGTAAACAAACTTTACCCTGGACGAATCTACACTTTTACCATAAGGAGCATCAGTGGCACTGTTTGGAAAACCCATAGCCAGCCTCTGTCTGGAGCCGTGAGAACAAGTAGGTCATTTTGTGGGTCAGTTGAATTCTTAAGAACAAGGAAAGGGGTGGCAGCAGGTTTTCTTGATGAAAATAATGAAACGGTAACTTGCAAACGGTAACTTGCAACGGTGACTGCACGCCATGGTTCCATATTGGCTGACTTAAAAGTCCCTTTTGTAGCACATGGCAAATGTAACTTCCCCATGAAAATTCAAAAAAAGAACGGACTGTGTACTGGTTTAACAGAAGAACCTCACTCGCCCTCAATCGTAACTCCTCAGACAAAAGCTCCAAATAATAATAGTCAATATGGAAAAAACGGGCTTCATCCACGATTGGCTGGGACTATACAGTCCCTAAGCTTCTCGTTTCATCACTGGTCCGAAAAAGACTCCGTACATTAATCAACTTTTTATAGGCAATCTTTCATTTCATAACTTGCTTTTTCACAATTGCTTCTTTTTCTGTTTAATATATCTCATTCATGTGAGTAAGTGGCTAATTCTGTAGCCCTTTTTGGGGTGAAACGGATGCATTTCCTGTTGGGAACATTAGAGAACGTATTTCATTGTTCTAAGGCACCAGATGAGAAGCTTACCTGAGTGAAGAGAAACGTTCCTGGAGATAAGTTTTTGCTATTTCCAGCCCATGCTTTATATGTTTTGAACTTTGAACTAATGTTTCACCTCTAGTTGTAGCCATTACCAATTTATTTTATACAAAATTAACCACTTGCTCACATGAATGAGATATATTTAACAGAAAAAGAAGAAATTGTGAAAAGCAAGTTATGAAATGAAAGATTGACTATAAAAAGTTGATTAATGTACTGAGTTTTTATCGTTCCAGTGATGAAACGAGAGGCATAGGATACTGTATAGTCCCGGTCAATCGTGGATGAGGCCCGTTTTCTCACATTCACTATTATTATTTCGATCTTTTGTCTGTGGAGTTGCGATTGAGTGTGAGTGAGGTTCTTCTGTTAAACCAGTACACAGTGCGTTCTTTATTTGAATTTTCACTGATATACGACTATAACCCTTTTGTAAGTAGTTAAATGTAATTTACCCAACAGAGAGTAATCGTAGAAACGGTCTAGAGATTCTCTCTTATTGTCCACCAAGACTTTTGTGTTCTTTGAACGATCAGCGTCTTCAGATTCCTCCTGTTCATGCAGTTCATTATGCATTAACTAGAGAGAGAGAGCTTTTTTTTTTTTTTTTGTATTGCACCGTCTCTTTGGAATTCTCTTCCAAATACGGAGCATCTTGAACCCACTTATTTGAAATTTAGAATTCTTTTGAAGACATTGCTTGTCGAGAAAGCTTTTTCTTTTCAGTTAGATGATTTTGGTGTTGTGAGAGTTTACCTAGTGAGGCAGTCGGCAGAATGTTTTTTATTACTTTTAACTTTTTTCCATACCCTTGTTTATTTTTTTTAATATGTTGTAATTTTGTAAACCGCACTGCTATTGCCCATGGAAGGGCAGTATATTAAATAAAGTGAAACCATAAATGGATTTATGTAACCAAGCTCATGTTCTGGTAGCATAAAAACTAATAAAAATTTCTAACCTGCTTAATCCTAAGCAGTTTACAAAATACAAGCATAATTTGTAGGCCAAGTTTAGATAATATGTAGACACAAAGGAAAAAAAATACTTTTTTTTATTGTACTAACTTAGGACCCCTTTTACGAAGCCGCATTAGGCTTTTTTATCGCCGACTGCAGTGGTATTAACTCCGACGCTCACAGGAATTCTTTGAGCGTCGAAAGTAATGCCACCATGGTTGGCGATTACAAAAACGCCTAACAAGACTTTGTAAAAGGGGGGAGGTGGGGTTTAATGTAGTTACTCCAATAAAAACATTTTTTTTTCCTTTGTGGTTCTTGTTTTATTTCTAAGATTAACAAGTGATGTGGAGCACTAAATGTTGCATATAATGTGCATTAAAACAAGGGAGAAAAGACCTCAAGAAACCCCTGGAATACAATCAAAAAGATCATAACCTATTGGGGTTGGTTTTCATCACAGGTCAAAAACCCTTGTAGAAATAATTTTAAATATATTTTATAATTTTTATAATTTTATCTTAGTGACCCGACGGAGGCCCCATCCGTTTCGCTCCAACGGGCTTCTTCGGCTTGTAATAGCGCTGGACAAAATCTAATTGTGCTCAAAGATTCTGCAATTTAGATAAGTGCCTGATATTATTAAGTCATATTTTTGGACAGTATTGACATTATGTAGCTGGCTTTTTTGATGCTCATTTGTTATCAATTGAGAGATTTTGAGAATCAATCACACAAGAATTATTTATATATCAAAAATTTATTCATATAAAAATTATAGTGCTCCACATCATTTGTTAATCTTAGGATTCATTTTCCTGGACACTTAACTACGTTTCCACTTTTTTCTTCAGTTTATCTTGTTTTATTTCTACATTTTATCTGGAAGAGTGGATTAACACAGCCACCACACATTTCCACTCTAGACTAAGTTTATAAATGGTGTTGAGTCTTATATTTAGGTAGAGACAGGACCCTATAAGACTCACCCACTGGTGTCCCCCGTCGTCGTCCCCCCCATAGGTTGCCCAATTCGCCACTGCCACTGAGAGGAGATGGTGGGCTGGGAGCAATTTTTCTTTACCTCCATATGTTATGGCCTATGCAACCACAGCCCCTTAGTATAGCATTGCATACGGATATCATCACTGGAGAAACTTATTACCATGAAGCTGGAGTATCTATTCAGAATGGAATAAGATATTCTTGTTCTCAACCCTCTAGAACCAGACAAGATACAGCATCTCCACTGCCGTCCGCAGAACTCAACTGCCATCTCTTGCTCTTGGACAGCACCATATTCAGACTTCGACGGGTATAGCATCGAGTGCAGAAAAATAGACACCGAAGAGGTTGAATTTTCCAAAAGAATCGAGAAAGAGAGATCAGTGTTCACCATTATGACTCTGGTGCCTCACAAGAGATATTTGGTGTCTATCAGAGTGCACTCGGCAGACATGACCAGTGGAGTGGTTGAAGACAGAACCATCACAATGATAGACCGTAAGTGACAATCGAGATGGAAGATCTAGATTTCCTAACCTATGCAAGTGCATTAACATACATTATCTCACTTAAATGACCATTTTGCTGGTTGATGTACATTATCAGTAAATAGGGCCCATTAGCAATAATAGGTCCTGTGTCAAACATGAATTAAAATGCAATAGCATGCATGAATTTATATATTTAATTGGATTTCTATCCCGTTTTCCCCAAAGAGCTAAGAATGAGTTACAGGTTAAAACAGAAAACCAAAAAAATACTGTAGAAGGGATGTACTAGACGCCAAGTCTTTATTTCAATCAATTAACATTGGTTTAGTATGATCCACCTTTGTGATAAAGGAACAAGGACCTGACACGGTCCGTGTTTCGATTAGCACATCTTCCTCAGGGGTCCGAAGAAATCCTTTATGGGCCAAAATAACGTTCTATAAATCTGAACCTCGTAGTAAAACGGGGTTGCCTTGAGCTGGGTTTTATTATGAAGTTCGGATTTATAATATAGAACATAACTTTATTCTTCTATACCGCCACAATCAGACGATTTCTAGGCGGTTTACACCAAAGAGAGCTGGACAATCAGCAAAATACAACATATTTCTTAAGAATAGTCAGAGTAGAAGTATTGTTGTTGAACGTTATTCTGGTCCATAAAGGATTTCTTCAGACCCCTGAGAAAGATGTGTTAATCGAAACACGGACCGTGTCGGGTCCTTGTTCCTTTATCACAAAGGTGGACCACATTAAACCAACGTTCATTGATTGAAATAAAGATTTGACATTGCTTCTGCAGTATTTTATTGGTTTTCTATTGGTTGACGTCTACTGCAGTGTTGTTGGATTCCTCTCTTTGTTATAGGTTAAAGCATACATAATATACAGTTAAAAGGTTACAATTTGCATTAGATTTGCCTTAATTACAGAACAAGTTTATGATATAAGTTTTGATCCGGTACCAATATACATTTCTTTGTAATCCATCGATTATGGGCAGGGCAGTTAGGTGAAGAGATTATTGCTTTCCTAAAAATGAGGAGTCCTTCATTAACGTAAGTTAGTAAATCTAACCCTTAGTGCCATTTATCAGGGGCCAGGATCAGTAACTGAGTTTTGATTTTATTGTTCATTTTGGCAACCCTTTCACCGTTATGCTTCCCCGTTGCTTTTTAGTATTGTAAAATCGCAAATCTCACTGGAATTATCCAGTTATTCATGGCCTCCATCTTCCTCTCATTATATGCTGTATTAGGTCCAACTTGACCATTCTGACCTGGGGAAGAGGGTGCGTTAGCTTCTAAGAGCTAGTCATTAAAAAGGTTACATTTTGTTTGCATTCTAATTTATTAACCAATATTTATGTTCTTTCTTTTGTCACCTGGACAAACTGTTTAACTAAGCTCCAGTAACATTACTAGGATGGACTTTGAAGCAAATATTATATTTGCACCTCGCAGGATCTATGACCTTAGAAGACGCAATTTAAGGGTCCCATAATGAAACTTTCCCTAAAGAATCCTAATAAAAAAAGAACAGACTAGTTCCTTCTCATGATTGCCTTCAACTCATAACCCTTCTCCCCACTGTCCTCTGCTCATCACCCTAGCCAGCAGTTTAACCGTCCCCTATTAACCATAACCCCCACCCTGGCATCCAGTCTGTCTTGATTGATTAGATTGTGATCTCATTCGAGCAGGGACTGTCTCCTTTGAGATTCTGCTTATGCTGTTAGAGCTCTAGAAATAATTAATAATAGTACAGTCAACATCCATTTGCAAGTGTTTTGCAAGACGAGGAAACACTCCAGCAAATTTTAACTCGCAAAACAAGCGTTATCTCTATAAATGAGAGTGTCACTCCCCAAACCAAGCTGCCATCACCCCACCCCGGGAACCGGCTTCTCTCCCCTCATGGATCACCTTCAAATATTTACCTCTAACAGACACCAGCACTAACCCGGCACCACCTCTTTGCCTATGCCGCATCCAGCTTTGCCGGAAACAGGAAATGGAATCAAAAGGGGCAGAGCTCGATGGAGGGAATGCTGCGATACTGGTGGGAGGTAGCTTGGGTTAATTTATATGACTGCGGTTGTTCAGCTGAAGGCAGGCTTGAAGGTGATCCACGGAGTACAGAAAGAAAGGGGGGGATGTAGATGGGGAAAGTGAAAAGAGAAATGTAATGTAATGTAATGTAATTTATTTCTTATATACCGCTACATCCGTTAGGTTCTAAGCGGTTTACAGAAAATATACATTAAGATTAGAAATAAGAAAGGTACTTGAAAAATTCCCTTACTGTCCCGAAGGCTCACAATCTAACTAAAGTACCTGGAGGGTAATAGAGAAGTGAAAAGTAGAGATAGAGGAAAAATAAAAAATAAAAATAAACATTTTAACAAGACAGCATTGATCTAAATACTTTGGAAGGTAGAAGAGAGGAGAGAAAGGAATAGAAGCAGAAGGGGGAGCCGTTGAACAGTAGAATTCTGCAGCATCCACTATCTCCTCCTCTCCCTATTGGCTAAGGCTCTTAACATTTGCATATCTTCTTCCCATTGGCTAAGGCTCTTTGCCTGCATTGTGATGTCATAGAGCTTTATGGTTATAGAAACCTAGAAACATGATGGCAGATGAAGGCCAAATGGTCCATGTAATGTAATGTAATGTAATGTAATTTATTTCTTATATACCGCTACATCCGTTAGGTTCTAAGCGGTTTACAGAAAATATACATTAAGATTAGAAATAAGAAAGGTACTTGAAAAATTCCCTTACTGTCCCGAAGGCTCACAATCTAACTAAAGTACCTGGAGGGTAATAGAGAAGTGAAAAGTAGAGATAGAGGAAAAATAAAAAATAAAAATAAACATTTTAACAAGACAGCATTGATCTAAATACTTTGGAAGGTAGAAGAGAGGAGAGAAAGGAATAGAAGCAGAAGGGGGAGCCGTTGAACAGTAGAATTCTGCAGCATCCACTATCTCCTCCTCTCCCTATTGGCTAAGGCTCTTAACATTTGCATATCTTCTTCCCATTGGCTAAGGCTCTTTGCCTGCATTGTGATGTCATAGAGCTTTATGGTTATAGAAACCTAGAAACATGATGGCAGATGAAGGCCAAATGGTCCATGTAATGTAATGTAATGTAATGTAATTTATTTCTTATATACCGCTACATCCATTAGGTTCTAAGCGGTTTACAGAAAATATACATTAAGATTAGAAATAAGAAAGGTACTTGAAAAATTCCCTTACTGTCCCGAAGGCTCACAATCTAACTAAAGTACCTGGAGGGTAATAGAGAAGTGAAAAGTAGAGTTAGAGGAAAAATAAAAATAAAATAAACATTTTAACAAGACAGCATTGATCTAAATACTTTGGAAGGTAGAAGAGAGCAGAGAAAGGAATAGAAGCAGAAGGGGGAATAGAAAGATGATAGATGGGGAATATGAAAAGGGAAAGATGGTCTGTGGGGATGGAAAGAGAGGGAAGTACAAATGCTGGATATAGTTGGAGAGGAGAGGGGAGGGGAGAAGAGGGAGACATGCCAAAACAGGGAGTGGGAGAAGTGTTGGACCACAAGAAGACAGAGAGAAGGGGGGTGGGGGGGAGGAGAAATGTATTTTGGCTTATCTAAAGTCACTGAAGTTGAATGCAACATAGGCCTGTTGTGGGGATATGGAACGAATCGTCCGAGTTTCCATTACTTCCTATGGGGAAATTCTCTGTGATATACGAGCGTTTTGGATTACGAGCATGCTTCTGGAACAAATTATGCTTGCAAACCAAGGTACCACTGTATTAGTTAATAGTAGTATATTTTTAAACATTATCAGTGGAATGGGGTGGACCATTAGGGCCAACCAATAGTTTGCCCAAAATACCATTAACAAGGGGTGTGGCTAGAGATTAGTTGATTTGGTCCCTCCTACCAAAAAGGTAGTTTGTATACCTCTTCTTAATGTCAATAATACTGTTGTAAAGAGAGGGTTTTAAAAAAATTTACAGGACTTTTAGGGACCCCTGAGGAAGACAGCATTGTCGAAACACGGGACCGTGTTGAGTCCACAGTTCCCAACAGTTTGGGTCCTAGTTATACTTTATGTGGATTATAAAGCGGCTGGGGCACGGGCAGTGTGTCTGGGAGGGAATGCATGGATGGGAGAACATCGCAGGGGAGGAGACATAGGCATCCTGGGACTGTCGGCCAAGTCTCTTCCCTGAAGAAGCCCTTTCTGGAAACGTCAATCGCTCCTCCTAAACTTACTTGCTCCACTTCATCACTGACGCTGAAACCGTGGATTGAAGACAAAGTTTTATTTTATTTTTCTTTCCAGCTTATGATTTATCTTTAATCTTATCTATTGTTTTGCCTTTTGTCTTTGTTTTGTTCTATTTCTATCATTTAAATTTCTCCAGAATTCTACTGTTCAACGGCTCCCCCTTCTGCTTCTATTCCTTTCTCTCCTCTCTTCTACCTTCCAAAGTATTTAGATCAATGCTGTCTTGTTAAAATGTTTATTTTATTTTTATTTTTCCTCTAACTCTACTTTTCACTTCTCTATTACCCTCCAGGTACTTTAGTTAGATTGTGAGCCTTCGGGACAGTAAGGGAATTTTTCAAGTACCTTTCTTATTTCTAATCTTAATGTATATTTTCTGTAAACCGCTTAGAACCTAACGGATGTAGCGGTATATAAGAAATAAATTACATTACATTACATTACATTATCAAATTGTATATTTTTAAATGAAGCCTGCATCTTGAACATCACCATCTCCACAGTATTTTCGTTTTCGCTGGGTTTTTTTTTTATTTGGCATGCGGGAAAATGCAACTTACTTTTCACTGAATTATATATCCGGTAAAAAGAAAAAAAACCAACATATTAAAATTATTCCTTGTCCTTATTCAGGTCCTCCTCAGCCTTTGCCTCACATCAGAGTGAACAAAAAAGACTCGTCGATCAGCAAATCGTCCATCAATTTCAGCTTCAACTGCAGTTGGTTTAGCGACACCAACGGAGCAGTGAAGTACTTCACGGTGATTGTGTCTGAAACCGAGGGTGAGCTTTTATGGATTAAGAACTTGGTGTTATTTTCGGATGTAAAATAATATTTCTTTTCTGCCCATTTGGTACAGAGGACTTAGGAAGCTCGAGTTAATAATAACGCCCAAAAGGAGCAAATGCCTCATTTCAGTGAACTATGAACAAAACTATTTTAAGCAAAACGGACGCATTTATTATCCGAGTCTGGTGTATAAATAATGACACAGAAGGACACCTCTGGGCCCATGGCAGTGGTCACTTTTTTTTTTAAATGACAACTGCCATGGGTAGAAAAAAAAATCTAGATGTTGGTCAGCACCGGCTGCTGAGTATCTGGGAGGCGGGGCTAAGTGTTGCAACAATCCAGATAGCCAATCTACACACTGCAAATCACCGCTATTCCGATAAGTGTTGGCTCCTCCCATAGACCACCACGGCTATCAGAGGAAACGTTCAGTGGTGCTGTCCAGTTGTGGTGCTGAATATTTGGGCTCCTACTAACTGGATAAGCCCTTGTGAAATATCAGCCCCATAGGGCTAGTCCCAAAGAGCATGCTAGGAGCTCAACTTCATAGCATATTTGCAACTGCAAAGATTTCCCTATGATCTACTGTACATCTGCTCTTTATGTATGTTTCAATGTAATGGAATTTGACATAAACAAAAACAAGAGAATTGACCCAATGATCTCCACAGACAAATCCAAGAAGAAACAAAAAACAACGTGGAGAAATGATGTTCCTGAGATGGACTTTATTAATATTAAAACTTGGCAAACCACATAAAAACCTCTAGGACGCAGTCCGCTGAAAAGCTTTGGACCCTGGACCCAACATGGTCCATGTTTCGACAGAATGTCTTCTTCAGGGGTCCCTATGAAGCCATATGGTAAATATACGTAGATTAAAATGCCAGTCAGAAATAAACCGTAGGACTTCATAGGGACCCCTGAAGAAGACATTCTGTCGAAACACAGACCGTGTTGGGTCCAGGGTCCAAAGCTTTTCAGCAGACTGCGTCCTAGAGGTTTTTATGTGGTTTGCCAAGTTTTAATATTATTTTAATATGAATAAAGTCCATCTCAAGAAATTCCACATGGAATTTGACATAGCCATTCAGACAAGAAATGTGTGGTACCTGTATATAATTTTTTAAAATTTAAACTCCTATTGTGGTTCCACAGAAAGGCGATACTGTATATCATATCCATGACAGAAAAAATGGAAAAGGGACTGGTTACAATCAAAATGGTTTACATATTATATGTATACAGGCATTTATTTTGTACATGGTACAAATGAAGGGGCTGAATGACTTGCTCAGAGTTACAGGGAACTGCAGTGGGAATTAAACCCAGTCCCCCTGATTCTCAAGCCGCTACATAAACCATCAGGCTACTCCTCATGGAGAGGGGCTGGTAATAAGTTCCAGAATGTAAAGAAAAGATGGAGTAGGGATGGGACAGTGAGAAGATTTTGAGAGTTTGAGCTTTAATACACTATTCTGATAATATCCCTCTCAAGTTTCAAATATAAGGGATGATCAGTCGATCCAAGAAGCCTGGGGAATCAAATAGTGTGCGGGAAGCCAAAGGGAATGGCCATGGGAAGGGTGCAGGCAGGTCATGGGTGTTCCAAAGTTAGGTGCAGGAATTTGCGCCAGGTTTCAGTTGATGTAAATGGTCACACCTAAATTTAGTCGCAGGTCCCGACGCTAAGCGCTAGTCTATAAACTGAGTCTAACTTTAAGCACAGTTCATAGAACGGCCGATTTTTTTGGGATGCCATCAGTGGTGTAGTGAGGGTAAGAGGTACCTGGGGCAGTGGCACCCCCCCCTTCCTCTCTGCCCCCTCCACTCTTTAAGCGCCAACTCCCTATGCCCTCTTCGCCAAACCCGTGCCTTTACTTCCCACCCTGTACCTCTTCAAATCTTCTCCAGCGTGAGAAGCTTCTCTGGCCTGCTGTTCATGCTAGCTTTCCCCCTGACATCACTTCCTGGCCCCATGACCCAGAAGTGATTTCAAAGGAAGCCAGGCTACAGTAGTTGCTTGCAATGGCGGAGATTTTTAAAGAAGTGTGGGGGAGGAGAAGGGAGGGCACCCACCAAGATGGCACCCAGGTTCCCCTCCCCCTTAATATGCCACTGGGTGCCATTTATAGAATTTCTCCCCGATTGTCAAAACAACACAAAAGTAATTACCAGGGGTTGTGTGATAGCAGTTAACATATCTGGGCTGAGCCCTAACATGCAGCAGAGAGGAAAAAGGGGGGGGAGTGTGCCTCGAAACAACCTTAGCGGCAAAACATGATCATGCCGGCCTGCCCATTCCCTCCCCGACATGACCACAAAGCTAAGTTTGCTGTATTTATAATATTGAAACAGTATTTTATATTGATACAGTATGCTGAAGTATACCTACGTATTAGTTATGAACTTTGAATTTTGAGTTTACAAGCACGTCTAGGCACCTTATCAAATGTACAACACAACTTTTAAAAAAAGCCCCCAAATTTTTCAAAACGGGACTACTGATAAGACACTTCTCCCTCCGTATTCGCTGTGATAGGGGATTAACAGAACCGCGAATACAGAAAAGCCGCGAATAACGTTTTCATATGTTATTCGCTGTTTTCTATTAAAAGCCATCGTGAATATGGTGAAACTGTGAATAACAATGGTGGGAGACCCGGCCTGTTCCTGAAGGAGATGCAGAACACGGTGAAAAAAGTACTGGGAATCAGAAATTTTCTCTGTAAACGCTTGGAATCGGCGATTTCTCTATGCAAGCTGATGTAGTTGGGGGGGGGGGGGGAGGAGCCAGCAAGCTAAAAACCGTGAATAATCGAAACCGCGAATGCTGAAACCGCAAATACAGAGGGAGAAGTATATAGCAATTTTGCTATTTTAGTCCAACTGGTGTTATCTCAGATGTCCTACACTATGGTTGAAGAGTCCATATAAGCCAGCTTTAATTAATTTTAATATTCTAAGCTTATTTAGAATTTCCTTTTAAATTGTGTGCCTTTAGTTCCATTAGTGTTAGTATTAGCGGTTAACATGTGTCATTTCATGCGTTAAGGACCCTAAAATTGCTTCCCACAAATCTGACTCTTTATCAAGGTGCCGAATGTTTCATTCCAATCTTTGGCTGGCCCCAAATGCCTTCTGACCGGCGATGGCTGAATGCATTGAGTTAAGCACAATACTTTGCGCTGCTTTCTGATAAAGCCCCCAAGAATGTCGGCTATTTTTATTCTTTTAAGGAGGAAACAGATGGTACTGCTCAGTGGTTTGATAAAAGCAGTAAGAAATCTCTGAACTGGAAGGGAGCGGTAGGCGACAGCAATTCTAGAAATTGACTCCTTATTTTAAGTGCTTTAAAGGGGCACGTGTAGCCCCAGTTTTGTAAGGTTAAGAGTGTATCTAAGCAACACTGGTACTGCAAAAGGTAGGCGCAACCCCTTACAAGAGGTCAACGGCACATCCGTTAATAAATTCAAATCTTCACTATAAGCTTTCTTGTTTTTATAAACCTGAGCTTAATTGAGTTCAGATGTGACAGCTAATGAAATGTTTGTTTATTCATTTGATGAATCGCTTATCCATAATTTACTAAGCGATTTACAATAAGATACATAAGCATTATAAAACAAATTACTAATATCATGTACGAGATAAAAACAGACTCATGAACTGACAAACACATAAACATTTTAAGACAAACATAATCATTTTAAAAAACATATTAATAATATCAAGTAATAGATAAAAACAGACTCATACACAGACAACACAAAGACACATAATGATAAAAGGGGAAAAGTTACATAATAGATGTTTCGAGAAGAAAGAAAAAGGGAACATTCAAGGAAAAAACATAGGGAGGGATAACTTAACTACAGTAAAAAAGTATTTTTATTAAAGACTAGCTGATGCCCCAGCGTTGCACGGGTATTTAATTATAGCAATAACACTGTAAATGGATTCAAATAAAGATACTTTATAGTGGTGAATGAAAGTATTTTTACAGCTTAATAAAAAGTACAATATTCAAATTATAAAGTGAAATATTTGACAAAATGAATACAATACAACTAACACAAAACGTGATTATAAACAACAATTTTAGTTTCACCTCCTGGAGCAAGAACATATAAATTCTTGGGTGAACCCACCCTTGAGCAAGCAACATAGAGTTGTGGGCCGTGAGATCCCCAGGACATATCACCCCAGGTAGTGAGGGATCTGCATACCAAGTTTCATCCAAATCAGTCAAGCCGTTTTTGAATTACTGTGAGAATGGCAGCTTTTTACATTTTTTCCATTGACATGAATGGGTGACATAGTAACATAGTAGATGACGGCAGATAAAGACCCGAATGGTCCATCCAGTCTGCCCAACCTGATTCAATTTAAAATTTTTTTTTTTTTTTTTTCTTCTTAGCTATTTCTGGGCGAGAATCCAAAGCTTTACCCGGTACTGTGCTTGGGTTCCAACTGCCGAAATCTCTGTTAAGACTTACTCCAGCCCATCTACACCCTCCCAGCCATTGAAGCCCTCCCCTGCCCATCCTCCACCAAACGGCCATACACAGACACAGACTGTGCAAGTCTACCCAGTAACTGGCCTAGTTCAATATTTAATATTATTTTCTGATTTTCTGTTTGTAGCTCCGCCCACGTGTGCAGGTGGGCCGCGAGACCCCCAGAACATATCACCCCAGGTAGTGAGGGATCTGCATCCCAAGTTTCATTCAAATCGGTCAAGTCGTTTTTGCGTGATCGCAGCACATACACACATACATACCTCCGATTTTATATATATAGATTAAAAGCATCTTTAAAAAGGAAAGTTTTTAATTTATTTTTAAAAAGACTGGGATCCTTTTCATTGTTTATGTATTGTGGCAAAGAGTTCCAAGTCTGGGGGGCCACAATTGAAAACATGTCATGACGTCTGGTACCTACCACTTTTAAAGAAGGGACTGCCAGGAACCATTACCGTTACCCATTTTTCCCTCCTCTTTTCTATCAACTATTGGAATTCATTCCCTTCTTCTCTCCTCCTTTAATTCCCCTTTTGTCTTTTTCTTTCTTTCTTTTTTCTTCTCTTTTCATCGCTTTTAATTTTAACTTCAAGATCTAAGGAAGTTGTAAACCGCTCAGATAACCGCTTAAACTTAAATGAACACGCCAAAGAGTCCATGTAGTGCGTACAACCTAATATTCTATAAATTGTGGGTGTCTTGTGGCAACATACAGCCCATGTTCCACCCACATGTACGCCCCCCCTCCCCCAAAAGTTGCATGCTAATCCGTGTAGGCGCTCTCTTTCTAGACTAGCACCTGTGCAATTATGTGGGCTTAGCTTTAGATGTCAGCTTAAAGAACTGCCTTTCATAGGAATCGGGCCAATTGCAAAATCTTAACCTCTGATCCGTGCTTAGTATGGTGTCTTTCATCCTTTCTTTCTCGGGGGGGGGGGGGGGGAGAAACCCTGCAAGCAGACTGGACGAGTCATTTGGCCTTTATCTGCCATCATGTTTCTATGCTTCAATCAGGGCATATTTTAGCCTGATGGTTAGTGCAGTTGGGTTAAGTTTGGGAGTCCAGGCAAGTCACTTAACCCTCCGTTGTCCCAGGTACAAAATAGGGCCCTGTGTTTAATATGTAACCTGCTCTGATTGTAACCAAGAAAGGCGGAATATCAAATCCCTTTCTAGATAATGGACAGAATGGATAGGCCAGGGGTGTCAAAGTCCCTCCTCAAGGGCCACAATCCAGTTGGGTTTTCAGGATTTCCATCATGAATATTCATGAGATCTATTTGCATGCAGTGCTTTCATTGTATGTTAATATTCATTGGGGAAATCCTGAAAACCTGACTGGATTGTGGCCCTCAAGGAGGGACTTTGACACCCCTGGGATAGGCCATATGGTCTCTATCTGCTATCATTTCCACAGACTCATTTACCCATATCCAAAAAATGACACCCAGGACTTTTTCTTGGGTGCCGACTCCTAAGGTGAACCCTAGCATTGGGTAACTATGATTTAGAATAATAGAGTATTCTTCCCGATGTGCATTACTTTGTTTCTCTCTTTCTATATTTGTCCATATTAAATTTCATCTGCCATTTGGATGCCCAGTCTTCGAATTGCCTAAGGCAGGGGTGTCAAAGTCCCTCCTCGAGGGCCGTAATCCAGTCGGGTTTTCAGGATTTCCCCAATGAATATGCATTGAAAGCAGTGCATGCACATAGATCTCATGCATATTCATTGGGGAAATCCTGGAAACCCGACTGGATTCCGGCCCTCGAGGACCAGAGTTGCCCATCCCTGACATAGACACTCTAATCCAGGGGTCTCAAAGTCCCTCCTTGAGGGCCGCAATCCAGTCGGGTTTTCAGGATTTCCCCAATGAATATGCATTGAAAGCAGTGCATGCACATAGATCTCATACATATTCATTGGGGAAATCCTGGAAACCCGACTGGATTCCGGCCCTCGAGGACCGACTTTGACACCTGTGGCCTAAGGTCTTCCTGCAATTTTTCCTGTCCGAACGTGTTTTAACCACTTGGAATAGTTTTGTGTTACCTGCAAATTTTATCACCTCACTTGGCTCTACAATTTCCAGGTCGTTTATAAATATGTTTAATAGCACCAGCCCTAGTACAGATCCCTGCAGCACTTCACCGTTCACTTTCCATCATTGAGAAAAATAGCCATTTAACCCTACCCTCTGTTTTCTGTCCAGGAACCAATTCCTAATCCCCAACAGAACATTGCCTCCCATCCCATGACTTTTAAATTTTCTCTGGAGTCTCTCATGAGGAATTTTAGCGAAAGCTTTCTGAAAATCTAGATAACTGGCTCATCTTTATCCACATGTTTATGGTCTGCCCTAAGCTCCAATTTTTGTAAGAGTAGACAGGAAAGCCGATTTCATCCTTGAAATGTAGCACCGGCCTAGACATTTGTTATATTTCCCAGAGATTTGTTTTATTTTTTTTATCTACAAAATTACAAAAAAAAGTCCAAAAGGGCATTTTAAAATGTTTACGATGTACCTTCCATTGGCTGAGAATGACTTTTAGTGCATATTGTCTTACTATATCAAAATGACAAGAAAAAATATGATTTGCTTGCATATTGCCTGACATGTCATTCAAGCTTTTACACTAGGGAAGATTTAATCTAGCTTCAGTCTTGGTCTCCACATACTGTAATTTGAAGGCGCAATTCCTGTATTCTAGGAACTTTACTGTAACTGGGTCATATTTTAGAATGGATTCAGAGCCCGTTTAATAACTTTCTTTGCCTGTTACCAGCTCCTGGAAAGGTCCTGCCCATCGGACCGACATATTTCTGTTTCTCATTTCTCATTTTAGGCGGCGACGCGCTGCAGCCGGATCAGCACCACCCTTTCCCTTCCTACGCAGACTATAAGCACAATGAATCCATTAAAATCTACCAAACCAACTATTTTGCAAGCAAATGTACTGAGACGCGGGAGAACAGTGCTCAAAGCTTTAACATCCATCTTGGAGCAGAGACGGAAAGCCTGGGGGGCAAGTGCGACCCGCAGCAGCACACATTCTGTGATGGACCCTTGAAGCCCAGGACCACCTACAGGTGAGATTGGATGGCAGTGGACCCTGATATCGTCCTATACACCTCAGCTTTACATTACATTGCATTGCTGATTTCTATTCCGCCTCAACCTTGCAGTTCTGGGCGGATGACAAAAGAGACAACTGAACATTTCCTTAGGACATTTATATATAGTAAATCTTGGGTGACTCAAGTGTCTGATAGTTTATGATATTCCACTCTTTATACACAGACCTGAACGTGCAAACTGTTAACCCCAACCCCTATTCACTAAATATGAACACTCTATGAACCTAAGGAATATTTCTACTTCTGTGTAAACAACTTGGCACTTCCTGGCCTTGCAACACACAAACTGACGTTAACACTATTAATGTTATCAGATGTACACTGCTATATTCTCTAATTCATTGTACGAGATACACAATGATATACTCTTTAATTCGCTGTACGTAAAGTTTCTCTTGATTGTATTTACAGTTTCTTCAATTGTATTTACAGTTTCTCTTGACTTTATCTAACTCGCTGTACGTAAAGTTTCTCTTGATTGTATTTACAGTTTCTCTTGATTGTATCTACAGTTTCTTTTATTGTAAACCGCCTAGAAGTCGCAAGATTGTTGGCGGTATATAAGAATAAAGTTATTATTATTATTATTATTATTATACTGCAATATTTTCACTTGTAGGAATAAAAATATATAATATTCCAATAATATCCCTCTCAAGTTTCAAATATCCATTCTGTCTCTTCTACAGAACCTCAGCGACACAGCTAAGTAACCCCCCCCCCCCCCTCTGTGAGCGTCGGGGCTGTTACCGCAGCGGCCAACGCTAAAAACACTAGCATGGCTTTGTAAAAGAGAGGGTAAATTTGAGATAAATTAAGTAAAGACTGAAATGTAATTTAAAAAGCACCAATGACGAATGAACACATAAAGCTTGGGGCAATGAAAAAGCTGAGGTTCTGTTGAAGAGACAGAGATGGATATTTGGAACTTGAGGGGGATATTTTACGATGGCATCTGATAGGGAGTATGGGGACAGTTAAAGAATGAATTGCCCATCCTTCAAACCTTGCAACCCCTTTGGCAAATGTATGAAAAACCTGACTTCATACTGCGTAACGCTCCCTTCTACACACAAGGACCGGTTCAAAAAGTACAAGAACCTCAAAGTCACCTTAAGGTAAACCAGTAAAAGTTTATTCCCCCCCAAAAAAATTGTACAGGTGAAATTTAAAAGGTGCCGACCTGCCTAACTTCCCGCCATTAACTTTGCAGGATCAGTATCCGAGCTTTCACCCAGCTTTTCGGCGATGACCTGAAGGAATTCCAGGAGCCCCTCTTCTCGGACACCTTCTTCTCCATGCCTATCACCACCGAGTCGGGTCAGTGCTTTCTCACATCAGTGAGGAGATGTCGTCACACTAAAACAACATGAAGCATCCTGGATGCTGGTTTTACTGGTTAGGTCAACCATTGTTTCTGTAAATAGAAGAAAAGAGGGTGCCCGCCTTTCCAAAGATATGTCTTTATATATAACGGCTCTGCTACTTGGTTATTCTGCGCTACCCCTCAGGGATTTGAGATGTAAATCGCATAAAAGCCAGAAATGGCGCATGCGGTATCAAACCTGTATAAATAAATACGTAAGAAACCCTCCTGTTAAAAATAAGGGGAGAGAGAAAAAATGTTGGTAATGTGAAAAAACAAAACAGGTTTATTCTCCCCCTTCCACCACAATAAAATACTACCTGCCAGGGATGCCAAGCCCCGCCAGCCGAAGAAATCTCCTGCATGAGTTCCACCCATGCTGAGCAAGCAGCACTTGCGGTATAAAAGAAATAAAGTTATTATTATTATTATTAATTCAGTAGGCGCGCTTCTGTCGCTAATGCTCACGCTCACTTCAGTCTAAGTAGGCATGTGCAGAAGAGCCAGAACTTATTCAAGAGACATCTTCATCTTGCGGGGCTTGGCATCCCCACCAGCCATGAAAGCAGTGGGGGGCCTGAGCCAGGCCCTCAAGGTCACCCATAGCTACACCACCAGCTTGAGTGTAGGTGTGTATGTAATTTTTTTAATTTATACTCCGTGTAGTGATATTATTTTACATGTAGTGATATTATTTTACGTGGGGTAAAAGTTGAATTCGTGTAGAGTTCTACAACTGCATCTGTTGCCCTGAATGGAAACTCTACTATTCCTACTGCTTATCACTTATATAGCGCTGAGAGGCGTACGTAGTGCTGCCAGTAGGGGGTGATGTTTTCCTAACACATTTTCAATAGTGAGTGGCAGGCAAGCACTGCAGTAATCCATGGAACCTGCCTGTCCCTCGAGCTTGAAAACACAATATGGAAACAGCACCCCCTAGTGGTAGCAATGCACTTGGAGGTCTCCCACACAGAGGGAACAGTGCAACATTGCCACCCTTGCTCTTGAAACTCTAAAGCTCTTTTCCCTGTCACAGTGAATCTGATTTCTTTCTTTCTTGTTATTCTCTTGCAGAGCCTTTGGTTGGTGTTATAGAAGGTGTAATCGCTGGCTTATTCCTCCTCTTGATGGTGGCTGCAGTCACAGTTTTATTTGTCTGCAGACAAAAAGTGAGAAGAGTGTGAGTGTCATTTCTTTGACATTATGAATTACAGACACAAAGTTTGGAATCTCCCCACTTTATTCTCCCTTTCTGTCATAGAGAATGACATGGGGACAAATTTTTCCCCGTCCCTGCAGGAACTCTTTTTCCCGTCCCATCCCGGCGAGTTCTTTTCCTGTCCCTGCCGCATTCCTGGAAGCTACGTCCTCATCTGCACAAGCCTTAAACACTTTAATATCCTAAGTAGCAACATTCTAGAGCTCAGATTGTGATGTCATAATGCCTCGTTCCACCAATGCCTAAGCTCCGTCCTCATCTGCACGAGCCTCAAACACTTTAAAATCATAAGTGTTCAAGGCTTCTGCGGTTAAGGCAGAGCTTACAGGAATGGGGCAGGGACAAAACTCATGGAGACGATTCGGGGAAATTGAGTTCCTGCGGGGCCGAGGACAAATTTGTCCCCATGTCATTCATTCTCTATGTCGTACTAATTCTTTTCATATAACAAAACGCATCCCTAATGATATCTTAGTCCAGTTTCTTTTTTCAGTCTGTGGAGTAGCCATGCGTGGTCCTGGGCCCACCTACAAATTCTGGCATTTTTGTTATGGCTGGAGGGGATGCCCAAGTCCTTCTAGCTGGAAGAGGTCCTCCTGCAGCCAGGACTAGTCATTCTTCTAATTGCTGCAGCCAGTGGCACTGTCCACGCCCTACTGTCGTGGTGGCTCCTCCCCTCCAACACATGCTTAGGGAGAAGGCGGCAAAACGTGAGCTGTGCTTCTGGCTGCAGCAAATAAGAGAATGGCCTGTTCTAAAACAGAGGGCTTCTTCCAGCTGGCGGGGCTTGGGGATCCCCATCAGTTTAGGTATTTATTTGTTGGGGGATGCTGGTGCAGGAGTTGGGGCAGAAAGCACGGGATGGGGAAATTGTGTGCCCACCCACTTTGAACTCAGGCCCACCCATTATATCATACTAGCCCTTCTGTACCTCTGGCTGACGAAGTGGGGACATATCCCTGGTAGGAGGAAGGTATAATGAGGGGTGGGGGCTTTGTTGAACTGGTGCTGTATGGTCCCAAGCTGTACACAGCTTCCATCTTGACTACTTGGCCTCTCAATCTTTTGAAGAACAATGTCATGGTTGCCATATTAATCCATTTTGTTGTCCCTTCTAGGGCCAGAATCTTTAAATGAATATTAAAAGATGAGAGAGACACAGCCATGAATAGAAATTTAAAAAGAGCCCCCTTGGATGGCTGTTGTCATTTCAGACAAGACACTTAAACCAGCTAAGTAATGCAAAAAAATGTGTGCTCTGCATTGTATTTTAGCCACGGGCAGGACAGACCTTTGGCCAGACTCAGCATTCGACGGGAGAGAGCATCCTCCGTGCATCTCAACCTTGGACACAAAAGGTATTCAGTTCTGGTTTCAAATGGCTCCACCCTAGCGGTCACCATTATCATTAACAAAAGAACCTAAGAATAGCCTTACTGGGTCAAACCAATGGTCCATCAAGCCCCTAAGCCCGTTCTCTCTGTGGCCAATCCAGGTCCCTAATACCTGGCCAAACCCCCCCCCCCCCCCAAAGATTAGCAACATTCCATTTTGGCTATTGGAGCAACTTTTTTCCTTCGTTTTCCCCGTAGATGTGTTTTACATTATCAGGGTAAACAGTTCTTATCTTTTGGAGAAATTTCTATTGAAACATGAAAAAAAATGGGAATTAAAACAGAAAATGGATCTCATTGTTTATAGTTAGGATGCTAACTGGATTTCCATCAGGAATAATTTACTTTTAGTTTATCCTCGCAAATCTCTCCGTGGACTTTAGAATTAGTTTTTTTTCTATTTCTTTTAAAATAGGTTTCACCAATGCTATTCTTTTCTTGTATATCTATACTTGATATGTATAATTGAAATTACTACATCAAAACAAAAAAGAAATACCAAATGCCAAAGTAAAAAAAATGAGCCTTTAGCAAGGCCTTAAACCTAGGCGAAGACAGATGGAGAGGGAGGTTGTTCCATAAAAAAGGGGCAAGTTAAGAAATAATGGGCTCATTTGGGAGATGAGAGGACCAGCCTGTGAGCAGCTAGAGAATGACGTGAGCGTGGTGGCGTGGAGGAGATAGTAACGTCAGAGAAGTAAGAAGGTGGCCTACTACTGTTTGTACATAATACGTGATTACTGAGGGGAAGGTACGTGATGTGGAATGTTCGTTAAAAAAGTCTGAAAGACTCAAGCCTTTTTGGCGGGAGACTTTTGTGTACCCTGTTGCTCGAGTCTTTCGGACTTTTTTTTTTACGAACATTCCATATTTTTACAGTCTTTTCAAAGCCGGTATTCCCAGCACTGGAGTGACACCTAGTGGACTATTAGAACATTTCCCTGAGGCAGGCCTCCATCTGGGGGCCGAAACACGGTCCGTGTCAGGCCATCAACTGGATCCTTTCAATATAAGGACATCAAGGGCTCCGTTTACTTAGGTGCACCGGCGGTTTTAATGCACGCTTAGCATGCGCTACAATGCCGCACACACTAAAAGCTAACGCCTCCATAGAGCTGGCGTTAGTTTTTTTTTTCGTTTAGCGTGCGCTAAAAATGCTAACGCACCTTAGTAAAAGGACTTTTTATACATGTGTTTTTTATTCATGTGTTTCTTTATTTTGAATTTATAGAAATAAAAGGCTGACATGTTCTATCCCACTCCCCACTTGTGCTCTCTCTGTTCAGTATTTCAAGCCCCCCCCCCGGAATCGGGCTCTTGCTGCCGTCAGATTTGCCGTTGTCCCCGTTTTCTAATATCTTTTTTATTTCTGTTTTTCAGCAACCAGAAAATATCTAGGTAAGAGATTGCTTGTTCACCTAATGAGTTTCCTGTTAATTAGCGCCGCGATCAGTGTTAACCTAGAGTAATTTTTAATTTTTTTACTTTTTTAAAAAATTTTAGTCCAATTAAAACAAGCCAATTTGACGTGCACTTCACCAAACTTCAAGCAGACTCCAATTACCTCCTGTCCGAAGAGTACGAGGTAGGTTACCACAAGAATATTTCATTTCCATGATCTGGACCCGCTTTGAGATGGCTTTAGATATATAGGGGTCCTTTTACAAAGGCGCGGTAGCGGTTTAACGCGTGGAATACCGCGTGTTAAACCACCTGCCGCGCTAGTATCTAACGCCTCTGTTGACGAGGCGATAGGATTTTAGGCTGCTGTGGGGGTTAGCGCAGGAAACTCAAGGCCTTTTTTTTTTTAAAGATGCATTCAATGACTAAATGAATTACTTAGGAGTTTCATTTTATCTTTATATTTTTTTTAGAGTTTTTCTCCTTCCCCTTCCTATTGTTTTTGAGCTTAATTGTCTTTCTTTTTATTAATCAGATTGTATTTCTTTCCTTTTCTTTCCTTGTGTTTTATTATGTTTGTAAAGTTGGTTTTTATTATGTTTTGTAGATTTAGTCTTTGTGTTTTATTATGTTTGTAAAGTTGGTTTTTATTATGTTTTGTAGATTTAGTCTTTTTGTTAGTTATGTTTGTTTCCCCTAACTTTGTAATTTTATCGATTTGTTCATCACTTAGAATTTGGAATAGGCGATTAATCAAATTTTATAATAAACTTGAAACTAAACTTGAAACTTGAAACCCCCATAGCATGCCTTGATAAAAGGAGCCCATAGTTTTTTTAACTTTATATTTTGCAATTGTAGGTTTCGTTTTAATTTTGTTATTACTGTAAACTAGTGCCTTTTCCAGAGACGTTCCCCTCACAGGGTGCCGTTTCATTTTACAGGACCTTAAGGACGTGGGCCGAAACCAGTCTTATGACACGGCGCTTTTACCGGAGAACAGAGGGAAAAATCGATACAACAACATATTGCCATGTGAGTTCTAGGTTTCAAAATGTGTGTGGGGGGGGGGGGGGTGGAAGTCTAGCAATGTTTTTCTTAGGTTTTCCTTCATATTTTGTTACTTTGTCATTAGCTTGGTTTTATTTTCAAAAGAAATGAGATAAAAGATGAAATAAAATAATGCCCCATTCCAGCCCCTTCCCCTACCTCCTCCTTATGCCCCATTCCAGCCCCTTCCCCTACCTCCTCCTTAAGTCAATAAGGGGAAGGAGTGATCCTCAATCACTATTTTTTTTTTTTTTAAATAAATCTTTATTGATTTTCAAGTAGTAACACTGCAATACATATAAGAACATAAGAAATGCCTTCACCGAATCAGACTCTTGGTCCATCCAGTCCGGTGATCCGCACACGCGGAGGCCCAACTAGGTGCTTCATAATGAGACCTTGTTTACCTGTATCCCTCAATGTGATTTGCAAGGAGGTATGCATCCAACGTGCCCTTGAATCCTATAATGGAGGTCTCCGTCACAACCTCCTCCGGGAGAGCGTTCCAAGCGTCCACCACTTGCTGTGCAAAACAGAACTTCCTGACATTTGTCCTGGGCCTGTCGCCTCTCAATTTCAGTACATGACCTCTCATCCGAGTCACATTTGTCAACGTGAAAAACGATGCATCTTGCTGGATTTTATCTAGTCCTTTTAGTATTTTAAAAGTCTCTATCATATCTCCATGCATTCTTCTTTTCTCTAGAGTGAACAAGCTCAGTTTTCTGAGGCGTTCTTTGTAGCTCAAATTTCCCATACCTTTTACTAGCTTTGTAGCTCGCCTCTGTACCCTTTCCAGCAGGGTTATATCCTTTTTTAGGTAGGGAGACCAGTGTTGGATACAATACTCCAGGTGTGGCCTGACCATTGCTCTGTAAAGCGGCATTATGACGTTAGCCAATCTACTTGCGATTCCCTTCTTGATCATGCCCAACATCCTGTTCACTTTCTTTGCAGCCGCCGCACATTGTACCGACGGTTTCAGTGTCCGGTCTATCAGTACCCCCAGGTCCCTTTCCTGTTCGCTCTTGCTCAATGTCACACCTAACATTTTATATTCATGTTCCTTGTTCTTCGTGCATATAACAAATCAAGAAAAGCACTTTGAACTTACAAATATTTGAAAATAATATTTTCCCCCACCCCCTTTACTTAATCAATAATATAAATGCAATTATCCTTCCAATAACCCACTCTTATTTAAAGTAGTACATTCCCACCCTGGATGTGTAAGGAAATCAGACAAAAATTAAAGAGAAATGACAACTATATAGAAGCAATAACAGATGCCCACCCCAAGTTCAATACATTCCTATGCCTCGATATCTCAGCATTCATTTTTTCATATTTGTAGCTGGAGCATAAGTTCGCCCACCAAAAGGGAAAGTTAAGGCGCTCATAGTGCTTCCAATTACGTGTTATCATCTTCCAATTACGTGTTATCATAATTAAGAAAAGCCGGCATTTATAACGATCCATAGGGGGTTTAATATGTAATAATGTTCCACATATTATGACTTCATAAATTAATGTGATTGATAACTCAAGTACAACATTAATTTGACCCCATATCGACATCCAAAAATTAAGTATCAAAGGACAATAGAATAACAGATGATCTCCAATCACTCCTGACCTACAAAACCTCCTCACTGTTCCCTCACTTCGTCATATTACCTATGATAACACTCGCAAATCTATTTTTTCAGTTACAATTCGAAAGAATGTTAGTCCTATCTTTGTCCCAAAATATTATTCCTATTTTCATCACAAAACTTCACTGGCTAAGTTTAAATCTAGTCTTAAAACCTTTGTATTCAAAGATGCTTATGAAATATAACAATAAGACGCTATTTTTTTATTAAGGCACATTTTCTTTAGACTTAAATAAGGATGGGATCATTTTAACTTAAACTTGGACAAGGATTGGGATTATTTTAAGTTTATACCCTTTTCCTTTTGTGATTGACCTTTGATCTCTTTTCTATCAACATGTATTTCTTACCCATGGTCCTTATGTATCTTGTTGTTTGTCTTTTTGGTAATCCTTGTATTCAACTTTTTAAAAATCTGTTAATTTTTTTTATGTAAACCACTCAGACATTTGATGAGCGGTATTATCAAGATTTAAATAAACTTGGAATGATGTAATTAAAAGTAGAATTGGCCAACCTGAGATGCTGTACATCAAAATGGCACCAGTTGGGCAGGAGTAACTAGGGATTGCTCCAGTCCTGTGAAAGTTCACAGAAGGGGTAAGAAACAGTGGAGTCCAAAGGAAGGGGCGGTGGGAAGATGGCCTGTGGGAACTAGTTTAAGGTGTAGGTCAGTTGGTGCTTTGCTGTGTTGTATGGAGGCAGGGGTATACTGACCTACAAATGTATTCACTTGGCCGCTCCTCACTATCACTCTTCACTTATCTCCCCCTATGCTCCCCTCCGCCCTGCGGACTCCGCTCAGCTGATAAGTCCCTCCTATCTATGTCCTTCTCCTCCTCTATCAATTCCTGACTCTGTCCTTTCTATCTTGCTGCGCGCTGTATGCCTGGAACAAACCGCCTGAATCTCTATGGCGTGCTCCATCACTTGCAGTGTTCAAGTCCAAGTTAAAATCCCACCTCCGCGAGAGTGCTTTTGAATCCTAACTTCCCAACCCTATATGGCATGTCTGTCTGTCCAAGTTAGATTGTAAGCTCTTCCGAGCAGGGACCATCTATTAAATGTCAAAATGTACAGCGCTGTGTACGCCTTTCAGTGGAACAGTAATAGCAGTAGTTAAAATCAAAATCAAAGAGACAGAAAATCCCTTTCATTTTTCCTTTGCTTTAATTCAGCCCAGTTACTTCTCGCTCTCTCTCTGTGGGGCCCATTTACTAGAATTATTGCGCTATTACATTTGGATGAGCGAGTCATAGAACAGAGCTCTCTGCCCAACTAACTTAATTGTTAAAATAGGCACCAGTTGGCCTTAAATGCCAATAAGAGCCTTTAAGTGCCGTTAATTGATGCCAATTGGCATTAACTTGTAATTACATGAATAACTGCACTTGGGTGCTATTCTATAAACTAAGGGACATTCTAGAAGGTCCGCCTAAAGTTAGGGAACTACATTGGCACCTAACTTAATTAATAGGCTTAATTAGCACCAATGACCTCATAATTGGTGTTAATTGGACTTAATTGAACAAGGAGTACATTTCCTGTGATTGGGATCATAGAAGCCGGCGGGTAATTGTTTTCAATCCATTTCTTCCCAGATGATTCGACAAGAGTAAAGCTTTCCAATGTGGATGACGACCCGTGCTCAGACTACATTAATGCTAGTTATATACCTGTAAGTTCATTTCTATTTTAACCATATTTAGATAACGGTGGCCCCATGTTCAGCCAGCAGCAATTAATTCTGGCGGCAGTCAGCAAAACCCCCAAACCCAGAAATTCAAGGCTGGGCTGTGTCCAGACGCCGGCATTGCATTTCCGGGTGTCTGAAGCCAGCTAAGACGCAGCCAGTTTGGTGCGGTATCCAGCTAGGAGTTGCCGCATGAAGACAGAACCTCACAAAAGTCAGTCCTGTTTAGGCGTTTAGCCAGACGGGTGCTGACTTCAGCACCACTAACTGGTTAAATGGCACTGAAAATTAGTGGTTCGCCCCAAACAAGCAATTCAACCAGTCAGGAGCCATTTCAGGTAAAGGGGGAGGGGACGTCATGTACCACCTTTTCTGTGGTTACAATCAAAGTGGTTTACATATTTTAGGCAGGTGCATAATTTGTACCCGGGGCAATGCCCAGAGTCACAAGAAGCGGCTGGCGACAACCTGTGACCTCAGGGTGCTGAGGCGGCAGCTCTAATCACTGGGCCACACCTCCACTTTGAATAGTGACACGAACTTAAGATGATTCATAATATAAAAACATATCACTTGAAACACCAGTTCAATATGTATCCATCAGACTCCTCTAGCGTAAGTGATTTGTTAAATTATTATAACAATGCATCAACATTGTTGTTTAATAATAGAGTGCAGAAACTAGGCCAGAAGTGTCCAACCTGCGGCCCAAGGGCTGCATGAGGCCCCGTGACGTATTTTGAGCCCGGTCAAGGGCGATTCAGTGTTTTCTTCTGCTGCAGCCGGGTGTTTACCATCTTGCCGGCTCCCTCCTCTGTCTTGCTGCAGCATTTGCGCGGCCCCAGAATCATTTTTTTCGGCCAGTGCAGCCCAGGAAAGCCAAAAGGTTGGACACCCCTGAACTAGGCCATCTTCCTGTAAGCTAAAGAATACTGCTAGAATTGAGTGGATGAGTAGCACAAGTCGTACACGTGGGATAGGTACAAGAAATAAATTCAAACAAGCAAAACATAATGAATGTCATATCTCTTATTATATCCAGTTTTGCACACTGAAAAAGTACCTTTTTAAAAAAAAATAATTTTTAATGGAAATGCAGCCAAGTACAAACAGAGCTCAGAATTTCAATGCGTATATTATAAAGGCTTGAAAAAGTACATTTTTTTTAATGTACAGTTTACTATGGTGGCTGATGACATAATAGCACAAAAGCCACATGCCACAGAACTGACACAGAATGTGAGGAGCAGTGTAGCTACAGACGCAATCGCAAAGGATGGGTTTTGCAGACAGAATGTGAGAAGCGGTGTAGATACAGGCGCAATCGCAAAGCATGGGTATTGCAGACAGAATGTGAGGAGCGGTGTAGCTACAGGTGCAATCGCAAAGCACGAGTATCGCAGACAGAATGTGAGGAGCGGTGTAGCTACAGGCACAATCGCAAAGGACGGGTTTCACAGACAGAATGTCATGAGCGGTATAGCTACAGGCAAAATTGCAATGGACAGGTTTCGCAGACAGAATGTGAGGAGCCGTATAGCTACACGCACAATCGCAAAGCAAGGGTTTCGCAGATAGAATGTGAGGAGCAGTATAGCTACAGGTGCAATTGCAAAGGATGGGTTTCGCAGACAATGTGAGGAGCGGTGTAGCTACAGGTGCAATCGCAAAGGATGGGTTTCGCAGACAATGTGAGGAGCGGTGTAGCTACAGGTGCAATCGCAAAGGATGGGTTTCGCAGGCAGAATGTGAGGAGCAGTATAGCTACAGGTGCAATCGCAAAGGATGGGTTTTGCAGGCAGAATGTGAGGAGTGGTGTAGCTATAGGCACAATCGCAAAGGACAGGTTTTGCAGGCAGAATGTGAGGAGCAGTGTAGCTACAGGCGCAATCGCAAAGGATGAGTTTCGCAAGCAGAATGTGAGGAGCGGTGTAGCTACAGGTGCAATCGCAAAGCACTAGTTTTACAGAGTTTAATGCTAAATAAAGAGATATGAGAAGTGCAAGTAGCACTTCAGATTAGACTGTGCCCCTGGTAATGAGCTCTAACAGAGCGGCTCCAACACTCACCTGTGTCCGTATAGTAAAACGTATGACTGCATCTAATCAAAAGTGTATACTTCTATCTCAGAGCTCTGACAGGTAATACTCAGCCTTGGTCATTTCTAGGCACTCCTCAGATGTCAAAGGCTGAGGTCATAACTAGCCAAGAAGATCCCCAAATGAGAGAGATGATTGCTAGCTGAAAAGAAAAGATAAAATACTGCAGAGAGGTTTCGATCAACATCTTGAAACATTTAATGTAATTCATGTTCCTATTTGCCCTTTCATCTCCGAGATCTTCCAATTCTGATTCTCCTGCCTCTCATTACCCCCAACGGGGAAATGCAAGCTTTTTATGATTAAGAGAAGCAAGTTTTTATAATATTGCAGGCTGTCGATAATTAAATATGTTGTTTTGTACTGTCAATATTTTTATGATGCAAATGATTTTGTGTGTGTTATTTGTAACCCGCCTAGGTAGGAGATAAATTTTAAAATAAATAAATAAATTTCTTGCTTTTTTTTCCAAGTTAGATCTAACAACATGATAATGTTGGCTTTTTTCAGGGCAACAGTTTTCGAAGGGAATACATTGCTGCTCAGGGCCCACTTCCTGGCACCAAAGATGACTTCTGGAAAATGGCATGGGAGCAGAATGTTCAGAACATCGTGATGGTGACACAATGTGTGGAGAAAGGACGGGTGAGAGAACAGGAACGTCGACACTTTTTTTTTCCACTTGTCTCTGAGAAATGCTTTCTGGAATGTGTGGAATTATTATACTGGGGACCTGGATTGGCCACTGTGAGAACGAGCTACTGGGCTAGAGGGACCATTGGTCTGACCCAGTAAGGCTATTCTTATGTTCTTACGTGAGCCAAGTATAGGACAATTAAGCCATTGAGATTGGCTCTGAGGCACTGTGGAATGAGGCATTATGACATCACAGTCTCAGCTCTGGAATGTTGCTCTCATTGTAGTTCCGAAATCTTGCTATTCTTTGAGATGCTGGAATGTTGCTACTCTTTGGGTTTTGGCCAGGCACTAGTGACCTGGATTGGCCACCGTGAGAATGGGCTACTGGGCTTGATGGACCATTGGCCTGACCCAGTAAGGCTATTCTTAGGTTCTTACGTGAGCCAAGTATAGGACAATTAAGCCATTGTAACATCATTGATGAGGTTGGCTCTGAGGCACTGTAGAATGAGGCATTATGACATCACAATCTCAGCTCCGGAATGTTGCTCTCATTGGGGTTCCGAAATCTTGCTAGTCTTTGAGATGCTGGAATGTTGCTACTCTTTGGGTTTTGGCCAGGTACTAGAGACCTGGATTGGCCACTGTGAGAACGGGCTACTGGGCTTGATGGACCATTGGTCTAACCCAGGAAGGCTATTCTTATGTTCTTATAGATCCAGTCAAGCAAATAGATTACAACCAAGGTGGGGGAATGAAGTACAAACTCCCAAACAGGAAACAAAGACTGAGGAAGAAAAATTCAGCACATAAGCATCACTTGGTCTACCAAGTCTTACCTACCTAGTGTAGTACCAGGGACCCAGCGCAGTCTGTGGCCTTTGTGCATCTCTCACCAGTGTCCTTTGATGTCCGTCTAACTCATGCTTGAACTCTGTCATCATTTTGACTCCTACCACCTTAGCAGATCATCTCAGTGGACACATAGTAGTAACCTAGTAGATGATACCAGATAAAGACCCGAATGGTCCATCCAGTCTGCCCAACCCTGCCCACTTTTTAAATTACTGACCTAATTAAATTTTCCTTCTTCTTAACTATTGCTGGGCCAGAACCTAAAGCTCTGCCCAGTACTATGCTTAGGTTCCATCTACTGAAGTCTCCATCAAAGCACACTACAAGACACATTCCTTCTGAGCCATTCCCTCCAGCTTCCTATGATGACCCCCCTATCCAGGTGCTTCTCATTTGGTTGGTCAACACATGGAAGATGGTATGACATGAAAGGTCACAACAAGACACTTTTGGTGATGGTCGCCCAGGATCACAAGGAGCTGCAGTGGAACTCAAACCTAGTTCCCCAGGTTCTCAGCTCACTGCACTAGACATTAGGAAACTCATCCATTCAATGGTAACATCAAGTCCTCTTCTGCCAGTGTTACCCACTGGGCCTATTAACTGAGGCGCCTATTTTCAGCCTTTAATAAATTGAAGCATAACCCCAGCTCTTTGTTAAATTACAGAGCCAAAATCACAAGGCATAAGAACATATGAATAGCTTTACTGGGCCATCCCAATGGTCCATCAAGCCCATAGCCCATTGTCACGGTGGCCAATCAAGGTCACTAGTACCTGGCCAAAACCCAAAGAGTAGCAGCATTCCACGCAAAATCCCAAAGAATAGCAAGATTCCGGAATCCCAGAGAGTAACAAGATTCTAGAATCTCAAAGAGTAGCAACATTCCATGCAACCGTGGCTTCCCCCATGTCCTTCTCAATAACAGAGTATGGACTTTTCCACCAGGAACTTGTCCCAAACCTTCCTGAAAACCAGATAAGCTATCCGCTTTTACCACAACCTCTGGCAACACGTTCCAGAGCTTAATTATTCTCCGAGTGAAAAAATATTTCCAAGCACCAAGGAAATTTTTTAGGAATTGGCTAAATTGAAGGTTCAAGACCCATTAGTAGTGCAAAGGTGGGACTTCCATCTGCACAGTCTGGCACTGGTAAGCTCCAAGACAAACCATACTGTTAAAGACAAGCAAAGTCTCCCGTGTTTCTGTAATAATCCATTTCTTTTCCCATTAGGTGAAATGTGATCACTATTGGCCTTTTGACCAGGACTCCTTGTACTACGGCGACCTTATTGTTCAGATGTTGTCAGAATCTGTACTGCCGGAGTGGACAATACGGGAATTTAAGATCTGCAGTGTAAGATTCCTTTGTCTTTCTGTAAACACTGGGGATGGCTCAGCTTTTCTTGACCGCTCCCCAGCGGAGCACTGACGGGTGGCTGTCACAGACACAAAACTGTTCTACTGCCAACGTTACTGCTCAGGCCTGTCTTTGCCTCGTGGAGCCGTTTAAGACATCCTGATTACATCCGCTTCTTGTCTCTGGCAGGAGGAGCAGCTGGACTCCACCAGGCTTGTTCGTCACTTCCATTACACGGTGTGGCCAGACCACGGAGTGCCAGAAACCACACAGTCCCTGATCCAGTTTGTAAGGACGGTGAGGGACTACATAAACCGGACGCCTGGCACCGGACCCACTATCGTGCACTGCAGGTAACCGAGAACACGAGGGCCAGTGCAAATCCATTGGGTCAGTTTTCAACGGTACCAATCCAGATAACAGCGCCAGCTCCTCAGATACACACGGGCGCTAGTTTACCCCTTCTTTTACGAATGCGTAGTGTGGGTTTTAGCGCTGGCAGGGGCGGTAACTGCTTCGATGCTCATAGAAATTCCTATGAGCATCGGAGCAGTTACCGCTGCTACTGGCGCCAAAACCCACACTACGTGTTCGTAAAAGAAGGGGGGGTTATTTAGTTATGCTAATAAGTCAAGTAAAAATGGTTCCAAAACTATAAATAGAAGTTCTTCATATATATCACATCTTTTAAATATGATTACTCAAAGTTTGCGCCATAGGGTAGAACATAATGGTCAGACCAATGGTCCATGAAGCCCAGTAGCCCGTTCTCACGGTGGTCAATCCAGGTCACTAGTACCTGCCCAAAACCCAAGGAGTAGCAACATTCCATACAGAATCCCAAGGACTAGCAAGATTCCGGAATCCCAAAGAGTATCAACATTCCATGCTACCGATCCAGAGCAAGCAGTGGCTTCCCCATGTCTTTCTCAATAAGACTATAGATTTTTCCTCCAGGAACTTGTCCATACCTTTTTTAAAAACAGCTACATTAACTGCTCTTACCATATCCTCTGGCAATGCGTTCCAGAGCTTAACTATTCTCTGAATGAAAAAATATTTCCTCCTATTGGTTTTAAAAGTATTTCCCTGTAACTTCATCGAGTGTCCCCTAATCTTTGTCATTTTTGATGGAGTGAAAAATCAATCCACTTGCACCTGTTCTACTCCACTCAGGATTTTGTAGACTTCAATCATATTTCCCGCAAGCCGTCTCTTTTCCAAGCTGAAGAGCCCTAACCGTTTTAGTCTTTCCTCATACGAGAGGAGTTCCATCCCCTTTACCATCTTGGTCTTGTGCCTGTATGTAAAAAAAACAAAACAAAAAAAACCAAAACACTGAACAAATTCAATGCAAATTGTCCAGCAATGCTATGATAATTATGATGTACAAAATGGCATACTAATGATGCCATGTCAATATGATTCTTATGCCAGTAATATCTAACTGATGGTCTACAACCTTATATAAGTACTTAAATATTAAAAAATGCATATTTGTATATTTGTTGAGCACTCATATTTTAAAAGATGCGACTTCTAAGAGGAACTTCTATTTATAGATTTTGGTAATTACAGTATATACTCGAATATAAAACAAGAATTTTGGGCCAAATAAATGGCCCCAAAAATGGGGGTCTCGGTTTATAGTCAGGTCAGCGCTGACCCACCCCCCTCCTGAACCTACTGCAGGCTTCTGCTGGGCCTGCCATAAGACCTGGTGGGCTGAGACGGGAGAGATCCCGGCCGTCTGCTGTTCTGGCCGACTCTAATAACTTTTACCCCTCCTCCCCCATCCCTGATGTACCTTCCAGGTCAGGACAGCAGCGATCCCTCCTGCCTCCTGTCCCAGCCAATTCTAAGAAATTTTACCTCCCTCCCGCCTCCCCCGCGGCCAGAGAGACCTTCCTTCGCTACTGCCTTTGTAGACCTGCTAGCTGATTGGTTGCCGCAAGTTTTTAGGAACTAGATATATTTGGGGATCATAAGAAATGTTTTGGCAAGCTGAGGACATTAGGCTTGAAGTTTCATTCAGATGGCATCCACGCTGCCTTTGCTTTTCAGTGCCGGAGTGGGAAGGACTGGCACATTCATTGCACTGGACCGAATCCTTCAGCAGCTGGATTCCAGAGATTCGGTGGATATCTATGGCGCAGTCCATGACCTGAGACTACACCGAGTTCATATGGTTCAGACTGAGGTGAGTTCCATTGGGGAGAATCTACAAAAATTTCCTCAGCATTTAATGGTCAGAATAGTTAATTAGCAGGCAAAGAGCGGAGATGGCAAAGCAGAGCCCAACGCCAAAATTACGCACATTTGCAGACCTTTTGGTAATGCCGCCTGATTGAGCCTCGATGCTAATTTCTCAACGTGGTGCCTTTTGTGAGATACTCAATGGACCTCTGGTGCAGGCATGGGAGTGTGTGGCACAGTGGCTAAAGCTATAGCCTCAGCACCCTGAGGTTGTGGGTTCAAACCCACGCTGATCCTTGTGACCCTGGGCAAGTCACTTAATCCCCCCCCCCCCCATTACCCCAGGTACATTAGACAGATTGGGAGCCCACCAGGACAGACAGGGAAAAATGCTTGAGTACCTGAATAAATCCATATAAACTATTCTGAGCTCCCCTGGGAGAACGGTATAGAAAATTGAATGAATAAATACTGTGAAAAGGGGGGTAGGGGGGGTGGGAGGGTAAGGGGTGCGGACCGCTCCATGCATGGTCATGGTGGGAGTGCCAGCACCCCTTCACCCCCCCATGCCACGCTTGCGCCCTCCCTTCCCTGCACCCCCCATGCCATGCTTGCGCCCTCCCTTCCCTGCGCCCTCCCTTCCCTGTGCCCCCCCATGCCATGCTTGCGCCCTCCCTTCCCTGCGCCCTCCCTTCCCTGCGCCCTCTCTTCGCACCCCCCACACCACGCTTGCACCCTCCCTTCCTTGCGCCCCCCCACACCACACTTGTGCCCTCTCTTTGCACCCCCCACGCTACGCTTGCACCCTCCCTTCCCTGCGCCCCATGCCACGCTTGCGCCCTCCCTTCCCTGCATCCCCCTTCCTGACCCCCATCCATACCTCTTTAAAACCTTCACCAGTGCAAGTAACTACCCTAACCTGTGGCCTGGCTCCCTCTGAAATCAATTCCGGGTTGCGGGGCCAAGAAGTGACACGAGAGGGAAAGCCAACGCCAGCACGAGCAGCACTGGCGAAGATTTAAAGCGCTACGAGGTGGGAAGGAAGAGTGCGAGTGTGGCATGGAGGCGCGGAAGGAGCAGGGGAGGGGTGTGGAGAGGAGGGCGCAGGGGGGGCGTGCTACCACCCCTGGCACCTCCTACCCTTGCTCCACCCCCACACACATTTTAATAGATGAGCCAATTAGCACTGATGATTGGGTGCTAGGAACCAATTTAAATTTCCGCGCATATCTTTAGGTGCTGGGATCCATGTGTCAATTTTGGGCAGATCAGGGGCGATCCTGGAATTTGCACACAGTTTTACTAAATACGGGAGATCCACGCCTAATTTAGGTGTGAGAATTTATACCAGGTTTTAGTTGGTGTAAATCCTGGCGCCAAAAATTGGGCGCGGATCCTGGCGCCAAACGCTATTCTATAAACGCCGTTCGGAGAAAAGTGCTTAGCGCCGACTTTTATCGGCATTGATTTTTTAGCCCCATCTACAGACCTCAGTCCGTAACGTATAAAACACCATTATGTGTCGCACCCGTCTCCGGAATCTAGGCGCGCGAGCATTTGCAGCAGAACATACCGAAGGATGCAAGTGTGGGGGGCCATGTGCACATTGTCAGGCAATGCTTGGGCCAAAATGAAACCAATTTCCAGCGTCGGCTCAAGCGGGCTGACCTAGAACGCTCTCCGAGATCTCTCTGCATTTTAGACACCATCTCTCTCTCTCTCTCGTAGTGTCAGTATGTGTACTTACACCAGTGTGTCCGGGACGTGTTGAGAGCCAGGAAGCTGCGCAACGAGCAGGAGAATCCTTTGTTTCCAATCTATGAAAATGTGAATCCAGAGTACCACCGAGGTAAGGATTGCAGGGCACCCGGGCCCCGATTCTCAAAACAGTGCCTAACTTTCAAATTTCAAGTTTAATGGAGATTTGATTAATCGCTTAATCATAATTCTAAGTGACGTACATAATAATAAAATTACAAAATGTGGGGAACAATACAATAAATAACAAAAATCAGGTCTGACAAGACTATTGACAAATGTAACAAAACTAAGAACATAAGGGAAGAGAGGGATAAGAACTACAAATTATTTAAAAGTTAAAGAGATATATAAGGGAGATACAGAAGGAAAGGGAAGTTAAAAATTACTTCAATAAAATTAGAGGGAAAAAGTAAAATTGGTTGGAAGACTAAATGGCTAATTTTCAAAGGCGTCTTTAAAAAGAAAGCTCTTTAGTTTACTTTTGAATTTTTCTAAGTTGTGTTCTTCCCTCAAGTGAATAGGAAGTGAATTCCAAGTTTGGGGAGCTGTGACAGAAAAAATCAATTGCCGTCTAGTATTAATTATTCTAAAAGAGAGGGAATCGTCAGCAAGTGCTGTTCAGTAGATCTTAACATTCTATTGGAAGTATATGGAATTAATAACTTCTAGACATCAAGGAGAGCAATTGTCAATCATCCACTAGGCGCCATTTATAGAATTGCACCTAGAGGTAGCAGAAGGTGCTAAAACCCTAGGTGCACTCCATTTACGCCAGGGTCTTCATGGCGTAAACGAGCGCGCCTAAGTCAAAGCCCGCTCAAAATCCGCTCCTAACCACACCTACTTTCTGGAAGGTACCTCGCAGTAGACACCTACCTCGAAATGGTAGGCGCCTACCAGCTAATTAATTTTTTTAATTGTATTTTAATGTCACTTTTCAATTAACGGCGCTAATTAAGCCTAATTGAACAACTAAGGTAGGCATCTAACATCAGGCACCATTTACGGAATCTGAGACTCTCTGTCCAAAGCTTCACCTTCCTGACTGCCACCCTCCTTTCTTCCTCTTGCAGATGTGATGTATTCAAGGCATTAGGACGGGAGTCGAGGCCTTCACGTCAGACCGGAGAGGCTGTGTGTTGTTGATCCCTGAATGTATCTCATGCACCAAAGAGGTGCCAGAGATTTCTGTTTTATGCTGTGTATAATTTATTATGTCTGCTGAATTTGGAAGAATTCGTGTCATTTTGGTGTAATAGATATATCATTGTATATAAGTTTATTTGGGTGGCATTGTTATGTAAATATGTATGTTTTATTTCACCGTGTTGAATCGGAAGCTTCAGATCGTCTTCTTTTTCCACATGTGCATAAGCTATTTTGATTCTGCGGCGATTAGCGAGCATCTGGCGGAAGAGGTTTTCTTACGGGGCACTTAAAGCTAGGGTTACCAGACGTCTGGATTTCCCCAGATGCCTCCTTTTGAGGACATGTCCGGGGGATCCGGACGGCTTTTCAAAACCCAGCACTTTGTGTTTTGAAAAGCTGTGTCGGGCAGCGAGGATGTCCGAGCGTAATATCATCACGTAGCATCCGTGCATGCGCAGCCATCCTCCCTGCCCGACAAGAGCAGGCAGCACGGGGGGGGGGGGGGGGGGGGGGGGGAGGGGCGGAACTAGGTGGGCTTGGGGGGGCGGAGTTAGAGAGTCCGGATTTTCCAAAATGAAAATCTGGTAACCTTCCTTAAAGGATAATTCTAGAATTCAAAGAACATAAGAATTGCCGCTGCTGGGTCAGACCAGTGGTCCATCGTGTGCAGCAGTCTGCTCCCGCGGCGGCCCTTAGGTCAAAGGCCAGTGCCCTAACTGAGTCTAGCCTTACCTGCGTACGTTCTGGTTTAGCAGGAACTTGTCTACATTACATAAAAGCCCTCACATTTGTTAGCATCCTAAGCACTGTTCTATAAGGGTGTGTAACTACTATACCACACCAGTGCGAGGGGCTGTGTGTGTGGGCAGGGCATGGCGGGGACTCGCAGCTACCATAAGTCACATTAGGAATCCAGAGATACAGCACTGTTATGCAGTGGTGTAGGAAGGAGGGGAGGGGCGAGGGGGCGGTCTGCCCTGGGCGCCATGTTGGTGTAGGCACCAGCACCCCTCCTGCTCTCCTCCCCCTTCCTTTCCCGTGTAACTCTAGTTGTTCACCGCTGCGAGCAACTACTTCAACGTGTTCCTCACGACTGCGTCAGCTCTCCCGCTGACGTCGCTTCCGGGTGCCGCGCATAGGAAGGGACGTTAGAGGGAGAGCTGCCGGGGTCGCGAGGAGCACATTGACGTTGTTACTCGCGGCAGTGGATATCTAGAGGTACGGGGGAAGGGAGGGCGTGCGTGGTAGGGTAGATTGGGGGTGGGGCACCTGTCACCATCGCTACGCCACTGGTGCAATGGATGGCACAACTGTGGTTCCCTAAACACAAAGCATGCTGATACCAAGCAATGCTAGGATTCTGTAACGGAATCTAGGTGCCCGATGCGGTTGTAGGATAACCTGTCAGAGTGGCACATGGGGCGGTGGGGCCCCTCTTCAGCCACTTTCACTTCCCTCCGGATCCCCCCTTTCCCCATACCTCTTTAATTTTCCAAGCATGAGCAGTATCATGAACTTGCTGCCCACATCTGTGTCGGCTCTCCGTGCGGAGAAATCCGGACATCTGGTAACCCTATTCCTCAGGAGCTTAAAAAGTAGCCAGAAGCAGGATCCAAATACCACAAAGGTGGTTTCTTCTCTGCTCTGCACTTTCAGGTGGCAGACAAATGAGTCCCCAGGCTGGTCCTTTCATTCTTTGGCTTGGTCAGGGGCTGGGATATTGTACAGACCAGAAATCTCAAAGTCCCTCCTTGAGGGCCACAATCCAGTCGGGTTTTCAGGATTTCCCCAATGAATATGCATTGAAAGCAGCGCATGCACATAGATCTCATGCATATTCATTGGGGAAATCCTGAAAACCCAACTGGATTGCGGCCCTCAAGGAGGGACTTTGAGACCCCTGGTATAGACAGCATTTATAATCTCAAGGGGGGAAGGGGTCATTCACAGGGGTTACGTTCCTGTAGCCACTGTGAATTTCAAAAAACTGTGAATACTCTAAACCAGGGGTAGGGAACTCCGGTCCTCGAGAGCCGTAATCCAGTCGGGTTTTCAGGATTTCCCCAATGAATATGCATTGAAAGCAGTGCATGCAGATAGATCTCAGGCATATTCATTGGGGAAATCCTGAAAACTCGACTGGAATACGGCTCTCGAGGACCGGAGTTCCCTACCCCTGCTCTAAACTCACCTCTACATCACTCGCATCTGGGGTCCTGCCCTCTTCCGAGGTTGCTTCCTGTTTCTGGCAAGGCGGGACAGCCGTTGTACTCAAGTGACTGTTTGCTAGAAGGGAAGGGGGAGGAGCTGTGAGCACTGCAGAGTAAACGCCGGCTGAAGGCAGCTGGTACCTGGACTGGGTGCATTGTAGGTTGTGGAAAAACCCACGAATTACTGAGTCCGCAAATCGTGGACTGTAAATTTACAGGGGTATACTGTAGTCAATTTCAGAAGGAATCCTGGCGCATGAAGCCCAGCAGAGGACTGGCCTAAATTATTTTAGAAAGGAATTTTTTTTAAAAAAAACAAAACTGGGCACAAATATTCTAGCCTTGATTCCGATAGTTCAAAAGGATAAGAAAGAAATGGCTGAGTGAAACACAAAAGAAGAAAAAGAAATAGCCATCATTTGCACTTGTAAAAAGAGAACACATTTGTGCAAAGTAAGTAAAATTTTGCAAAACATGTTAAAGGGAGAAAAAATGATAGATAAAAAAAAAAAATACAGGCAAACAAAAACTCTCCAGCCTCTTGACTCCTCCTCTTCTCCCTCTGCCCCCCACCCCAAAAAAAAAGCCAAAATTTAAGAAAGTGAAATCCTTCAGTGCTATTTGGGCCAAGCTCCTGCTTGCACAACGCTCTAGGTTGTGGTGGTTGTCCTTCCAGGTGCTGAGAGAAATTAAAACCGAGCAGAAGATGCCAGTTTCTGAAATCAATGCCAGGCGATTGGCTGGCAAGGTCCCTCCTTCTTCTCCCCCCTTTTTTGTTTTATCTGGTAACTTAAAGGTGACCCTTCATCGATTTCCCTTCAAGCCCTCCCTCACTTGCTGCTCATTGGCCTACTTTATTCTCACCGACTGTGAATTCACCTCTGCTGTAACTCACTGAAAATACTGTAAAATGATTCTCTACTCGTGTTTAATTGAGGCGATGTAGCAATACTATCTGAACGGACCTCGTGTAACAGGACTGGCTTAAAGCAGTTTCAAATGAGATAACAAATATATTCTAAATAGGACCCGCCAGTGTATATTTTAATAACATAATGTAATTTTGAATGTCTTTGCAAAAGAATGTGATAAGCTGTTAGAATCGTAGGCAATTTTCTTTCCTATAAGTAATTACCAGCTGCTATATTTATTTCGCTTCAGTGTGAATAAAAAATATCTATTTATAATGTCAAAATGTCCAGCCATGTCTACTAGCCCGAGAAGTGCTTCTCCCACTGTCAGCTGTGCATGTGAGCCATCGTGGCTGCCCAGGTAGGCTTTTTTTTATTTTTAAGACTGAAGAAAGCCAAAATGGGTCTAAATAGATGTGGAGGGGCATAATAAAAAAAACCATCTAAGTCCCCTTTTGGCCTAAGGCCTTAAACGTCGAAAATAGAAGCAGGGAAAATGTCCATTTTCAAAAAAAGAGGCAGGCCATTATCCAAAAGGAGGTGTTTTTTGGATAATGGCCTGCCTCTACGTTCAGCTGTTTAAACGCCCAAACCACCACTACGTCTAAATATACACCATATAATCAACCTAAAAAAAGCCTAAGTCACAAATGCCCAAAACAAGGGCTTTTAGGCGAAGGAGGAGCCAGTCCTTCACCGAAAAGCTGGATTCTGTAACCAATGTCTGTCAAAAACAACACCAGTTACAGAATCCATCCCCCCCCCCCCCCCTCACAACGATCCAGGCAGGAGAGAGCCCAAGACCTCCTGCCCGGCTGCACCCTGAACCCCCGACTAAGATCAGGGCAGGAGGGAGCCCAAGCCTTCTTGCCGCGGCGACTCCCCGAACCCTCGACTAAGATCGGGGCAATAGGGAGCCCAACCGGCGTCTGTAACATGGACGTCAGTTGGAGAATAGGGTTCACTTTAGGCGGCCTTAGGCCCGATTCTATATAGGACGCCCGTGGGCTTCTGAGACCAGCCGTCCTATACAGAATCTGGGCCTAAATGTCAGCAGATATAGAGTCCATCCTTCCTGCCCAACAAGGTGGCCAGAGTTAGGCAATCCTAGGCAGGCATCTAATGCTAACATAACGCCTGGCCTTTTTCACACATGCAGAAAACAGAGATACTTTCACCATGTACGGAATAAGCAACCACAAGCTAAAAATAGAAATATGAGGGAAAAAATTATACTGAAGGCCAGACTCTGCAAACAATGCAACATCAGAGAAAAAGTGAGGCATGACCTCTTGTACTGTGCAAAATATAAAGTTAACAGCTGTGAATTTCAGAATAAATAAAAATAAAACAAAAATTGGAACATAAGATGATGCATTTTTGTTGGACTGGTTTTCAGAGGCCAAAATCTACTTCCCAAAATCAGGTCAATGGATTTACTCCCAAAAAAGGTTATCACCTTCTTTCCATTGCTATTAACCTTTGAAGTGAACTAACAGGGAATGAGAGGGCATAGGATGAAGTTGAGAGGCTTAAGGAAATACCTTTTTTTACAGAAAGGGTGGTAGATGCCTGGAACAGTCTCAAGGCAGAGACTGTGTGAATTCAAGAAAGCGTGGGATAGGCACATGGGATCTCTGAGAGAGATAAAGCGATAACAGTTACTGTGGATGGGCCATTTGGCCTTTATCCATCATCATATTTCTATGTTTCTACCCGTTTCTCTCACCCAAACCTTTCCATGTCCCTTCATCTTATTGCCCATTCTTTCATTAAGTCTTCTCTTGCTCCTCTCCTTGCTGTCCAGCATCTTCTCTCTGTGTTATGCTCACTTTCTCCTTCTTTCTCCTCCCATGGCCCTATCTTCCTCCTCCATTCAGCATGGCCAAATCTCTTTCTCTCTGCCCCAGTGCATCATCTTTCTCTAACTCTTTCCCATCCAGCATTGTCCCACCTCTCTTCTCCACACTCTCCTGCCTTCTAGGGTCAATAGTAGCCGCAGCAAAATCAAAAGAAGAAAAAGACACGTGGAACCACTTCCCTGTGTGTACCCTATGCTAGTTCTGCCAGGGCTGCCCCCTCTGATTCCTTGGCAACGCTAACTGCGGCGCACACTGGGAATTGATCCTATGCATCTTTCTTGTTGATTATACAACTGCTTCTGCCACAACCGCCAAATTGGAAAGGCAGCAGATCCAGACAGTGGCGTTGTAAAGGGGGGGCACGAGGGGGCAGTCTGCCCCAGGCAGGGTCTTGGTGAGAGCGCCAGAACCCCTCCTCCACTCCATACCCTCCACTCCCTTCCCCGCTGTGCGCGTGCACCTCCATTTCCCCTCCCCCTACCCCACCTCTATTTCTCACGCCAGTAGCAGCCTTCCCTCTGACATCACTTCCGGGTGCCTGATGTCAAAGGAAGAACCAACGCGGGCAGCGAGGGGGTAATGCTGGGGAAGTTAAAAGAGGTACGGGGAAGGGGTGTGTATGCATTGTGGGGGGGGGGGGGCAGAGGGCAGGGGAGGAGCTGCCACTGCCCCAGGTGCCTCTCATCCTCGCTACGGCACTGGCCCAGAAAAGGTGGCATGAGAGGGCAAGTGGGAAAGAGGGAAAGGTCATAGTTGGGAAAGGAGAAGGCTTAGCCTCCTCAAGCCTCTTCTACAGGGTGACTATGGGGATATTATATGCCATTTATTTCAGAGGTGCAGGGTCTCTGAGCCATGTTGGTTTTAAACCCTGGATATAATTTATTTTATTCATCAAACTCGTCGGAAAAAGTTTTGTTTATGTAAGTCCTGAATTTTGCTGAGTCACCTGCGTGGCATGCAGCTGGTCATATCATTTTTATTCCAAGAAACATATTGAACCCCTTACCTGTCAGTACTTATGTGAGTGATATGGGGGGGGGGGGAGGATCAGACACGTCAACGGCCAATCAGAGGGACTCATTTAACCCATTCCAGGACACCATAACAAAGGAGATGACAGCAGAGAAAGACCATGTGGCCCATCTACTCGGCCATACCCTCCTTGTGAACTGCTGGTGAGCAGTCGTCTCTATTTATACGCTGAATATATATTTATAAATGAAAACAAAGTATCTGTGAGTATATTTTATGACTGTTCAATAATAAAATGATAGTTTATTAAGAATTTTGTGTGTGTGTGTCATACCTTCTCAATTATATTTCGACTTTGTCTTAAAAAAAAAAAAAAAGTTTCAAAGCATAAGGAGCAAGTTTCAAGTTTCAAGTTTATTCAGTTTTTGATGAATCGCCTATTATAAATTCTAGGCGATGTACATGATACAATTTTAATATAAGAAACTTACAAAATAGTTCAAAAATACAGGATATAAACGATACATACATGACTTAAGGAAAAGGGGGAAAAGTTACAATAATAGGGAGTTGTTAAAATAAAGGAAAGAACAATAGGGAAGGTATTATAAAAAACCAGAGCACAAGATAAAAAAAGGATTCCGAAATTGTGTTAAAAATCATAGGCGTCTTTAAATAAAAAAGTCTTTAAAAGAGATTTGAATTTAACAGAATCAGGTTCAGAACGGATATACTGTGGTAACATATTCCACCACTGAGGGCCCACAACTGTAAAAATGTCTAGTCTTCTGGTTCCAATAACCTTTAAAGACGGAACTGAAAGGAGACTCTGTTCTGATGATCTTAATGATCGTTTTGGTTTGTATGGAATTAATAACTTAGATATGAATTGCGGTTCGTTAAAAGCTAAAGTTTTAATAATAAGAAATATTATTTTAAACATGATCCTATGGCCAATTGGTAGCCAATGTGCATCCTTCAAAAGAGGTGAAACATGGTCGTACTTTTTTGCGTTATAGATTAATTTTACTGCAGTGTTCTGGATAATCTGTAATCTCCGTTTCTCCTTGTTTGTAATATTTAGAAATAAAGCACGTGGCAAGGCACTTCACAGATTCGCCGTGTTCCGATTCAACTCAAGAAAATTTTGTTCTAGAAATACTTCCTCATGGTCTTGAAAATATTTGATTCGGTTTTTCCCTCGAACAAAAATTCCCTTCTGAAGCTCTACTTGAAACGACGTATATCTTGAAGGAGAACCTGCCCCCACCGCTGCGCTCCCTTTTCAGGGTGAGAGCACACAATAGGACACGAGTGGGCCATAAAATGAGTACGGAAACGGATGTCATGCACTTTATGGTGTGTGAAATCCCATTTTGCATAGGAGTTGCATGTAGGAAAAAGGGAAGGGTTTTGTTTGCCCTTTTTGTTGTTGGAATTGAATGCCATTAAGAGTGCCAGGTGCTATTCTGGAAGAGTGGCCTAGTGGTTAAGGCTGCGGCCTTGGCACCCTGAAGTTGTGGGATCAAACCCCTCCGCTGCTCCTTGTGACCCTGGACAAGTCACTTAATCCTCCGTTGCCCCAGGTGGATTCTGAGCCCACCGGGACAGACAGGGAAAAATACTTGAGTACCTGAATGTAAACCACTTAGGGGCCCTTTTAGTAAAGTGTGGCAAAATCTGGGCTTAGCGTGTTCTAACATGGGGGCTTTCCAACATGCTAAGCCCAGATTACACATGGCATCAAAATAGCGCTTTTTTGCGAGCCAAGTGCTAGTGTTCCAACATGCTCCAATAATTCTGACCATGGTTTATTTCTGCCTCCTGCTAGTTCAGATGTAGAGACCAGCAGAGTTCAGCTCCCTTAAGAGCTGCAGAGACCTCTAGTGACTTAATTAGGACATTGCCTTTTGCATATCCCACAGTGTTTGGCAGTGACTGACAGTGATAGGAAGAGACATCTCTTGGAGGGGAAAGTATGGCGGGATAAATACGCAGCCCAGTTTGAATTTCATGGATTTCCTGCCCATTACACCAGAGTTTCTCCACTAGTTGCCGGTCAGGTTTTCAGGATATCCACGAGGAATATGCATGAAATAAATTTGCATATAACAGAGGCAGTGTATGCAAATCAAGTTTATGCATTTTCATTGTGGATATCCTGAGCACCTGACTGGCAAGGGGGTACACAACTACAAAGTAGAGATGGAGAGATGTTTCCAAAGGGATCTTAAATCAAGTTCTGGAAAAGTACTGACTGAACACGGCCTGTGTTTTTTTAGCATAAATGCGCCTTCTTCAGGAGTCCAAACTTCAGTATATTTATGTATGGACTGGAGGTACAAGTATGACCACAGGCCACAGGTGGTCATTCAATAAACCACAAATATAGACCTGTCTGATAAAACAACTCCTAAGTTCTATTATCCTTAGTAAGGGAAAGAGGGGCTCTGGCTAACACCTAGAAAAGGCACACTGGCTTCTGATAAAATACAGAATTTCCTATCAAATTTCTTTATTAACTTTTAAAACATTATTATCTTTAAAAAAACAACAACAAAACCAGCTACGCTATCCGCTCTTACCACAACCTCTGGCAACGCATTCCAAAGCTTAACTATTCTGCGTGGAAAAATATTTCCTCCTATTGGTTTTAAAAGTATTTCCCTGTAACTTCATCGGGTGTCCCCCTAGTCTTTGTAATTTTTGACGGAGTGAAAAATCGATCCACTTGTACCCGTTCTACACCACTCAGGATTTTGTAGACTTCAATCCTATCTCCCCTCTTTTCCAAGCTGAAGAGCCCTAACCTCTTTAGTCTTTCCTCATATGAGAGGAGTTCCATCCCCTTTGTCATCTTGGTTGCTCTTCTTTGAACCTTTTCTAGCGCCAGTATATCTTTCTTGAGATAAGGAGACCAGAATTGAACGCAATACTTCGGGTGAGGTGTAACTTCCTTCAGACTTTAAATTGAACAGACCCATATCCCTAGAATACAAAGCAACCAGAGCTTATGAAAAAACTGGAATCTTATTGGACTCGGTGTAAAGCCCTCGATGAAGATCACATTGTTCAACTTCCTGGGTTTTTTTATCAAACTTTTCAAACCAGCCTCATCGTTTTGTTTGTCGCTTTTCTTCCATTTTTAATCTGACTTTTAAATACTAATCTCAGAGCTTTCAGTCATTTGCACCTGAATTTTAAAATGAATCCCACCAAATGGGAACGGAAATTTTTTGAAACGTGAAAGGGAAAATGTCACGTTTGCATTGTAGGTTCACAAGCTAGCCAAAGTTGGAAGTTATGTGGCTCAAAGCCTTCCATGCTGCAAGATCGTTGTGGTGTGTAAAGTCCTCTTTGCATCATGCAAATGATCAAAAACCGATCCTAGCTTTACCCAACTTGGGCTTCTTCCTGTGCATAACTTTTTTACTCACCTTTCCAGACATGGCACCCGCTTCCAAAAGGTCTACTTGCTTCCCCTCATGAGAAGACAATAATATTTAATTCTTTCTCAAACTACAAGCAAAGCATGTTTCCAACCACTAAAGCAAGGTTCTTGTTTAAATAGTTAAAAACCGAATCTAGTACTGCACATTTAAACACTGGAGCTTATTAACACTCAAAAGACAAATTTAAAGCCTCCAGTGCAGTAATCCTGCATCGCTAAGCCATCTGCCAGAATTTTAAGATCAAACATTTGAGCTCAATTGCACAATACTGAAGTCTATAAAGAATGTGTTTTACAGAACCTTAGAGCAATAATCTTCTGCCCAGATGCAGAGATTCATACAACAGCTGGCAGGAGGTTTGGAAGGATGGGGGGGGGGGGGGGAGAGACACAACACAGACCTCTCAAGCGTTTTCTTTGGTTTTCAGTTCCAGTTGCTTTTAGGAACATTTTCTCTTTTCAATGGCTTCCGCTCTGATAGCAAGGTTCCTTGTACAGACGGTCAGGACCACAAGGAGGACCCCCAGAAGGCAAGCGACTAGTGGCCAGAGGAAACAGTGGAGGAGGATCTTTTCATCATGAGTCCGCCTCAACAGCATATCGTCCGGCCTGCAGGAGAGAGAAGAGAGACGTCAGCACATGGAGGGAAATGGTCCTGGAGCATGCAGGAAGAAGTCCAACTTTGAGCCGGCAAAAGTTAAAGGCGTGCAGTCAATGAAAGCACGGGCATAATTCTCTAAGGGACAGAGAGCTAGCTCCGAATCTTTCTCATTCAACACAAGACATAGATGCCGACTTTTCAAAGTGATTGGGGGTCGCTAAACTTAACACAATGACCCCTTCCTGGACACAATGAGGGGCATTTTCGAGAGGACCTCTGAAGTTGGACGTTTGGGGCAAGACGTCCACAAACCCAGCAGAATAAAAAGTCCATTTTCAAAACTGCCAGACGTTTAAGCTGTTATTTTTGAAAATGACCTAGGTTTAAGTTTTGGTCCTTAGGACGTCTATCTTTTTTGGCCATTTTCAAAAATAAAAACGTCCACATTAAAATTCACAAAAGCAAGTCTTGCAGATGTGCCCAACTACCTTGTCTGATCATGGCAGAGGAATCCCCATCAGCTGAGCCAGTTTTGGGAATTCCTGTTAGCTCAGCTGATGGGGATTCCCTCTGCCAGGATCAGCTGAGCTGAAGAGCCCTACACCCCTCCCCCTGACATCCCCAGATCCCCCTTGACATCCCTGGACCCCCCCCCCCCACACACACACACACACATCCCACAACATTTCTGGACCCTCCTTCCACATCCCTGGACACCCTTCCCCCCCAATATCTTCCAAAGATAAATTGGCAGGAGGGAAGCACACACCCTCCTGCCTACAGGGTTGTGTGCTGAGAATGACAGGCCTTCCTCCTCCCAATGCATCTTGGTATGCAGGGGGAGGGGCCTAAGGCCCTGCTTGGCACTTGAACGTCCATGCTATTAGGATATCCAAGTGCCAACTTGGACGTTTTAAAGTTTTGCTTATGTTTGCTCGAAATTGGGGATGCTCTGCACCCTTAGAGGTGGCTCCTGTGGCACAAGATATTAACTCAGAAAATTCTGCAGAACCGACAACGGAGGGAGCAAAATAAAATAAAATGTGGACTGTAAGATTTAGAGAATATTAAACATGTCATTAGCATCTCAACCAGAAAACATCTCCATTACATTCTACAAAAATCATCTAGAGGCAAGAATTTGATTATTTCATTTTCTGACTCACTGCCCATGTATCCAATTGTGAGGTCAAATTAATGTATTTTTACTGTAGAATATTTTTTTCCCTGACGTTACGCAGTTGTTTCATGAGCCATTGCAGGAATACTCCGGTGAAACTTTAACTGAATCAGCAATATGAACATTTGTCTGTCTTGTGTGTGTGTGCATGGGTTGTTGTTTTTTTTTTAATCTTTTATTACAATGGTAAATCAGAGCTTGCCAACAGCAGACCAGCAACTGAACACTCAAGCCAAGGAGGAGACAAACAAAACCTTCAAAATGAGTTATGGGCTTCTTTTCTAGAACCGAAGGAGCAGCCTAGTGGTTAAAGCAACAGGCTGAGATCCAGGGAGGACGGCTTCATTTCGCACTGTGGCCCCTACTGAATATGGGGCAAGTCACTTAACCCCTTCATTGCTTCAGGTACAAACTTAAATTGCAAGTTCTCTAAGACTAGGGGGGAAATACCTCCTGTACCCAAAAGTAATTTGTTTATTGATTCTCGATATACCGTTTTAGCTAGCCAATAGGACAAAGCGGCTCACGGCATCAAAATACAACGTTTTCTGCTTTTTCTGTGTGTACTAAATTCTTCCTAGCCACCCCCAATGACAAAATCAAAGAAGCTACAATTCAACTGAAAGGAATGACCTTCCCCCTCGAACCAACCTTAAAAATCCTGGGAGTCACACTGGACAAAAATCTTTCCCTAGAAAATCACACCGACCTCATCGTCAGGAAAAGCTTCTCTGTACTTTGGAAACTTCGCACTATAAAAAAATACTTCAATGACACTTCCTTCCGCCTTCTTGTACAATCCTCCATCCTCAGCATCCTAGATTATTGCAACATCATATACCTTAACGCCACGAAGAAAACAACCAGGAGACTAAAAATAATCCAAAATATCGCCGTGCGCCTCATCTTTGGCCTAAAGAAATGGGAACACGTCACCCCATTCTACCACCAACTTCACTGGCTGCCATTCGAGTCTAGAGTCCTTTTCAAATTCGCATGCTTCTGCTACAAGGCTGTAAATGGTTCCTCACCAAGTTACATCAACCCCCGCTAGCCCAGTGCGTACGCTAAAACCGTTAGCACACCTTCGTAAAAGGAAACCTTAGTCTATGAACGTGCCTATTTTATTGATTTTGCATTTTGGTTATTTTTTGTTGTTATAGACATCTTTGGACCCCTGAAGCAGGTGAAGCAAGACCCTTGTCGCGTCTGTTTATGAATAAATGCAAACAAAATTACTTTGCTCTTGAATACATTCTATTCTATATTTGACTTTCCACTGTTTTTTGTCTCAGTCTTATGATACTGTATTTTAAATATGTTGTGCATTACATAGAGCAATATACCTTCAACAAATAATAGGTAACTAATTTTGCATAAGCTATTTAGTGTGATAAACAGGAGCACGCTACAGGGGTTCAAAGAAGCTTTGCATAGATACTTGGAAGACAAAGGGATTGAGGGGTACAGATAAGAGTAGAGGTAGATTATAGGGATGGGATTAGAGGTAAGTTATAAAATTAATCAGGGATCACTGTTCAGGCACTAGGCCTGATGGGCCACCGCGGGAGCGGACCACTGAGCAAGATGGACCTCTGGTCTGACTCAGCGGGGGCAACTTCTTATGTTCTTATGTTCAACCTCTATCGCACCAACAAGAAATCCCGTCGTATTCAGTTGTTCGCCTTCCCTTCGCTCAAACTTTGTCACCTCAAAAGATTCCTGGACAAAACTTTTGCCTTCCAAGCAGCTAAGCTGAACCCATGGCTAGCACAAATGATACTCGAGGCCCCCACTTACCTCGGCTTTAGAAAATTACTTAAAACCTACCTATTCAGCAAACAAGACCCGAAGTGTCCCCCCCCCCCCCCCGACAATAACTCCCCCCCCCTCCGCCTCCCTCATGAGGCCTTCTCCTTTTTCCCTACTCTCCACATCCTCTGTCTAGTTCGATTAAAGCTGAAATTCTGATAAATAATTGTAAATCTGCCTGTCTATGCAGATCCTAAGCTAATTCGATGTAAACCGCCTTGAACTCGCTGGGTATGGCGGTATATAAGAATAAACTATTATTATTATTACTTTAGTGAGAACTTACCTTGAGCTCTATGTGGAAAAGCACGTTTGAATAAGCTTGAACTGAAAGCAGACCATGCAGTCTTTCAAATGGCCTCATCCCGGACAAGGCTCGGGGCAGTGATGTGGCGAGAGGCGCCCAGGGCGGTGGCACGCCTCCCTTTCCCCAATCTCCCCTGCCATGCACGCGAGCAACAGGAACTACAACATGCCCCTCGCGACCCTGTCTGCTCTCTCTCCGCCATCGCCTCCTCTGCGCGGCACCCGGGAAGTGATGTCAGCGGGAGACACGGCGCGGTCGCGAGGAGCACGTTGAAGTTGTCGCTCACGGTGGTGAGCACAGAGGTACGGGGGAAGGGAAGGGGGAGGAGTGTGAAGAGGCAGGGGTGGGGGCGGAGAGAAGCCGGTGCCCCCCACCGACATGGCACCCCCCCCCCCCCACTGGGTTTGGGAAGAGAGGGAACCCTGTGGCACACAACACACAACGGTAGAGGATGAGTTACCTTTGATGTTGATCAATGTAGCAGATAAACGACCGAGAACCAATTTCTTCCCTCCAGTATTTCAAATCGTGCAGCACGTTTTCAGAGTTCTTGTGGTCATCTCTTTCACAAGGGGGAATATATGAACACGGTTGTTTATTTGCACCCAGGATGAGACACGGTATATTTTCTAGGAGCATGCAAGCAAAAACAAAAATATATATATATATAAAATTAAGTTTGTTTGCAGGTTTTTCATTTTCTTTTTAAAAGTTTTTGTTTCAGTGCAGGTTTTTTTTTAATGCTGCAAGTCACAAAAGGAAAGAAAAATATGTTCATGGATAAACACCCGACTTACCTAACCACACGATCGGCTAACCCTTTCCATTGCAACCAGAATTCCCCACCCCCACCCCCCAATCATCATGTGACTCACACTTAGATCTCTCCAATCACCTCACTACAGACGAGGCAGACAATCCTCATCCCCACTCCCCCAATCCAACTTTTACTGGAGTCCCCGATACTGTAGTGGGTGAAGGAACGATCTTCAGTTGATGTTGCTCATTGCAGTGTCAGCCTGAAAATGGTGGTCTTGATGTCCAACAGTGAGCCTCAGTGGTAAAACCATGGGATGAAGTTGCCCTTTTAAGGGCACTGCCCCAGAAACAACTTTTTAATGCATCTGAAAAACGATGTCTACATTGCTGGACAAAAAGGGAGAGAAAAAGATTTGATATGTTCGAATGAAGAGTTCTTGCTTCTCGTTAGCTGGTCCACAGTTGTGGAATGCATTATCAGGAACATTATGTCTTTGTAGAAAGCTTCTGCAATTTACCTGTTTGTTCAAGCTTTATTAAAAAGTAAATATATATAAATAACAGTGGTTGAGTTAGGTTTTTATAGGTAAATGGTTTATTAAATTGAAGAATGATGGTACTTAGGAACAGTTTGAATGCAGTCATATTGTGGCTATGTAGACTATTGTAACTCTGTATTTTCCTTTATTGATGTATGTCTTTTTATTTTGTAATCTTATTGTCATGGAAATTTGTAAGCTGCCTTGGATAAAGGCGGATTCAAAATGTTGTTTTTTTTAAATTATTATTATTATTTATTTAATTTTATAAATATACATTCATACAGTATGTATATAGGAAAGAGAGATTAAACACATTAATTAAAAAGAAAAGGGAAAGAAGAGAATTAAACAACTTCCATTACAGTATCAATCGTCTCTCAAAAAGTCCACATTATTGGAAAAGCAATTCACATTAGTAGGGTCCTATATTATACAGAAATTTATAATACAAAAATGCAGTGTTACTTCTTCAAATAAATGAAAACTAGACCTTATTCCACTGTAGGAGCACTGGACAGCGTTACCCCTTTAACCTCAAGAAAAAATCGTAGTTGGGGGGGGATCAAAAAAAATATATGAATGTTGATCCAACAAGATCCAACAATTCACAATGTTTTAAATAAATAAATAGGTATGCACACGTGAGTCCTGGACTCTAAAAATGAAAGTGGGCGCTCTGAACCTGATCACATTTGAAATGAAGGGCAATAAAGCAAATAAGTTGGAAGGATTTAGTGAGCAAGAGAAAGATCAGAGGATTTGAACAGGAAATTGATGATATTGGACATATCTGCAGGATGGAAGACAATTGGTTGATAAAAATAGCGATGTCTGGAAGTGCCAAAGGAGTGAAGAAAAGGGAGACTGGGGGAAAAAAATGGCTGGGGCCGGATTAGACATCCAAAGTGCAGTACGTGACTCACGACAGGAAAAGATGGTTCTGATGGTCCAAAGGGTGCAAAGACAATTATGATAAAGGTAAGCATGTATTTTTATCCAGTCTGGGAGGGATCATTTCACCCCAAGGTAATCTAGTTGCAAAAGTATTATCCCACACTACTCCTTAGTCCCCATTGCCCCAGGAACATTAGTTAGGGTGGGAGCCCACTGGGACAGTTAGGGAATAATTTGTAATCCATATAGAATTGTAGGATATGCGGCATATAAATGATTTTTAAAAGTATTAGCTACCTGTAGAAATCTCTCTGAAAACCGTCTTTGTACTGTTGAGTGTGATAAAACAACAGACCTATGAGGAGCCCTAGGACACAAAACAAGGAACTGGGACAGAGAAAGGAGAGCCCCTGCAGTCATGGCCATCAGAAGTGGTAGGCAAAACGGGAGGCCGCCTGGAAGCATCAGTGTCTCATGCCACACTACTGCTCCAGCAAGCTCTGCTTCCGCTTCCAAAAACATTGCAGAGGACAAATTGATTACAGCATCAGAAAAGGGAAATGATCCCCTCCAGAGGCCAACTTCCTCCTCTCCAGGGTACCCTCCAGCCTTGAGATATATTCCTAGGGTTAAACTAGAAATTAAGCATGTGCATTTTACTCCTAAATGCTTCAGCTTCTCCATTCACTTTTAGCCCTAGAATTAGGCGACATTCTATGAAACCAGCTGACAGAAAGGACTAGAGCATGGATCTACAAGGGAAGATGTGAAAATGAAGACAAAGGTTTAAGCTGCTTAGAAACACAACTCTTTAAATCGAGGGACACTCCCTCCTTAGATGATCCATGAGTGCTGGCTGACACCCCAAAATAACCCACCTCCCCCTAATACAAAATCTTAAGAAATGATTCTACTAGCCTGTTCCAATCCACAGAAACCACAGATTGCAAACTGAATCTACCATCCTCAAGATCTGAGCACTTCGATTTGCGTAAGGACTGCACTGTGTGCTCTGAAATAAAGCCTAGAGAACAACACAGGGACAAATTGTTCCCCGTCCCCACAGGAACTCAATTTTCCCATCCTGTTCCTATGAGTTTTGTCCCTGTCCCATTCCTGTAAGCTCTGCCTCAACCACACAAGCTTCGAGCATTATGGTTTTAAAGCGTTTGAGGCTCCTGCACATGAGGACGGAGCTTAGGCATTGGTGGAATGAGGCATTATGACATCACAATCTGAGCTCTAGAATGTTGCTACTTAGGATTTTCAAGTGTTTGAGGCTTGTGAGGATGAGGACGGAGCTTAGGCATTGGTGGAATGAGGCATTATGACATCACAATCTGACCTCTAGAATGTTGCTACTTAGGATTTTCAAGTGTTTGAGGCTTGTGAGGATGAGGACGGAGCTTAGGCATTGGTGGAATGAGGCATTATGACATCACAATCTGACCTCTAGAATGTTGCTACTTAGGATTTTCAAGTGTTTGAGGCTTGTGAGGATGAGGACGGAGCTTAGGCATTGGTGGAATGAGGCATTATGACATCACAATCTGACCTCTAGAATGTTGCTACTTAGGATTTTCAAGTGTTTGAGGCTTGTGAGGATGAGGACGGAGCTTAGGCATTGGTGGAATGAGGCATTATGACATCACAATCTGACCTCTAGAATGTTGCTACTTAGGATTTTCAAGTGTTTGAGGCTTGTGAGGATGAGGACGGAGCTTAGGCATTGGTGGAATGAGGCATTATGACATCACAATCTGACCTCTAGAATGTTGCTACTTAGGATTTTCAAGTGTTTGAGGCTTGTGAGGATGAGGACGGAGCTTAGGAATTGGTGGAATGAGGCATTATGACATCACAATCTGAGCTCTAGAATGTTGCTACTTAGGATTTTAAAGTGTTTGAGGCTTGTGAGGATGAGGACGGAGCTTAGGCATTGGTGGAATGAGGCATTATGACATCACAATCTGACCTCTAGAATGTTGCTACTTAGGATTTTCAAGTGTTTGAGGCTTGTGAGGATGAGGACGGAGCTTAGGCATTGGTGGAATGAGGCATTATGACATCACAATCTGACCTCTAGAATGTTGCTACTTAGGATTTTAAAGCATTTGAGGCTTGTGCAGATGAGGACGGAGCTGGCAGGAATGGGGCAGCGACAGGAAAATAACTCGCGGGGACAGGACAGGAAAATTAATTCCCATGGGAACAGGGAAAAATTTGTCCCCGTGTCATTCTCTAATAAAGTCATATGTCTGGGTGTGGGGGAAATTCTACATTTAAGGTGCTCCTAAAAATGGGAGGCAACAGTTTATTGTGTATGAACACTTGGGTGCCCAAATGTCCTTCTGGAATACTAGCGTGGCAAAGTGTGGCAAGGCTGGGATTTCAGCGCTGTTTTCTGCAACGCTCCAGCTCCAGCCCTCCTGGATTCTCTTGAATCCATCTTGCATGCAACTTATCTGGAAGATCGATGCTTTGTACTTCAGAGAACTGGAAGGTTTTGCAGTGTACAAATGTTTATGTTGGCAACTTAAAGAGTCCTTTAATGGACTTGAAAAGTCTGTGTCAGTAACCAGGTCTCCGACCCCTCTCAATGTTGGTTAACTTGGACCCCCCTTTGTCTGTATAAGTAACTCTCTCTGTTAACTCCTGTTCTGAGCTTTCTGGCAGGACGGGATATAAAGCTAAATAGATATTTATTTTAATAATTTCTATACCGTTTTATGCCAAAACGGTTTACAAAACTGTTACATATATAAAATGTTAAAACAAATTAAGACAAATAGAAACAGAAGGATTCAATTCTTTCAGCAAATCATCAAACAAGTGTAATCAATATTCAAAAAAATGCATTAACCAATAATTGTGTTTTAAGTAACTTTCTGAATTTGCCCAACAAGGGAATTAGACAGTTTAACTCCTGCACATGAGAAGGTCCTTGCCTCAGTTTCCACGTGTTTGGGGTTGACGCTTGTCTTCAGCGGTGCCGAATTTTCCAATCGCAATGTTCTTGTTGGTTGATAACCAGACATCTTATTGTTAAAGAATTCAGGGATCTTGCCCTACAGAAATTGGTGACAAATCATGACGGCTAGATTGGATTCGAAATGCAACGGTTTCAGAGGCAGCTGCCAGATTTCCCCAGAGGGTATTTAGCTGTCTCCAGGGCATGTAGGGAAGAGGAAAAGTTCCTTGCTACTAAGTTTCAAGTTTATTTAAATTTGATAAATCGCTTATTACATACTAAGCGAGTAACATTGAAAATATATGGTATACAACATTAAAAGGGGGGTAAACAACAGACTGACAATACAGACGAACTAGAATACATTTGGGGAAGGACAAAGGAGGGCAAAAGTTACAAAATACTGTTTACCTAATGAAAAGAGAGAGAGTGTCTAGTAAGGGGAAAAACATTGGGATTGGGATAAAAATGGGTAAAAAGAGTTATTTTAGAGATTAAAAGAAGCTTTAAAAAGAAAAGTTTTTAAATTGATTTTAAATAAATTAAGATCTTTAACTTCTCTGATGTATAAGGGAAGAGTATTCCAGGTAAGGGGGGCCATAACTGAAAAAATGTCATGACGTCTGGTTCCTATAATTTTCAAGGAAGGAACCATAAGCAGCCCTTGTGTAGCGAGAAAGACCAAGAATGGAAAAGTGGGAACAAGGGAGGTTTCTAAAAAGGCATCTGTGCTGCTATTTTTTGAGCCATTAAGGGTAGACACTTTCCCTTTTGGCTCCCAAGAAAAGGGGTGTTAGTTCCCGGTACCTTAATGAACAGGGGTCTACTACTACTATTTACTATTTCTATAGCACTGAAAGGTGTACGCAGCACTGTACATTTTAACATACAATAGACAGTCCCTGCTCAGAAGAGCTTACAATCTAATAGAACATTTCAAGGTTGGGGAGTTTATAGTGGGTCTAGGTATCGGACAGCAGCGAGGGAAAGTTAAGAGTTGAAAGCAGTTTAAAAAAAAAGTGGGATTTGAACACTGCCCCCTCCTTACCTTAGGGTTGCACAGGAGCTGCGGCTCGTCCGGGTCCAGCAGGGCGCTGGAGTTGGCTAACATAGACCTGCAGGCAGGGGTAGAGCGAGGTTCCCCAGCAGGTGGCGCCACAGCTGAAGGTGCAGCAAGCGCACCATGCTGGTGGCCGCCTGGCCCCGCAGGTCCTGCCGGGCGGGACGGAGCCAGCAGAAGCCCAGGACGACAAGTGACGCGAGCCCAGAGCCCATCAAGAAGCAGCCCAGGCGCAGGTTTCTGTGCTCCGCTTCTGAATAGCCGCTGGGCAGCCGCAGCTTCACCATCGCCCCATCCCCACCGCGGCCACTTTCACTTTTATAGCTTGGGGCTAGAGCCGCCCAACTCTTGCCCTGCCAATGAGGAGAGCCGCTGAAGTGGAGCACCGTTTGCCGGGGATTAACTCCAACACAATCTTTGATCGGGAAAAGAACAATCATTCCTAGGAAATGATCAATATCAATACTAAAGGACGTATTCAAATACAAATCTTCCCCTATTTAGAAGAAGAGAACTAATACATATATGCACACACCATTAATAACTTATTAATCAACCTTACTTTTTCATAAATATTATAAATATATTGAATCTACCACCCTCTAACTTATAACAAACACATATTTCAACAGACAACCCAGGCAAATGTCCTTGTTGCCTTGAAAACCTGGATAATCAGTTCCACATTGTCCAGTGTTTTATTTGCCAAACTGGTGCTTCATGGATTAAACTCCTGCTTTCATGATAAGATCTTGTCCTCTCTTCAATAACAACTGACAAAATGTTCAAGCCAGCCCAACACAATCTTACGTCTCGCCACACAGATGTCCTCAGGAGCTGAAGCCACTTCAGGTTTTCACTGTATTTTTTTCTCTCTATAATCACATTTGTTAATCACAGCAACCGCAGGGCTCAAAAACCATGTCTCCCCTCTAGTTCGGTTTATTCCTTCCAGAGGGGAGACGGGCTCAAAAACCATGTCTCCCCTCTAGTTCGGTTTATTCCTTCCAGAGGGGAGACGGGCTCAAAAACCATGTCTCCCCTCTAGTTCGGTTTATTCCTTCCAGAGGGGAGATGGGCTCAAAAACCATGTCTCCCCTCTAGTTCGGTTTATTCCTTCCAGAGGGGAGACGTGGTTTTTGAGCCTAAGTGATTATAGAGAGAAAAATACAGTGAAAACCTGAAGTGGCTTCAGCTCCTGAGGACGCCTGTGTGGCGAAACGCAAGATTGTGTTGGGCTGGCTTAAACATTTTGTCAGTTGTTATTCAAAAGAGAACAAGATCTTATCATGAAAGCAGGAGTTTAATCCACGAAGCACCAGTTTGGCAAATAAAACACTGGACAATGTGGAACTGATTATCCAGGTTTTCGGGGCAACAAGGGCATTTGCCTGGGTTGTCTGTTGAAATATGTGTTTGTTATAAGTTAGAGGGTGGTAGATTCAATATATTTATACTATTTATGAAAAACAATCAGGACTCCCTTGTTTAATTCAATTTCATTTGTATTTTTTTTTTTTTAAATTAAAAATGTACTGAACCTTGGTCAATGCAACTGGAAAAAGCAAGAGAGGGAGAATACGCCTACTCTACGTAACAGCAGGGACTGACTTTTAGGCCAGTATTCTATAAATAGCACCTTAAATTAGGCACTACTGGCGCCTAACAAGTTGACAACGCCATTTAAAAACAATTAAAAGTATTTCAAAACAAAAACTGTAGGCGCTTGCAACGCTCCTACAGACATTTTACCACGCCTAATGCCACTGTAGGTGTGGCTAATGCTAGAAGCGGCGTTAGGCATCTCAAATCATCTCCTTAGGCGCGATTCATGTGAACGTTTGGTGGCAGAAATGTAGGCCTCAAAAACCCTGACCTACATTCCCGAAGCTGCGATTCTGTAAGTGGCGCCGTCACGTGATTGACTTGCAATCGGCGGCCGTTTTTAAGCGGCCACTGCCGCCAGCACGATTTATAAAATCTTGGCCTTAAAGATTAAGCAAAAAGAGGCTGCCGCATCCTCTGCTGCCAAGTCTCCGGGCCCTGATGGGTTTGGTCCGGAATACTATAAACTATTTCCCTGATCTTCTCTCTCTGCCTTTGGGGAACTATTTTAATTTCCTCGCCACTGCTGATTCGGGTCCCTGCTGTAATTTAGCTCATATTACATTGCTACCTAAACCGGGGAAGAATCCAGCCCAGGTCGGGTCCTATCGCCCGATTTCGCTGTTGAACCAAGATGTTAAGCTCCTGGCAGCTATTCTGGCGGCCTGTCTAAATTTGTTCTTACCCGGGCTCATAGGGGCTGATCAGGTAGGCTTTGTCCCGCAGCGTTATGCTTCTATGAACCTCCTTAAAGATCAGTTCATGAGCTGCAGACTGAAGCAGGAGACGGACACAATAAACTGAGATCAAACCCAAAATAAAAGTTAACCCCCTCCCCCATCTAGAAAACAAATACACGAAAAGAAAGCACAACTTTAATTTTAGAAAGTTTATGTACCTCTGTACACACATTCCCACCTAAAGAGCCAAGAAAGAAGAAACAGGGAAAATGAATTTTAAAGAAAATACTTTAGGCAAAATAATGTAGAAATTTGAAGAAATATATGTTAAACGGAAACCAATGAAAATACATACAAATGTATAAAACACATTACCATAAACAGAGCAGTATATTTCTCCCTGAGGGAATGTTCTGGATGCAGTGTAACATGGCACAAGTGCTTCCCTGATATTACAAGAGAAATGATCCATGGCCTTGAGATTTCATAGAGAAATTTAGGCCCAGTGCTAGGGTTCCTGACATCCCCTGCAACCTATAAATCTGTGCCCCTCTCTTTTTTCCTTTTCCTGATCCAGCATCTCCTTTTCCACTCTTTTCTTTCCTCTCCTCCCCGTACTCAGTCAGCATCTTCCTTTTGGTTTTCATCCCCTCCTCCGTCCAGCATGACCCCCTCCCTTCTCTGTTCTCTCCCATCCCTTCCACCCATTTGTCCAGCATCATCCCCTCTCTTCTTCTCCTTGTCCAGCACTTACCATCCATTTCACTAGAAATAGGAAATAAGAGAACTGAGAAAACAGGAAAAAGAAGAATGTCTGTTTGTACCTGCTGTATAATGAACTAAGGAAAGGGGAGGGAGCTGGAGTTATCCACTTTTTCCTATCATTTGTATAGCTGTACACTGCTCATCTATGCTCTGCAATTTTGGCTAAAAATGCCAGTAAGCTGCAAGATGTAGTGTTATGTTCCATTTGAGGCACACCACAGGGAGCAATAAGATCAATGGTGATGCACACAGCATATTGGCTTTTTTTTGTCAACATTGCAAGGAATGGATGAATTTTAAGAGCCTTTTGGATCTTTTGGTCAAAATTGTAGTGAGCCTGTGAACTTGAAGAAGAGTCAGGCGAATCTGGTGGGACTCTCCTGCTTTTTCATCATTGCAAGATGCATTTTGTGTGTTACATTTAGCAGCTGAGTAAAGTGTTTGCTGTGCCATCTTTGAGCTGATTTGCATTTTGGACACTAAGGAGTGTGGAGGATTACAATTGCTCATTTAATACAAGAGTTTGGACTCTGAAAGTTGAGGGATGAAGGAGAGGGAATCCAGAGTACACAAATCAAAGCAAAAAAAAGGACCAAGAGGTCCTCAAAATTAGGATAGCAAACAAATCTTTACTCCAGGACCCAATAAGGGTCGGGTTTTGGCACAAACGCCTACATCGGGGGTCTGTAGTCTTGCTGGCTGTGCAGTACGAGACACTAGTTTGATATATGGATCAACAATCTTTGCTCTAATTCTGTCAACAGCACTTTCTAAAGCTCGATGTCCAAGGAAAGGCTTTTCTCCCCTGTATGTTCTATAAGAAGTATTCCAACCCATTCTAAATTGAGTTACAATAGTCCAGCTATTTAAGAATAATGATAGCAGGTATCTAAGATGACAGATTTTCTTCATGGCTAAGAAGGAAGGCCAAACTGTAGATGAGATCTGAGGGGACAAAATTGGATCCGATTCCATGCAGATCCCAAGAATGGTAACAATTTTTTTTAAGGCAACACGAATTCCATTAAGAGGAGCAAGAACTGAATAGGTATTTTTCCTGGAAAACCAGTGTCCTCTGATTTAAGAGTACTCAAAACAAGCTTCTGTTGTGCCAGTCATTATGCAAGTGCATCCAGGGAATTATTACGAAGGTGCCAGAGTCTGTTTCTGCCAATTAACTGATTATCATCAGTGTAAAGGGAACAATTTACAGCTAACCCTTGGATAAGCGCTGGTCAAAGGGACACAAGATTAAAGTGAATGCCAAGAGACAACCTTAGGGGATGTCACAGATCACGCACCCTCCTATCAAAGAAGTCAAACGGAAAAAACTTTATGATGGCCTCCTAGCCACACAAGCAGCAAAATTTGACAACTAAATCTCCAATCTACTGATTATGACCACAGACTACACGTCTCCCTCCTTATTCGCGGGGGATATGGGCAGAGCCGGACCGTGAATGGCGAAAAACCGCGAATATCCGGCTCTGACCCACCCCCGCCTCCCTTCTGCCTTCCCCTGGCATCCCGGCCTTGCCTAGTGGTCTAGCTGGTTTTCGGGGCAGTAGTGATCTTCCTACGCTCCTGCCCCGAATGGCTGTGGGGATTTCCCGTAGTCTCTGCTAATCTAGACAACAGCAGATTAGCTTTGGAAATAGCCATTTGATCTTGTGCATCATCAGCTTCTATCATCCGTCTATACAAAGTGTGGTTAAGAGTCACTGCTCTTAAATGGTTTCTTTCTTTCCTGTCTAATCGCTCCTTTGCTGTTCTGTAGGACGTCCGTCTCTTGATCACAATCACTGGTTCTTGGAGCATTCCAGAAATCTACAGTATTTTTGTTCAACATTTTCTTGACACTTTTAGTTACACGGATTCAGTTACAGAATCAGCACTTACTAAAAGCTGAATGTTTGCCTAGAGCAGGGCTTCCCAAACTGTGGGTTGCAACCTGAGCTGAAACTACCTGGCCTAGATGCGACTGGAACTTATTGCTGGAGGATGTGGTCACTACAGTTAGCATAGCTGGGTTTATAAAACGTTCGGACAAGTTCCTGAAGGAAAGGTCCATAGTCTGCTAATGAGACAAAACATGAGGGAAGCCACTGCTTGTCCTGAGATCAGCAGCATGGAATATTGCTACTATTTGAGTTTCTGCCAGGTACTTGTGACCTGGATTGGCCACTGATGGAAGCAGGATACTGGGCTAGAGGGATCTGACCCAGCTTAACTATTCTTATGATTGCAGGTTGAAATTAAATTCTCTAAAATGCGAACAATACTTTTCACTTCTTGCCTCCCAAGATCTATGGTCTCTCCCTTAAACTTGTTTTATGTACGATTCTACATCCCTATTTAGAAGAGAAGGATCTTCTTCTATTCACAGTTCATGATACCTGTCTGGGCTATAGCAATTCATTGCTAACAGGTGTACCTGAATTCTCACTTAAATGATAACAGTTGATCCCGGAAAGTTTACCATTAGAATGATTTGGTTATGTTAGAGGGAATTTGGATTTAGCTTACATATTTTTCAGTAGTGACTCAAGGTGAGTTCCAATCAGGTAAAGTAGGTGTTTTCTGTCCCTGATTCCACATGCCTGTCCCAAGATTTCTTGAATTCAGACACAGTCTGTGTCCACCACTACTTCTGGGAGTCTATTCCACAAATCTATAAAAAAGTATTTCCTTAGATTACTCCTGAGCCTATCACCTCTTAACTTCATCCTATGCCCTCTAATTCCAGAGCTTCCTTTCAATTATTCTTGGAACTTCTCCTGGAAATGACCAGAATTCTCTCTGTAAATTATCCTGGAAATGTCCAGTTGTCTCTTTTGTAATCCGTCCAGAACTGCAAGGTTGAGGCGGAATAGAAATCAGTAATGTAATGTAATGAGACTCGCCTCATGCGTATTTGTGCCATGTATATATTTAAATGTCTCTATTATATTTCTCCTTTCCCGCCTTTTCTCCAAAGTATACATATTGAGATCTTTATGACAAAGACCACTGACCATTTTAATAGCCTTCCTCTGGACCGACTCCATCCTGTTCATCTCTCTTGAAGATGTGGTCTCCAGAATTGTGCACAATATTCTAAATGAGGTCTCAGCAGAGTCTTATACAGGGGCATCAATACCTCTTATTTCCTATTGGTCATACCTCTCCCTATGCACTCTAGCATCCTTCTAGCTTTCGCCATCACCTTTTCGACCTGTTTGGTCATCTCAAGATCATCACATACTATCATTCCTAAGTCCCACTACTCTTTCATGCACAAAAGTTCTTCACCCCCTAAACTGTACTGTTCCTTCAGGTTTTTGCAGCCCAAAATGCATGATCTTGCATTTTTTAGCATTAAATCTTAGCTGCCAAATTTCAGGCCAGTCTTCAATCTTTGCTAGGTCCTTACTCATGTTAGTCACACCATCAGGGGTGTTTACTCTATTCCAGATTTTAGTATCATCTGCAAAGAGGCAAATCTTAACTGACAGCCATTGCTTTAGATGCCATTAATAGAATAGTGCTTAGGCAGTCTTATGTGCAATATACAGAATTCAGTCCTTTATGTTTTGAGATGTTTTGGTTTATCATCCACTGATTCTTCTTTGTTGATTATTGTAATTGTATTGTGATGAGCATTTTTATCTAGTCAAATATATATTTTGTACTTTTTATAAACTGTCTTGATGTCTGTATTAAAGAGGGTACATGAAGCGAATAAACAAAAACCTAGATGAGAAAGCAGCATGTCAAATGTGAACGGAGGTCACATGAAACCTAAACTCATCTTTGCCTTAACCTCATTCAGTAACAATAGTAGAGAAATTTTAATATCTAATCTAATCTTCCATTTGTGAGTCGCACATACCTATACAGGCTCAAGGCGACAGATCGAAGAGGAAGGGGGCATGGAAAAACAAAAGGAGGGACCTAGAAGTAAGGGGTGCTATACAGAAACAAAGACAGTTAATTGTCAAAGAGGTGAGTCTTCAGGTATTTTTTTTAATGTGGTGTAGTTTGTCTCTTTCCTGATAACTTCTGGTATGTCATTCCAAGTTTTTATACCCAGATAAGTTAGCATAGAGTGGAAAATTCACTTGTAGTGGAGGTATTTTATGGATGGCAGGGTTAGTTGAATTCTGTTAAGGATTCTTTTTGATGTCGACCAAACATTAGAGAATAATTGGATGAGGGGGACTGCTGAGCTTCCGTATAGAATCTGATGTAGAATACATGACGTTTTGAAAATTATTCAGGATGATATTGGGTGCCGATATTGTGATTGATCTGAAATTCTGCTTGGAGGGGGGGTGGGGTCAGCCAAACATTTTCTCCAAGATATAAATTAATTGGCCTAGGACTATCTTTTCAATAATCTTTGAGATAAAATGCTAATTTGAAACTAATCAACAGTGAATCACGAATGGTGGGTCAAGATTGGGGTTTTTTTTCTCTCTCAAATAATCTAAGAAGAATGGCAGCACTAAGCTTTTGTTCACCAATGACAGAAGAGTATAGCAACCTACCTTTTCACTAATTGAGATGTCAAGGAACTGGCCGGAGACTAGAATAATTCACTGAAAGAGGTCTTCTGAAGACCTACAGGCCTCCATGAGCCTGAAAAGACGACACATGTGGAGCCACAGAAAATATTAACTATACCATCATGTATCTGAGAAATGCCAGGTCCAATGCAAGTTATTACGCCTGGCAAGAACAGGGGAATAGATAGAGGAAAAATAACAGGGATCCTTGGTTGCTTTAAGATAAAGGCTTTTAACAGCTTATCACATAAAATGGAGGGAGCTGCTAAATTGCTCTTGCAAGGTTGCAAGAAATGGTTTGCAGAATTATCGGGGGAGGAGGACAAAAGTAAAGAATACCAAAGATACAGATGTGAGCCTAGCTGCCAACTGAAATAATTTCCTGGTCTTATTCTCAGAAGAACTGATCAGACTGTAGGTAGTAGTGGATCAAACACCTTTATAGACCCAGTAGTGATCTTTTCTCCATTTTCTCTTTTCTTATCCAGATTGTCTTCTGAGCAGAGAAAGCACTGAGCAATAACCCAGCTATTATATACTTAACATAGTGTTCCAACAGGTTGCCTGATTCATGAAATCGAATGTGATACTGGTCAATGTCCATATCCGATATGTTGTCTGACAATAAACAAAGTTAATGAACTACAATGATCTGTCCAGGATAGTGAGAAAAGAAGTAGATTTGTTTCCAACTAAAAGAGGAGTCCCAAGAATAAATCTAAGTACAGAGTAGAGAGTTGCACGGAGACAGAAATCCCACCCATCCCCGCCAGGATCCTCTCCGTCCCCACCTGTTCCCATCAGGATCCTCTCCGTCCCCATCTATCCCCGCAAGGAATTACTTCCATCCCCGCCCATCCCCATAAAAAGCAGTAATTACTTCTGACAGGATCATCAATTCCACAGTTTCTTTTGCTGTTTTCCTTGTGGAATCTCTTTGGTGGAACCCTTTTTTTGTTTTCTGTTCAGGTAATTAACTTATAAAGCCCCTCTTTTATTAAGGCTGACGTGTCCATTATATTGTATGGACGAACCCTGCTTCCATAGCCTTCCATCCCCGTGAGAGTCCCGTTGGCTAGAGGGAGGTCCCCGTGGGAGTACGGTGGGCCAGAGGGAGGTCCCCGTGGGAGTCCTGTGGGCCAGAGGGGGGTCCCTGTGGGAGTCCCGTGGGTTAGAGGGGGATTCCCGCAATCCCCGTTCCTGTGCAGACCACTAGTACAGAGTATGGCCAGCAGTGTGAGTAGGGGAACACATCATATTACATTACAAAAAAACGCACATATTATGGGAAGCCCAGATCATCCATGAAGGATACAAACCGCCTATCTAAATTGATTAGCAAGCTCAATTAAGCTTTTTAATCAGCAATCATTTAAACTTAAGCACCTATCAAGAAAGAGCGATTCTGCAATAAGGCGCCTCTAAAAATTTAGGCGGCCTTCAAAAAAACAGGCGCTATGCACGTTAGACATGGGCGTGGCTACCTGTTAGGCGCCTTGTTGCAGAATAGCTGCTCTTAAGCGTGCTTAAGCGCTCAGACAGTCGCCTAACCTTTAGCTGCGCCTAGAGCCGGCCTATTTCTTGGGTGCTTCCAAAATAGGTGCCGCTCAGTGTGATTCATTAAACAGCACCGAATTTTACTTGAATCATACTGAATAGTGCCTAATTCAGCGCCTAACTTTTGGGCGCTTCTTGTAAAATTTGTCCTTCAGTGTCCAGGGATCTAGTGCAATCATTCACATAAATGTTAAAAATCACATCAACAGATTCAGAAATCAGTATGCACTAACTGCTAAAGTGAGCATTACAGATAAAGCACCTTAGTCTATAGGCTACTTTTAGCCACTTCAGAAGGTGGCATTCACAGATGCAGTTTGGAGACACGTATGTCTTTCTCCTCCATAGTGATTCCTCCGTCCTATTAATCTCTTTCTCCTCAACGACGCATTTCCGGTCCTATTAACTCTCCTCTTCCCCCCTCTTAAATTCAATCAATTTGTACCTCGCTTAATCTATTGTAAACCGCATAGAACTTAACGGTATTACAGTATATAAACTGTTATTATTATTATTATTATTATAAGAATAGTCTTACTGGGTCAGACCAATGATCCATCAGCTCACAGTGGCCAATCCAGGTCACTAGTACCTGGCCAAAACTCAAAGAGTAGCAACATTCCAGGATCTCAAAGAATAACAAGATTCCGGAACCCCAATGAGAGCAACATTCCAGAGCTGAGATTGTGATGTCATAATGCCTCAGAGCCAACCTCAGCAGTGATGTTACAATGGCTTCATTGTCCTATACTTGGCACAGATAAGAACATAAGAACTCAACTGTTCCTAAAGTATCTGGACAACTGACCCTCTCATCTTCTTTCTCCTCTGTCCTATTACCGTATTTGCCGGCGTATAAGATGACTTTTCAGTACCTTAAAATCCTCCCCAAAGTCGGGGGTCGTCTTATACGCCGGGTACTGTTTACATGCCCTTACTTTACATGCCCTAACATCTCCTTCCTTACCTCCTTACGGTGCTTACGGTACTAGTAAACCTGCCGGGACATCAGCGGGGCCATGGCGGGACATCAGTGTGACAAGGGTGCCAGCTCCTTCATCCTGCGCAGCGGGAAGCAGCGGCGTTCTGGCCCCACCCCTTTTCTCTTTACTACGTCTCTCGCACATGCGGCCGTGTGTGGAGTCTAGCCCTTAAGGAAGTTGCGGGGGCGAACAGGAGGCTTTTGAAGGCTTTTAAAGGGAAACTGTCATGCCTGCAAACTTGCTAGGGACTTGCCCGGCACTTGCTCTCTCCCTCTATGTGTTATCTTCCTTCTATCATTGACAGTTTCAGTTTGGTTAACAGTTTAGAAAACAAATAGCATGGCAGCTCCCATGGGTTTATTGTTCTATTCAGCTTTAGTGAATTAATTAAAATTGTTGAAATAAATTCTGATGTTCTTTTAAGTTTTATTTGTTGTGCAGAAGGTGTGCGGAAGAAGGGGTAGTCTTATATGGCGAGTATATAACAAACTCTATATTTTAACTGTAAAAGTTGGGGGGTCGTCTTATACGCCCAGTCGTCTTATACGCCGGCAAATACGGTAATCTCTTTCTCCTCAACGACGCATTTCCGGTCCTATTAACTCTCCTCTTCCCCCCTCTTAAATTCAATCAATTTGTACCTCACTTAATCTATTGTAAACCGCATAGAACTTAACGGTATTGCGGGATATAAACTGTTATTATTATTATGTATACATTAAATTTTCACATTTTTCTATGCATTTTGCAGCACAAATGTACCTAAGCATATTTTGTAATTGTGACAAATTTTCAAAAGGCAAGCATGTGTGCACTCTCTCTTTGATAACCAATCTGTGCTTCAAAAGTATGTGCAATCTTTATCCCAATGTGACAGTCTGAGAACTCTCCCCATTATGTGTTGTAAGGAAGGTTAATCATGCAAAATTCAACTTAAAATGTATTATTTTCCTGCATTGGGACTTGCAATAAACACATTTCCTAGCCTTTTAGGCTATAAACCTCTTGGATTCCACATGTTAGGTCACATTAAAATTTCAGTAACAACATACACTGGGCAAGAGCTTGGATTTGTTACAATTGCTTGAATTTATGAAATCATTTAAAAAATAAACTTTTCACTTACAGCATGTGCAGGTCTTTCTGATTTGCAGTTGCAGCTCGCTCTCTCTTTTCCATGGATCGACATAAAGTACAAGTCGTGTTTAATTGAGCAGAAGACATAAGATGTTTCTTTCTCTGCCCCCACCACAGAATGGTATTTTACACACTAGACCAGCTCTTCCATGTATGATGGCAAAATTATTTCATGCTCAATCTCAAATCAAAGTCAACACTGCAGTGAGGATAGCTTTTCTACTTTATTACAAAGAGAAGAAGCCTTTATGTGGTCAGAAAATACAAGATTGATTTTTTTTTCTTCCTATGAAACGCTGCTGTTCAAACAGCCAGAGTGAATTGTCTCAGTTCACTTCTTTTAAGTCCCATCACGTTCACTTGGGTATGGATGTCCTTGGCTGCTGAAATCTGGCCCTATAGTGCACAGGGCGACAAAGGAGTCCCCTGACCAGCAGTTCCAGAATGTCCCGTTTTCATATATTGCATCCATGCACACCTCCTAAAAATGAGGTACAGCAGGGCAAACATTTTCCAAAATAGATGTCATATATATAATATATACACATTCGTACATACATACCTTTATTCATGTGATGTCCAAAAATTTAAAAAAAATGTACACATTTATTACAAAATAGTAACAAAGACTGGACAGTGTTTTGCTCATTCTGGAAAGATGAAGCTCAGTAATGCACAACTCTGGAAACTATCCAGAGGTTGTGGCAATATCTTTCTCCGAAACAGTCAAATATTCTTATTCTTGAAATAAGCTTGGCGAAAACTGCCTTTGAAAAAACCGAAGGGGAGGAATAAAAAGGAAGGAAGCAGACCTTGCTCATCTTTCCGAATGAAAATACGAGAAGGATCTTCACATAAAAATGCACAAACATTGGGGGGAAAAGGGGGATTATCAAGAGTGCTACAATGAACAATGCAAACTTTTATTTTCTAATATATTTTTTTCTCTTTTTTTTTTTTTTTTTTTTTTTTTACATTTTGGAAACTATGTGGTCAACTTTTGTCAGTGTACTTGTTTTGCGTTTGCAGACTCAGGTTTGTCTGCTGGCCAAAAAAAAAACAAAAAAAAAAAACCAAGAATGAAACAAAAAAAATTCAGACCCTGCTCAAACTAAGGAGAACAAGTTACAATTCTAGGTGTTGGGCAGCACATAATTAGTAAGGCAGGACCTCGAATGGTGATCCCTTTGCAAGAGACAATTGCCAGATCCTCAAGGAATTAAAACCAGGATGCCTGAGCCACATCAGTTCTGCAGTTATGGTAAGTTTTGTGCTGAGACAGCCATACCCCATGAACAGGGAAGTCTTTAGAAGGCTTGCTGAGCAGGGTTGTAGTTGAAGGTCGATGGCAGATGAGGTCGTTCTTCTAGCTTGTCATATTCCAGATGGAACTCCTACAGAGAAGAAAGGTGACATTTTTATTCAATGCCAATCTGCTTTAATACTGTTTTAAAAACATCCAAGGCAGTACTAGTTCAGTTCTAGTTATAAGAAGAGTTCTAACAAATTACTTTTGGGAGGACAGTGGCATTATTTCTGATGCTTGATCAAAGGTGTGTTTTATTTTTTTCTTTGTAGGAAGTCCTCATGTGCCAAGAGCAAAAATGTCTCATGACTAGTTAGGCACCATATGAAACACACAGTGAGAATATTTGTGTGTGTGGGGGGGGGGGGGGGGGGAGAAGAAAACTGAAGGTATGGCGTCCATTCTACTAGAACAGTGGTTCCCAAACCAGGCCAGTCGGGTTTTCAGGATAACCCTAATGAATATGCATGAGAGCGATCTGCATATAATGGAGGTGCCAGGCATGCAAATCTGCTCCATGCATATTCATTAGGGCTATCCTGAAAACCCGACTGGCCTGGGGGTCCTCCACGACAGGTTTGGGAACCACTGTACTAGAAGATGAACCCCAAGAATGGCTATCCTGGAAATTAACTCAACTGGTTCCCAAAATAAACCTTCAGGATGCTTCACCCTACTGGCTTCAGGGTCAACTTTCCAGACGTATTCTGCAGCAAAGCATGCTATAATTCAATTAGCTCCCTTTTCCTAACCTATGAGTTCTGGTCAGCTTCCTCACTCAGTTATATACCATTCCCCATACTGAAAAATTTACCGAAAAATCCTTGCTGAATCAGACAGCAATTCCAGAGCCTTGATCCATTTGGCTTATGTAGTATGGCGTATGCGTAAATCCACCAGCGTTTTTACTGAACTGGGCCCCTATATGTGGAACCAAGTAAAAGGTTTCCCTTTACAAGCAGTCATTTTTTTGTTAAAATTGAAGTGCAGAATTTTTTTTATTTTGTTTTACAACTCCTACCTGATATGTTAAAAAAAAAAAAAAAAAAATTCACGATAATACTGCAGAAGACTTCTATTTACTGATAACTATGGCTCAACAACACAGGGAAGAAAACATATCTATTTCACCAATCTGGCACCAGCTCCTTTCCTCAGAGCTTTACATTTTATCAAATAAAAAATTCTAGGAAGGGAAAGTTTTTCTTAAAATTGCAATATTTACGTTATCAACCAGGAAGCACCACAGAAATGTTATAGCCACCCTGACTCTACATTAAACGCTTGGCTTTTTCCCACCAGGGATGCTTTTACTACACTGGTAACTCCAGACAGATGAAACAAGCAATAAAGGTCTCAAAACACTTATTTCCTACAGAGACAAAATTCAACTAACATCTAAGAGTCTATGACACACTTCAAGCTGTATTTTAAACTGCTCTACATTCAAGATTTAGAAAAGTTTGACAAATGCCTTTTCTTCTATAAAAGCACCTTCCTGCATGCAATTCAGATTGAAAATATTTCATGGACAGAAATTTCCCCTTTAGCATGAAAAATAAAGTGCATCTAAATAAGATCTGAAACAAACATTTCCTTGTTGACTGCTTAAGATAAATCTAGAGCAATTGTTTCACTATATCAGAGTTCTCCGACTCTCTAACAACATTGTCTTGTAAGGATGGGGAATGCATTTAATACAATTTCCCGAAGAGTCTGGAAAGCTGTCTCACTTCTGATTCAATTTTTGATTTATTTCCTTTTATTATTAGCCTGAAATTCAAGGTAAATCTGAAGTAAAAACTAATTGTATATTAAATGAAAGTTATTTACTGCTTAATTGCACATGCCAGCATATATTATTTTTTATTAGTGATTTTAACAAACCTAGGAGCATTGCCCCAAATTTTATTCAATTCTGCCTGTTATAGAATTGCTTTTGATGGCACTAATTCATAGTCCATGTTTGTCCATGGATCTTGCAATATATTCTGCATCATACTATCCCTTCACAAAGAGAGATCAGAGCTGTCATTTGGTACTACGAACAGCTCAAACAAAAACCCTGCCCAATTACAGTACATTTTCTTTTAAAGTCATTTTTCACAATGGAGCTTCTTAACTCATACAGCAATGACTTAAGACCGACCTGACAAGCATGTGTAGAAAGAAGAACAAGTTAGGTTAGTACTGTACAAAATCAAATTTGCTTAGCAAAGTCACACTCAAAAGAACAACCCTTCACAACCCCGATTACTCACAGCCGCAAACTGAATGATGCAAAGGGGGAGGGGTCACAACAGAGCAGCTTTCTTAATTTGCAAAACAGTGGGTTTTCTTTAAAAAATAAACCAGTTTCCAAAGTAAGGGCTTTGACTTGATCATTGTCATAACTACCTAGTAAGTAAGTCTCGGTTTAGAGATTTGAAGCCCAAGGGAAAAGGTTTCACCGCTTTGCAAACATGAAGGCCCTTGCACTCTATAAGCACTCCCTCGGAGTCTATTATGGGATCTGCCTGTTAATTAGTATCAATTGAGAGGGCACATCCTGGTACCCTTTTGAGAAGGGCCAATGCACCATCTTGCTCTTAAGAATAGGAAATACAGTGGTACCTTGGATTACGAGCATAATCCATTCCAGGAGCATGCTTGTAATCCAAAATGCTCGTTTATCAAAGCGAGTTTCCCCATAGGAAATAACGGAAACTCGCTTTGATAGGTTCCCATCCTCCACCCCCTCCCCGAGGCCAGCAGCGCTGCTCACCCCCCACGAGAACCGGCATTGCTCCCCCCGAAGGCTCCCCCCCCACAAACTGGCACCCTCACCCCTGCGATCCGGCACCCCCCCCCGCCGCCAACCCACCCGAACCCTCTTCTTACTTTGATGTAGCCTCCGCACCGGCACAGCATGTCCTGTGCGGTGATGCTGGTGCCCGAAGATCTGCCTCCTGTGCTGGGCCTTGAGCATGTGCGCATGCTCAAGGCCTGAGAGTTCACGTTTGACGTGAGAGTTCACGTTCGACGGCTCAAGGCCCAGCACAGGAGGCAGATCTTCGGGCACCAGCACAGGACATGCTGGTGCCGGTGCGGAGGCTACATCAAAGTAAGAAGAGGGTTCGGGTGGGTTGGGGGGACCTCAGGTCGCGGTGGCGGGGGGTGCCGGATGGTGGGGGGGAAGGTGCCGGTTCGAGGGGGGGGGGCGCTCGCAAATCGAGGCGCGCTCGGTTTACGAGGCACCAAGTTTGCAAATGTTTTGCTCGTCTTGCAAAACACTCGCAAACCGGTGCACTCGTAAAATGAGGTACCACTGTACTCATATCCCAGGTGGTAACAACCATTAAAACTATCTTATACTGGAAATGACACAAATCATTGACAGAATTTGAGGTTCTGGTTAATTACATTATTGGCAGGAATCCTGTGTTTATAAGGAGTTGAAGGCAAAGCAAGGAGCCCTTCACCTGTCAGCTGGAGAGTCTTACAACTCTAGGAAAATGTTGTTTGGGTTTAATATGCTGACAGATAGAAACTATAGTTTTATGTTGCTGCTTTTTCATCTTCATGCTTAATGGGAAAAGTCCTACTAGGTTTTAATGGACAACAATAGTTTGATGACTGTAGGTTAAATGTTTGGGGAGATGACACATTTGCTCTATTATCCATGAACATGTTTTCTTTTCTTTTGACTACAAAAGCAAAAAACTAATAGAGCAATTAAAAAAAACAAACCACCTTACAATTGGGAGAAGAACTCTGATTTGTCTAATCTTCTGAAGTGGCACTGGCATGCTTTGAGCTCCAATATCTTGGTGCAAATCAGCAGAAGGTCTGATGTACGAGGGGCATTCATTAATTTATCTGAGTATGAAAGAAAGTAGCAAGCATGCTGAAACAAGTCTGTACATGTTGTGACGTGTCTCAAGGTTACTCATGCACGGTTGTGGCTCAGTGCGAGTCTAACATTCCAAGAGACAGGATATCAGGCAAGTCCTCATGCGATTCAAGAAACTGCTAGATTTGGAGCACCATTCAGTGATAAAATTTCTCACAAAAGGGAAAAAGCCAAAGGAGATACACTAAAGAGTCTGCCTCATCATCCTACAAAGCAAAATTTTGCAGCAAGCAGTTTAAGTGGGGTAGATAGTCCATTAAAGATGACCCTCACACTGGACAGCCTATGGAAGCAACTTCCACAGAAATGTGCAAGAAAGTTGAGGATTTAATTTTGTCAGACAGACGAATTAAAGTTTTCTGAATAGCTGAAGAAATGGGCATCTCGGAGTTACAATTTAGAAAAAAAGTCATAAAAAGTTGGGCATATCCAAAGTTAGTGCAAGATGGGTTCCAAGAATGCTGAAGCCATGTCAGAACGCCACGAGGCTCCAGTGCTGTCAGGAGAAGGCTTGAGTCTATCACAGAGATCCTGAGTCCAAAATGGAGTCAATGTAGTGGAAGCACAAGTCATTCCCCACCCCAAAAAAGTTCAAGACAGAAAAATCTGCATCTGCAGGCAAAGTCATGGCAACTGTCTTCTGGGATGATGATGGATTTTTGCTTCTGGAGTTCATGCCACATAAGAAACCATAACCGGGGAGAGTTACGCCAACCCAATGATCGCTTTGTGGGAGTCAATCAAGGTAAAAAGATGAGGAAAACTCATAGCAGGTGTGCTGCTTCTTCACCACAATCACAGGCTGCCATCCGAGAACGTGGGTTTCAGCAGCTGAACCATCCACCCTACAGTCCTGACCTGGTTCACTCGGATTATTTCCTGTTCTGAGTTTTGAAGAAATCTCTCCGTGGACAGCGCTTTTCAAGTGATGATGTCAAGGAAGCTATGGCGTCCTGGTTTGAAGGTCAAACAAAAGAATTATTTTCAAAGGGGTTAAGGTCATTGCAAGAAGAGTGGATGAAGTGTATGGAGCTATCAGGGAACTATACTGAAAAATAAAACAAATTTTTTTTTTTAAAACTCTTTCCTTTCCCACTGAGGTAGATAAATTATTGAAAGTCTCTTATACAATAGTACACCAAGCCAGGGGAGCTCTATCGGACTGGTCTATTATGAAACTTGCCTTGCACTAAGCTATAAAACCTTTGACCTCATTAAAAAGCTAGGATCTCTTCCAGCTATGATGAGCCTCACTGAGGAGATAACAGAAAAAAATATGGAGGATATTTTACATAGTATGGTGAGAAAAACTGTTTTTTCCTTTCTAAATTATCTCAGTACTGTCATATGAAACATGTCGCTCTCTTCAGAGGCCCCTATCAGCTAATGAGTGGACCAATGAAGGACTTAAAACACTGGACAGAAATCAGAGCACTACGATACAGTTTATAAGACAAATGTAGTAGAGGACATAAGAAAACCACACTCAGGCCCCTTGTTTCCATAACAACTACCACAAAATTTGTATTCCATAAGGGACTTGCCATTCAGAGCAAAATGTACGGAAACCGGAAATCTTGCTAGCTCTCGTGATAGAGGTAAGTGACATCCAACATCTCCCAGCCTGCATTTTCGTTCATCCTCCTGTGACGGAGTGTGTAGAATAAACTCAGTTCCCCTAAAATATACTCCTTCAAAGGGCCACAGAAAGAGAGACTTAGCTCTAGACTGCTTAGCCAGGAGGGTGTTGTCCAGCCCAGAGCAGGAAGAAACAGCCCTTCAGAGTACGTTTCCAAGAGCTGTGTTTAAAGGACCAGAAATACAGCCAAGGTAGGCAAGCTCTCATTGAACATTATAAAATACTGCCCTTAAGACCCCAACAGGGGCGGAGCAATGAGAGATGGGAAGGGAAGAGGAAAGCAGACATGGACGTGGAGGAAGGAAAGACGAGGAAGGGTTGGCATTTGAAAAGAGATAAGGAGGACAATGGGCGAGATTTCAGGAAGGATAGAGGAAAATGAGCAAGAAGAGTAGAAAGCTCAAAGAAAGGACAGTTATGTAAGTGGGGAACAGAGAAGTTAAACTATAGAGGAGCATGAATGACTGAATGACATGCTTTGCTGTTCACAGCAAGGGGAAGCACGTTTGGGAAGAGGAAGAAAGAAGAGAGAGAGAAGAAAGTAGATGAAAGAAAAAGGAATGAAATTAAGGGAAAATCCAAGTCAGACAAACTGAACTGAAAAGGGGAAAAAATATTCAGCCATGACAAGTTTGAGAAATGTTTTATTCTAAAGAAATATTTATAAAATGATAGATTTTCACTTTGGAATAAAAATAGTTTTTGCATATTTAAAGGAGCAATGTTAAAATGGAAAGGAAAAAAAAAAAAAAAGATTAAAACAAACTTAGAAGGGTTCATTAGAATTTGTCATTAAAAGTGTCTTGTACCTCACAGCTGGTAAGAGACACCAGATGTAAGGATGGGATGGGAACTGGTCACTATGGTCCAGGAATGTCCACCTCTATAAACATTGTAGTTGCTTTTAGCTAAGATCACCTCTCCAGCTGGTATTCAAGCATTAATTTATGTTCCATTTTTTTCCCCACCTTATAAAGCCTGCAAATAATCAGTGCTGTTGGCAGTTCTGTTAATATTGTATGCATACAAACAGAAACCCTGCTGCATGGTAATCCTTGTTGGATGTAAATAGACCTATTTCAGCAAGTAGTTACCATGAGAATGTCCTACATCTCTTCCCAACTGGTAAAAACCAGATCAAAGCATTCTCGGGGTTTTAAATGAGGAAATGCTGAAACTAAGACAAGCCACAAGGTTTTTCACAGGCCAGGAAGATCACAGCTCTACTTTCAGACTTTGCAGAGCAGAATGTCACCTTTGGGCCAGGGAAAAGATGAATTTCATATCCTAAGGCACTCATTTTCAAAGCATGTACACACACAAAGTACCATAGAAATAAACCTATGATACTTTGTGTGTCTAAGTGTTTTGAAAATGAGCCTCTAAGAAGCTTGTACGCATCATCACCTATCATGCTCACATTACCCTGATATTACACAACTCTATAAAAGTATAGTCACCTGAATACCTTTCGTAGAATGCACAAAAGGCAACAATTATGCTCAAATCCAAATACCAGATGTCAGTAACACATTGCACCTTGTAAAGTGATGTTTTAGAATCTTCTCCTACTGGAAAAGTACAATACAAAATGGAGCATGTATTTTGGGCAAAAAAGGGTATCGTCTTAAAATTGTAAAATATATAATTTCCCCACATCTAGTAGTAGCTGAAATCCAGGGCCTCTTCAGTGCAAGTCTAAACGGTTTACAATAAAATCAGTTATATAAATACATTAAAACTACTTTAAAAAATTAAAGCATTTTCATAGACAGTACTTAAATAACTAACATGAAACCAAGACGATGAGGGAGAGGGGAATATACGTTGATGTTGGGTATCATTAAAAAAGGGTATCACAACCAGGACGAAGGAAGTCATCATGCCGCTATATCATGGTCGCCATACCTCAAGAAAGACATAGCAGTACTTGAGGGGGTCCAGAGAAGAGTGACTAAACTGATAAAAGGTATGGAAAACTTTTCATACGCTGACAGGTTGAAAATGCTGGGGCTGTTCTCCCTAGAGAAGAGGAGACTTAGAGGAGACATGATAGAAACCTTCAAAATCCTGAAGGGCATAGAGAAGGAAGACAGGGTCAGATTCTTCAGACTGTGGGGAACCACAAGTACAAGGGGGCACTCAGAGAAATTGAAAGGGGACAGGTTTAGAACAAACGCTAGGAAGTTCTTTTTTTACCCAGAGGATGGTGGACACATGGAACGCGCTTCCAGAGGTTGCGATAGGCCAGATCACAGTACAGGGGTTCAAGGAAGGTTTAGATAGGTTCCTAAAGGATAAGGGGATTGAGGGGTACAGATAGATGTAGAGGTAGGTTATAGAAATGGTCAGGAACCACTTCACAGGTCATAGACCTGATGGGCCGCTGCGGGAGCGGACCGCTGGGCGCGATGGACCTCTGGTCTGACCCAGTGGAGGCAAATTCTTATGTTCTTATGTTACATTAAGAAAAAATAAAATAGGGAGGGAAAAGGGGAAAGACAATAGGTTAGGAAGAATGAGTTATCCTCAAATGAAATGTTAAAAATGCCAAACTTCTTGTGAGCTCTGCAATGCTCATCATGTCCAGGACAGGAATTGGATGGCAGAGGATTCTTCTTCAGTGTGTCAGCAACTGCACACTGGGACGTAAGAATTCATATCATTTGGACCTAAAGAAGCTGAGCCTGAACAGGAGTCAGCAATGCTTTTCAATTTCAGAACAAAAATCCATAGTTTGCACATTTCCTTATAATACCTTAGCTACTTTCCTCCAGTTAAGACAGTCAAAGAAGTAGTATGTTCCCCTCTCGTATGTATTGGTTTTCATTGTTGGTTCCATTCCTGGCGCCCTGGTAATCCATACCCGTTCTTCTTTATGGTACCTCCAGTCCCTGTTAAAGCTTGGTTTTTAGGTTAGACAAAGGAGAAAGGAAGAAGAAATTCTGATCTTAATTCATTTGAAATCAATTACAACATACGTAAAGTTCTTAAGCAAAAATCATGTACATTTTACCAGAGCTGGCTGTGCACGAGTGGTTGTGTTTTTGCATATGGCCCCACGTTTTGACCCCTACTGACGACTTATGCAAATATTTAAGCAAATGAGGTCCCAGAGGGAGTCTCTGCACATGACCCTGCATCCCACAGTTCTGCCTTAAAAACTGTAACCCATACCTCCTGGCTATTACTCTCCAGTTTAACATATTACACTACATGCATTCTGGTCAGATTAAGGGATGCAAAGAGAAAGAAGAAATACCTCGCCTCAAAATACAAACAGTCCAGCAAAAGAGGCAAGGGAGGCATCCTGATAGCCAAGGCAAATATATATTTGAATAAAGAATATTTGCCTCTTTTGCTGTACTGATTAAGGGATGCATCATGATCTGGGTTAATCAAACACCAGACACTTAAGAACATGAAATAGTAAGCATTGGAATGCCACATCAGACCAAAGGTCTATCTAGCCCAGTATCCTGCTTCAACAGTGGTCAATCCAGGTCAAAAGTAGCAGGCAGGATCCCACAAAGTAGCTAAATTACATGCTATCAACCCCCCCACAAGGATAAGCAAGGGCTTTCTCCAGTCTAACTTAACAGTTTATGAAAGTTACCTCCAGAACTTGTCCAAGTCTTTTTTTAACTGCTTTTACCACATCTTCTGGCAATGAGCTCCACAACTTAATTATGCATAGAGCAGAAAAACATTTTCTCTTATTAAACCCCTCTTTTACTAAGCCCAATAGCGCGGGCAGACACGTTAAGTGTTCCAATGCCCATAGGGATTGAATGGGCATTTGTTGCATGGCACTCGCTTCCACGGCTTAGTAAAAGGGGGCTTAAATGTATTTACTACGTAACTTCATGATTAGTCCCCTAGTCTTTAAACAAGAGAGTAAGCAATCAAATCACATTTACCCATTCCACTCCATTCAGGACTTTATAGTCGGCATTCTCCAAGCTGAGCTGGCCTAACCTCCACAGCCTTTCCTCATATGAAAGTCATTTTATTCCTGTTATCATTTGGTTGCCCTTCTCTGTATCTTTCTAATTCTTTTTTGAGAGATAATGGTACACAAACACTGAAGGTGCAGTTACACCATGCAGCAATACAGAAGCATTATGATTTTTGTTTCATTTTTTATTTCTTTCCTAATACAGTTAATTCCTAACTTTTTTTAAGTTGCTACCACATACTTTATTTTCTGTTCTTATGTGCTCTCTGTGGAACAACCTTATCTCCCCCCTTCGAAACCTGAGTGCTCTCCAACCCTTCCGTAAACAGCTGAAAACCTGGCTTTTCTCAAAAACCTAACACTCCCCACTCTTCTGACATCCTAGCCCTCTAACATTCTCCTCTCCTCTGATCTTCATCTAGCCCTTCCTTGGAGTTCCTTTCTTATTACAATTCCTGTAAACCGTGCCGACCTCCACAACTATGGAGATGGTGCGGTATACAAACCCAAGGTTTAGTTTAGTTAAGTTTGATATGATAAATCACACCACTACTTAATGTTTGTCTGCTAAAAGCAGCCTCTGGTTCACAGAATGCATGTCCTTTGCAGACTGGATCAACCTAAGAATTACCCAACATTGCACCATTCTTCAGATAGCAAATACTGTTATGTCATAACCAATACCCAGCTCTTAAGTAGGAAAAACATAGCAAGAGGAATGTGGCATGAACTCCACATACGACAAACTCTCTTAGCTGAGGATTTCAGACAGTGGAGTTTCCTCTGTAGATGGATTCAGAATTTCTTGAACTACCAAAGCCACTGATGGCATCAGGGTGAGAGCTGGTTGTTTCTAGCAGCTCCTTGATAACACTTGCAGCGGGTAGAAATAATAAATTATCCTTCACCAAAAGATCGCCCTGGACTTTGAAAACATCAGTAGAACTGCTCAGTCTTCTACTATGTAATCCAATTTTTTACATGGCTCATGCTTACCCTTGAGCAGGGGCATCCATTTTTTTTTCCCTTCCTGGACCACATGATCAGAACCCCTGTATTGGGGGGGGGAGCTCTTGAATATTTTGCCTGCTATAGCATGATTTATACTCATCAAAATGTGTGAATCTCATCTGAAACTGTAACTTCATGTTGCTAGCTCATTTACTAACAATGTCATGAAAGAAAGGCCAGATTGAGCTGTATTTAACCTCCAAACTGTTTCTTGGAATACAGGCACTTTTAAAATTAAATTAACTAAGGGGTCCTTTTACTAAAGTTTAGCATGCTGTGTATCCTATTTTACACCTGTGGGCCACGTCCGTTAGGGTATGCTTTGCTTTAATAAAAGGGTTTCTGAGTAAAAAAAAACACAACAAAAAAGTTTAAAAAAATGCATTTAAAGCTTCAAACTAGATTAAAGAAACATACAGCTCTACTGCAGCTAAAAGTTGTAAAACATCTCCCCCGTTCATGTAGTAGAGATAGAACAGTAGATCTTCTCCATATCGGCCAAGTTTTATTGCAGCAAGCTATGAAAGAGAAGAGAAATTGAGATTACAAAGTTTAAGGCAAGCCTAAACGCATTCATTTCAAGTCTGTCATTGCAAATTAAGGTCAAAGATTACTGCAAAGTCCTGTTTCACTTTACAATGGGTTGTGGATATCTTATTTACACCTAAGCGGCTTACAAGATACAATCACAATCTGAGAACATACGAGGTGCTACCCATAAGTTCAGGAAATTCAATTGTAAAAAAAAAAAAATTGACTACCAAAACTCCTAGTTTCCACCGTCTCCTTCGAAGTAGTCCCCTTGAGAATGTATACAACGATCCCAGCATTTCTCCCCTGAATCCACGCATCTAAGGAAATCATCTTGGGTGAGTGCCTTGAGGACCTCCTGCGATTTTGCCTGGATCTCTTCAATCATGTTAAAACGGCACCCTTTCAGTTGTAATTTCATTTGAGGGAATAGGAAAAAAATCAGGAATTGTCAAACGAGTGATGTGTGAGCAAGCATGCTGTCATGGTGGAGCAACCAATTTTTGGTTTTTCCCCTTGTCTGGGCATTTATGTCGAATGCTCTTGCTCAACCGCTTCAAAATCTCACAGTATGACTGTCCTACTATCTCACAAACATTGTGGATAGTTTGCCTATGATCTGCAAGGATAGTCTCATGAACTTTTGCTATGGTTTCCGGTGTTGTGCTTGTTGACTGTCATCGTCGTGGACAGATGTTCGTCCGTCCTTGAAGAGTTTGTACCAAAGAAAAAAGTTTTGCTTTGGCACTTGGCATTATCTCCAAAGGCTTCCTGGAGCATACGATGGGTTTCTGCAGCAGTTTTTAAAAGTTTGAAACAAAATTTGATGCAGATTCTTTGCTCAGTAAAATCCGCCGCATCACTAAAACAGAACCTTACACAGACCAAAACGACGCGACCACTCAGCTACAAGATCGTTGGCACACTGATTCACAAAAAAATACTGCTAGACACCTCTAGCGGTGGAAGGGCATACTATGTCCAGTTCACATGCGAGATTCACATTCCCCAAACTCTTGGGTAGCACCTCGTAAATACAATAACATACAAAAATGTAATTCTCCATAAAAATTGTCTTCATTCTCTATAATACCTCCACATACAATAATGTAAACATCTCCATAAAGTATTAATTCATTTAAAAGCTGGGATGGGAAAGTATGTTTGGATTGATGGGGGGGGAGGGAGGGAGGAGATCACTATGGGCTTACAATATCCACCACTATAAACCAAAAAAAAGGGTCATCATGTTATCCTATCTTACTTTCTCCTGTTGAATTAGCTAATGTCTTGGATTCCTCCAGCTGCTATTAAAGCAGGTAAACAGAGCTGGTGGTGACACTTCTGTTGATGCTACAGAATTTACTATAAATAGTTGTGTTTTACAATCATCCTTGTTCCTTTCTGGGCTATTAGTGATGAGTTGCAATGGTTGCAATTTATTTTTAACAGGATAAAGAGAATTACATTACATTAGTGATTTCCATTCTGCCATTACCTTGTGGTTCAAGGCGGATTACATCCAAACTAAAACCAGAATTACATTCAAAATTTGAAGGAATAGAATAAGCGATGACATAAAATTTTTAAGGTAATAAAAAACGTTGGTTAAAGAGTTACCAATGTCAGAATGTCAGAAGAAAAGTCATTAGGAAGTGTGTCAGTCACTGTCCTTTTACTGATCATTCACATTTTCCAGAAAACAGCACTCTGATACAAACAGTCCATCCTCATGGTGAGGGATAAAAACATATCGGGTCCAATACTCAAAAGGCATTTATCCTGACAATGGTTGCTGTTTATCTGGTTAAATATCTCAGCCAGCACTGGTTATGGACTATGTTCCCTCTAAGTGGAGCGCGTGAGCAAACGCTCATACGTTCTAGGAGCGTCACTCACAGATTTTATATGGTCACTCACAAGATTACTTGCAAATCTGAAAAACTGTTGGTTTTTAGAACTTGTTGCTTTCACAAAAAAAAAAAAAAAAAGAGAAAATTTTGCACACACCGACCAACCTTTACAGCAGGAATGTCCAACTCCGGCCCTCGAGGGCCATAATCCAGTTGGGTTTTCAGGATTTCCCCAGTGAATTTGCCTGCACTGCTTCCATTGTATGCGTATTGATCTCATGCATATTCATGGGGAAATCCTGAAAACCTGGCCTGGCGAGGGCCGAAGTTGGGCACCCCTGCATTGGGTGTGGATATTTCACAGCACTACCAGGACAGTGCTCTTGGATATCCTTTCAGACTGCCTTGGCATTAGCTGGATAGCACCAGGGAGGTGCAAGGGCAGAGTTGATATTTATCCAAAAAGTAGTGATATTCAGAATGCTATTCAGATAAATACCTACATAAGTTAAGCCAGAAAAACTACTTTCCTAACAATCAGGATAACACCAGCTATTTGGTGCTGGGGGCAACCTACTGAATATACTCAAATATAAACCTAGATTTTGGGGTGAAAAAAATGGCCCAAAAATAGGGGTATTGGTTTCTATTCAAGTCTTTCTCCTCTCAGACCCATGACAGGCCTCTCCCCGGGCCTAACTTAAGCCCTGCTGGTCTAGTGGTGAGCCAGGGCAAGAGCAATCCTCCTATGCTGCACCTCCCCATGCAGTCTCACTAGTTAAAATGGTGGATGCAAGTTCCCACAGCAGTTGCTATGGTGCTAATTGAGACTCGCCCAAAGTGGTTACAATACATTGAATAGTAATCAGGAACTCTTAAGTATTGTTCCTATCTGTCCTGCTATCTGGAGCAATGGAGGGATTAATTTACTTGCCCAGAGTCACAAGGAGCAGGCTGGGATTGAACACAAAACCCTCAGGGTGCTGAGGCAGCAGCTCTAACCACTAGGCCATTCACTCCCACAGTAACCTTGCAAGACTGACTGAGTTTGCTTTATATTCAAGTCAACCTTTCCCCCCCCCCCTCCCTTGTTGGATGGGTTTATATTCTTCGAGTATATACAATACTTCCATATGTTATTTAGGTGCTATGACTGGCATTTTAGAATAACAATCACAGTTGCTAAATACTAACCCAGCTCAGGAATTATGTCATTTATGTTAATTATTCAGTCAAACTTAATCTTCATTCACTGACCCTATACTTAAATATGATAAAGTAAGATCCTAGGACTGTCCCCAATCAAATAATCAAACAAACGTCCAGGCAGTTTACAATAAAAATTAATCAGTAGGAGACTCCATTTCAAACAGGAAAGCTCACACATACAATATACATACAGTGCTCGTTCATCCTTCATACTATTAATTAAATACTTGTAGGTCGGGGGTAGGGAACTCCGGTCCTCGAGGGCCAGAATCCAATCAGGTTTTCAGGATTTCCCCAATGAATATGCATGAGATCTATTTGCATGCACTGCTTTCAATGCATATTCATTGCGGAAATCCTGAAAACCCGACTGGAATACGGCTCTCGAGGACCGGAGTTCCCTACCCCTGTTGTAGGTAGTCATATAGAGCATTTTGCAAGGTCTTTAAAAACCTTAACAAACATCTCTGAAAACCAGCATGTATTATATTCCCATAGTTCAACCTTGAAACAAAAACACAGGTAACAAAATGTAAAAAGTCTCCTCAACAACATGTCCTCACAGCCCAAAGAAAATGCAGGCTTTGGAAACTTGTAGGAGCTATCCTTGCCACCTGTTGATCAAACTGCAAATAAGAATTCATCTATCTAAAACAGGGATCTCAAAGTCCCTCCTTGAGGGCCGCAATTCAGTCGGGTTTTCAGGATTTCCCCAATGAATATACATTGAAAGCAGTGCATGCACAAAGATCTCATGCATATTCATTGCGGAAATCCTGAAAACCCGACTGGATTGCAGCCCTCAAGGAGGGACTTTGAGACCTCTGATCTAAAAGATGTTGTCGTTTGCATTGGCCTCCCCAGCAAAACAGGTTCCAACAGAGGATGGGGATGATGGCCAACTCACCAGCATATTGTGGTTTTTGCCACTTTCAACACCAAATGGTGCTGGAGCAGCCAAGAAGAGACCGCCAAAGGCAATCCTGCAAAGGGGAAAGGTTCAACTCTCGCGGGAAGCAATAACCTGTCAATAATATGTCATCTGCATATCCGTACATTTCAATTCATATATTGGACCTTTAGACAACAGATGGTGATTTGATTTTTCAAGTAATAAAAATGGGTGGTTTTCCCCTTGGTTTACGAGCATAATTAGTTCCAGAAGCATGCTCGTAAACCAAATTACTCGTATATCAAAGCAAGTTTCCCCACAGGAAGTAAGAGAAACTCGCTTGATACATTCCCACCCACCCCCACCCCCGAGGCCAGCAGCAATGCTCCAACCCCCCCCCCCCCGAGAACTGGCATCGTTCCCCCCCCCCCCGCTCACGAACACCTCCCCCCACAAACCGGCACCACTCGCCCGAACAGCATTTAGCCTTACCCTATCTGGCACCGGCACACAGCCCACGGGACGTGCTGGTGCCGGTAAAAGAAGTTTCTGCCTCTTACCTGGGCATTGAGCATCTGCGCATGCTCAAGGCCTTCCGGTTCTCGCTCTCTCCGAGATCCTCAGAGATCTCAGAGATTTGTTCCTCAAATAAATTACATAATTAAAAACTATCATGTGTTTACTAAGATTCACTTTGTATAATGTTACATTTTGCTTAAAGTTTAGAAACCTTTCAGTGTGACAAACTTCTTTTTGTCCACCCCTACATTAAAATTCCATATTTGTTCTTCCTAGGAGGTTTTTCGCCTAGTTCCAACTTTTCCTCTTTTTTCCCTTCAATTATGAGCTTCATTCTAGAAACTGTACCTGCAATCATAGACTACCATCATTAACATGTGTAACTTAATTGGTCCTTAACTGGTTGAACTAGGACCTCTATTCCACAAACTTAACATATCATTTCATTTAGTGCGCATCTGAAAATGGAGTGTTGATATGGGCAGCGTATAGGTGGGTCACGAGTATTTGAACTATGTTGGCACATGCTCTACAGAATCCAAATTTATTATTATTTATTTATTATTTATCCATATTTATTATTATTTATTTTTAAAAATTCATATACCGTTTAGAACTAAACGATTTACATAATTTACATACACAATATTAAAATAAACACAGAATAAAAACATATACATAATGAAACACACATGTAATAAAATGAGTATACATCCAATCCTCTGGAAAATACCATGGTGAGGATAGTAGAGATCATAGATAATTCATCAGTTTTAGCGGAAATACCTAAAAAAAGGTATCTACGAATAGCTGTATCTTTAATAATTTTCTGAACCTACTCTTTTCACAGCAATTTCGTATCTGACCCACCAAGGAGTTCCATAACTTAACTCCTGCCCAACAGAAGGTCCTTTTACTAGACTCAACTAGTCTTGGATTCACGGACGTCTTCAGTAAAGCTAAACTCTCAGAACGCAAAGATCTTTTTGATGTATAACTGAGAATATTACTTTTAAGTAGTTCTGGGATATTTCATACAGAAATTGATGACAAATCATCACTGCTTTATATTGGACTCTAAAGGCGACCGGAAGCCAATGTAATGTTTTGAGATATGGTAAAATGCGATCATATTTAGTTAGACACACCCATGATCAAGCGTGCTGCTGTATTCTGTATAATCCGCAGTGCTCTGCATCTTGCCTTTATTATCCCAAGGTATAAAGCACTGCAATAATCAAGTCATGAGAAGACCATGGCCTGAACAACAGTTCGAAAATCATATGGTGCAAGCATTGGTTTCAAACGGTTCAACAAGTGCATTTGTGCAAAACATGTCTGAATGCTCTTAGTTACCTGTAAGTTCATTGTTAAGCCTGAATCAAGTCTTACGCCCAAAATAGTCAATGGCTCGTGCACAGAAAGAATATCATCAATAACTTTCACCTCTGTAGGCCACTGATAATCTGACTTTCCTACAAACATTATTTCAGTTTTATCTACATTTAATTTGAGATTTTGTTCTCCCATCCATTCCTCAATCTTACCCATGTATGCCTACAATAATTGTTCAATATTATTATCCCCATCACCTATTGGGAAAAACATTTATAACTGCTATAGAGCATGTGGAAGTTGTCGCACCAAACTTAAGACATGCGATTGCTGATTTACACTACTATTCTATATTCATGAGAAAGTTGTTTGTGAATTACTTTCTAGATGATAGCAAGCTACAGAATCAAACAGGCTCATTGAGAGACTACACCTAAGCAAGTAGCTGTTATTATAAAGCAAGAAATAATCTGACATTTTAAGACCAACCTAAGAGATTTACAACAGAGGAATAATGATATATAAATAATTAAAAAAAAAAACAAACCCCATAAACAGTCAAATAACCAATACAAATTGGATTGCAAGTAACTTGGTTTGCAAGCGTTTTGCAAGACAAGCAAAACATTTGATTAAATTTTAACCTGATATACAAACAATGTCTTGCAATACAAGCACATACAGTATACACACATCACAACTGAGCCGATGGTCCTCTCTCTGACGCTGCGGGACTGTAGTGACTGTTCTAAATGAGCGAGGTCTTGCAATACATACAAGTACATACAGTATACATGTGTCGCATCATCACAACTGAGCCAATGGTTCTTCTCTCGCTGATGCTACAGGAGTGTAGTGGCTGTTCTAAATGAGCGAGGTCTTGCAATATGAGTACTAAGTTTTTGGGTTGTGGAACGAATCGTCTGAGGTTCCATTATTTCCTCTGGGGAAATTCGCTTTGATATACGAGTACTTTGGATTACAAGCATGCTTCTGGAACGAATTATGCTCGCAAACCAAGGTTTGACTGTACATAAAAAAATAAAACCAAAAATGCCTGGCCCAACAGCGGAAATCCAATCTGCTCTCAGTAAGGAAACCTGCTGCTGCCACACAGTCTAAAAAACATCAGCATACACCTTTAAAATTTAAGCCCACATATATAAAATCCACCATCTGGGCCTGACACAAATGCATGTAATAACAATAACTCCAGCAAGGCCTCAGAACATCTACTTTTGATGTTTATTACCTTGTACTTAACAGTCTCAGGCATTGTAATAGCTTGTTTTATTATAATCACAATCAAAACATTAAAACGTAAATCAGATCTTTAAAAGCCAATTGCAATCCTTTTAGAGAGCCTAAGTACTCCTGGTGGGACTGCAACTTAATGGAATACACCTGTTCTAATTAATGCTAGATCCATTTTTTCTAATCTGTTCATGGCCATGATAGCTTTTACATTTCCTCAAACTAACAAGCTGGTTTAGCATCTCTAACTGCTCTGGTTTCACAACCAGGGCTGTGGAGTCGGAGTCAATTTCGGGTACCTGGAGTCGGAGTCTGAAGTACAAAAAACTGAGGAGTCGGAGTCGGAACATTTATCTACCGACTCCATTTTTGAACTTGGCATACCAATCACGAGTGATTCTTTCAGCTATAGCACCCACTATATACACAGCACAAATGTTGCGAGCAGCTTCTGCGGCCTTAGAACCTTGATTAAAAGCAAAAAGAAGGTGGTGTCGAAAATGCTCATTTCTCTCAACTTGATATTCCATTTTAACGATCTGAAAATTAACCAGTGCTGTGGAGTTGGAGTCGAGGAGTCGGAGGAAATTTCGGGTACCTGGAGTCGGAGTCTGAAGTACAAAAAACTGAGGAGTCGGAGTCGGAACATTTATCTACCGACTCCACAGCCCTGTTCACAACCATGAAAGAATTACTAGCACAGAATTTAAAAAAAATCAGCTAATGTATGAGAACTATAGTAGAAGATCTTTAATTTCCCTGACTTGGATTCTGAAACAATGAAGAGGTAGAAAGAAATTATTAAATATAATAGTTGGAACTCCAAAGGCACAAAATTTAATTGGCAGGATCCAGGAAAACTAAATGGGTTTGTACAAATAAAGGTTAACAAGTTGCACGTTATTGGATTATAATAACTGGGATATCACCTACAACTTGTTTGTTGACCTTCATTGCCAGAAGTGCTAAATGGTACAACAGAGGAAGATGAATTTCTACACCCTAGGGATGAGAGTTTACTTTCATGCAAAACTTGCCATCACAAGTTTGGCCAAATAAACTCTTAAGATAGACTGAAGAGGATGATATATGACAGAACAGAGCTCATTTGGAGTATTGCATTCAATTCTGGTCTCCTTATCTCAAGAAAGATATAGTGGCGCTAGAAAAGGTTCAAAGAAGAGCGACCAAGATGATAAAAGGGATGGAACTCCTCTCGTATGAGGAAAGATGAAAATGGTTAGGGCTCTTCAGCTTAGAAAAGAGACGGCTGAGGGGAGATTTTGAAGTCTACAAAATCCTGAGTGGAGTAGAACAGGTACAAGTGGATAGATTTTTCACTACATCAAAAATTGCAAAGACTAGGGGACACTCGATGAAGTTACACAGAAATACTTTTAAAACCAATAGGAAGAAATTTTTTCACTCAGAGAATAGTTAAGATCTGGAACGCATTGCCAGAGGATGTGGTAAGAGCGGATAGCATAGCTGGTTTTAAGAAAGGTTTGGACAAGTTCCTGGAGGAAAAGTCCATAGTCTGTTATTGAGAAAGACATGGGGGAAGCCACTGCTTGCCCTGTATTGGTAGCATGGAATACTGGTACACCTTGGGTTTTGGCCAGTAACTAGTGACCTGGACTGGCTGTGAGAATGGACTACTGGGCTTGATGGACCATTGGTCTAACCCAGTAAGGCTATTTGTATGTTCTTATGTACTTTACAAAGAGGCAGCCGAAAAAAACCGCAGGTGACCAAGTTACTGTAGAAGCAAACTCAGTAAGTTTACAGATCAGAGTGAGTGAACTTGCTGACCCGAGTCATTGAAGTTGGGTTCAGGACAGTAAAAAACTCAGTCCAAGTCTTGGAAACAAACAGGGAGCGAATCAATCCAGAAGAGATTTGCCCTTAGGGTGCAAAGACAAAATGAGCAAGGTGCTTTCACTGGAGAATGAATATGGAAGTAAGAAGGGCTGCTGTCTAAGAAGAGCTAAGTAACAGCTATGCATGGATCTGCTTAGAGAGCTTTCTCCCTCACATGTAAGGAAATATTTCAGGATTGGTTTTCTTGGTTTAATATGAGGATAACGAAACAAAAATTGTCTCTTCCCAGCCTCTGCTTGGGATAGCACTTAAGAACAAAAGAACTGCCATATTAGTATCCTATTTCCAATAATAGCCAATCCAGGTCAGAAGTACAAGGGATCTTCAAAAGGTTTCTGCACTTTTATTTTTTTAAACACTATCTATTAAATATCCCAAAAGCAAATTATATCATTTTTCCACAGGTGAGCTGGCTTGCCTGACTGACTACGACACATTCTCTTACCACTTCTCCCGCCCCAACTATTTCTCGCAAAAATATGAAAGTGCTGAAACATTTTGGCAGGATCCCAAAAGCAGATAGAGTCCATTCTGCTTAGCCTCAGGAATAAAGAGTGGCTTTCCCCATGTCTACCTTGTGAATCATGAAAAAGCAATGATTCAGAAAATGGAGTGTGCTCCCTTCAGGATAAAAGCTCACTTTATCAGCTGGGAACACTTCAATTGTGCCAAAAGGACTTGCTGTTCTGTATGTATGGTTTTAGACAGACCTTTGGGGAAAAAAAGATTTTTTAAGTAAAAACAAAAAACAAAACCTATGTAGATGAACTTGATATATGTCCGGTTCTACCCTCTCTCTTTTAGGGTACTGGCACTTATGTGACCCCTCTAGATCTGAGATTTGCATTATTCCCTAAAGGGAGGGGTGGAGGGAGAATTTAATCAAAGAACAGAGAAAAGCCAAAACAATTTCTAGGTAGCTTCTCCATTTTAATTTTTAATTCTGGTCCTTCAAAGAGTTCATGCTACATACACAGTGGCACAGTCAATACTGATTTGTTTTTAAATCAAATTTATTAGGAGTTAACTGATTTTCTAATTTGTATGAAAAAATTTAACTATAAAGAAAGATTAGGTTCTTACCTCGATAATCTTCTTTCTTGTAGATGTGTCTAGTGATCCTGAACTGTAGGGGGTTTGCATCTGAACCCGCAAATTGCTTGCAGAAAACTATCAATCATGTTTTCAACTCTACCTGCTGTCCCCTCAGAGCAGGATGATCTAAAATCACCGTTAAAATCCTGTGGGTCTCTGTGGTGCTGATAAATTGTTCGATTTGAAAACGGCAATCGATGTTCAAACAACTTCATGTGCAAATGAGTTTCGCGGAGATTCACCATAATGCCATCTGATCAGTCATAAGAGAAAGCAACTGACACATGCGCAGAATAGCTACGTTGCAGGGATGCACGATTGTCAATCATAGGCATGCCTTTTTGTAGCATATCATTGGTGCACGTCATAAGAGGGGAGGGGTGGAGAACTAACAACAAACCGTGCAAATGTGAAAACGCAAGATATATATGCTTTTTTCTACACTGCTTCGGCAGACATATGCAATCAGCAGCCACAGACCAGCCTGTATACACTTTTAATGGACACGCTTAAGATGCGCCTTTAACACACACATGAGATGCACACTCTTTACACATATAATCAGCAGCCCAGACCTGCTGGTATATGTGGAGAGTGTGGTGCAGTGGTTAAAACTACAGCCTCAGTACTCTCAGGTTGTGGGTTCAAACCCACGCTGCTCCTTGTGACCCTGGGCAAGTCACTTAATCCCCCCCATTGCCCCAGGTACATTAGATAGATAGGGAAAAATGCTGGAGTACCTGAATAAATTCATGTAAACCGTTCTGGGAGAACGGTACAGAAAATTAAATAAATAAATTCTAACACACGCATTTCAATGCTACCAGCACCTCCTGACCTGTCGCTAATTTGGGATCATTAAAGGCCGGCACTTCATTTTGTGCATCATCTGGGCATTGGTCGGAGTGCTCATTTTAATACTGATGAGCTCATTGTAATCCACTTACATACAATTATGGGAGGCTGCTATAAACCACGGAAAAGACCGTGATTAGCCATTTTGGACATCACTAGCTGAAATACTTCGACACTGGTTTAGCACTGATTGTTAAAGGCATGGTGAGTTTAAGAATATGGGTCTTAGTCTGTACTAAAACAATCAAGCAGCACTGTAATGCTGGAAAGAGGGAAACGGGGAGGAATCCCCGATTGTTACAGAGCAGAACAGAATTGTACTAACATTACCAATAAACATTATAACATTCAAACAGCTGCTACAAAACTGATATAAAAACGTGTGCAACCAGCACCAAGTTTATATAGAGCATGTGGCTACTCGCATGTCCCGCTATCTAGCAGAGACTTGAAGCAGACTATATACACTGTCTGGAGCATTCTCTTTTTCTTTTTTCAGCTCTCCTGAAAGGCAAATATTTCTCCAGCACTAGACTGATTCCAAGGCAGACGGCAGGCGAAGCCCACATTCAGGGTGGGGCTTTAGGATCACCAGATACATCTAAAAGAAAGAAGATTATCAAGGTAAGAACCTAATCTTTCTTTCTAGTGCAGTGTGTCTAGTGGTCCTGAACCGTAGGGACATATCAAAGCAGTCTCCAGAATTTAGAGCGTGGCCAAAAAGCCTGCTTTCAGGATGGAGGACTCGAAAGCGGCATCCTTCCTGGCTGCTACATCCACCCTGTAGAACCTAGTGAAGGTATGTAGGGTAGACCATGTAGCCCTCTACAAATCTCCGACGAGACAACCCTAGTCAAGAGACAGCAACTCCTCTGTTGGAGTGAGCTTTCAATGCGCTCAGTGGCTGCTTATTGCAGCCCACATACATGGAGGAATTGGACACCTTGATCCAACTGGAAATCAAGGCTTTAGATGCCGGCTTCCCTTTCGTCGCATGACTGGTCAGGACAAAGAGATGATCTGATACATGAAACTCATTGGTAACTTTGAGGTGCCGAAGAAGAGCACACTTGACATTCAGCAAATGCAATGCCCTATCTTTTTTCTTTGACCCCATAGGAGAGATAGTGGGCAGATGGAATTCCTGATTAATGTTGAAGGCTGAGACAATCTTTGGTAAGAAGGATGGACCCATATGTAAGGAGATCCCTGTTTCAGTAATCTTGAGGAATGGCTCCCTGCAGGAAAGAGTTTGCAACTCAGAGATTCATTTCCTGATGTAATCGCCACCAAGAAGGGAAGTCTTCTGCAAGAGCTTATACAGAAATCCATCGAGACGGTGTTAAGATTCCAGGAAGGGAAAAGGGGAAGGCACAAGGCACCCCTTTAATGAAACAAGTGACATCTGGGTATCAGGGAGCCTCTGACCCCCGTGTTTGGAAACAGGAAAGGCCTGATATCTGCACTTTCTGAAGTCTCTCCTGCAAAAAATCCAAGACTACCGAAATCAGAGCTCAGACAGATTCTGCACCTTTCACAGTGCACCAGCGCTGAAAGGACTTCCCGGTCTTAGAATAGGCTGCCACCGTGGATGGCCTCTTAGTTCTGAGGAAATACATCTGAATACCCCTTGCACTACAGCCATGCCATAAGCCCAAAGTGTTCTGGATTCTCTATAGAAACTGAACTCTGAGTAAGAAGGTCTGCTTGAACTGGCAGCCTGAGGCCCCCTGGAAACGGATTAGGTCCACAGACACAGCCTGTGGAGTCAATAGGTTCCACTAAGACTACCAACACTGAATGCCTCGAAATCCTGCAAATGACTCGACCGAGCATGGGCCATGGGGGAAACATGTATAAGAGCTTTCTCCAGTTACAGTTGGATCAACACATCCAATCCTGTGCTTCCGGGATCGTGTCTCCAACTGCAGAAATGGATCGTCTTTGGGTTTACTGCCCAGGCCTTCGGATCCATTTGTGGAAGCCCTCACTATGGCGCTGAATGCAAGGGGGAACAGAGACCATTCCCCGGGGTCGAGAGTCTGCCGACTGAGAAAATGAGCCTGCATATTTTCTTTTCCCAATAAGTATGCGGCCAAGAGAGCCTGCAAATGAGCTTCCGCCCACCAGAAGATGAGTTGAACTTCTAGGCGCAATAGGGTGCTTCTGATGCCTCCTTGCCTATTGACACAGGCCACCACTGTTGCATTGTCTGAGAAGACTGACTGCCTTGCCTTCCAGAGACTTCTCCAGCACCTGAAGCACTAGTCATATGGCTCCAAATTCCTGGTGATTTATGGACCACTTCTGTTGAGCCAGCATCCAACGACCCTGCACTGGGTGACTGTTGCAATGACCCCCCCCTCTCCCCGCCATAAAAGCTGGCATTAGTCGTAAATGTCTGCCAGGAGGAAATGCGAAGAGGCAAACTCCTGGAGAGGACAGTTGTCTGCAGCCACCACCACATGCTGCTTTTTGCTACTGGCAACCATAGAAGTGGTTGCTGAAGTAAGTCCATCTGAGGAGACCAGCAAGAGAGGAGAGAGCCCTGGAGGGGTCTCATGTGTGCTCTCACCAAAGAGACCACTTCTATGGCTGCTGCCATCGATCCTAAGACTTGTAGGTAGTGCCACACCATGGGAGACTACATACACTGAGTCAGTTCCAGATGGCTCGTCTTGAAGTTGACGATCCATCCCAAGTCTTAGAGGAGCTGTACCACTCTTGAAACTGCTTGTTTGCCTTCCTCCTTGAATGAAGCTCTGATGAGCCAATTGTCCAAGTACGGGTGCACTTAGATCCCAGCCTTGCAGAGGTACTTTGCCACCATCACCACCATTGCCTTGGTAAAGGTGTGAGGCACAGCTGCTAGGCCAAAGGGGAGCGCCGAGAACTGGAAATGCTGGTCCAGTACATGGAACCACAAGTACCTTCTGTGGGCTGGGAAAATGGGAATGTGGAGATAGGTTTCCATCAAGTCGAGGGAAGCAAGGAATTCCCCCGGTGCTACTGCCGCTATGACTGACCGAACAATCTTCATGTGGAAGTATAGCACCTTCAGAGCCACATTAACAGACTTGAGGTCTAGAATTGGTCTCCAGTCTTCTAAACCTCTCTTTGGAGTTTCTTCCTGAGCCCAATTCAGTGTCTGGGACTGACTCTATGGCATGAAGGTCCAGTAGCCTTTGCACCATTGCCCTGACTCTGAGGACTCTCTTTGGTTGGCCATCCATCCATCTACAAAGTGGTCTGGGGCCTGCTGTCTCCTTCCTCCTCTGACATGATCCCTGAAAGAACCGCTGGGTTGCTTGGCTTGCTGCAGAATGGAATCTGAGAACCTCAAAAATTACACCTTCCTGGATCCTGAGCCATCCGGGTTTCCTGTCTAGTAAGGCCTTGGGGTGACAGTCTGCAACGTTTGCCATTAGGCCATCCAGGCCCTTGTCAAATAGCATCTGCCCCTTAAAGGGGAGCCTGCTCAATGTGGCTTTAAAGGCAGAATCTCCTGCCTACTGTCTAATCCAGAGCATCCACCGAGTGGAGATCACATTGCCCAACACCATGCTCACAACTCTGATGAGATCACATAGAGCATCTGCTATATAATTCACCCCAGATAGGAGCATTTGGGGATCCTCGTCATTTTCCAGAACTGATGCTCGAGACAGTTATGTGTGGCAAACAAGTGCCACAAAGGAAGGCGCAGCTGCTGCCTTAATCCCCAACGCTAAAGCTTCAAATTGCCTCTTCAGGGGCAAGTCTACTTCATAGTCCTGCAAATCTTTATCACCACACCGTCCTCATTAGTCAGAAAAGTGCATTTGGTGACTTGTACCACCAGCAAATCCACCTTCGACTGAACAAATAACAACTGTATATCTGAAGCCATCAGGTAAAGCTTGGCTGTAGCCTTAGCTACCCGCAGGGACCCCTCTGGAGACTCCCAATGGTCTGTTACCAACTTTGTGTTGTCTGGAAGCGAAGGAAAGCACACTGACTGAGCAACAGAGCTGCTCATAACTGAGCACTGAGACGAAGGAGCTGGAGAAACTTCCAGTTTCAGTTCTCTCAGCAAAAAAGAAATAATGCTGGAAAGTGCAGAGGCGTTGAAAAACCGGCACACCATGGGATCATTCCCCTGGTCCTGGGCCACTGCCACTTTCTGACAGCCGTTCTTCAGCATCAAAGCACTCTGCCAGAAAAACTTCATCCTGGAACAATAATGCACGAAATCAGAGACTTTCCATCCTCTCTGTCTATATCAGACTGATTCTCCTGGTCCAAGCCTGTGTCCACAATTGGCCAGAACACCTGCTGAAGGGAGTTCTCCTGGGTTACTGCTTCTGTGCACTGCAAGCAGATGCTGAAGACCCTCAGCAGTTCAAATAGAGTTCTACATGACGCTCACAAAATCTGGGGTGAAGCCTTGTTCTGGGCATCTTGAGGACCCTGGTAGGGACCCCCTGGGCTCCGCTGCCCCCAAGCATCTGCAATTGGTCAGTGCACCTTGGGATGGCTCTGGAAAGGGTCTCTTCCCCTGGGAATGCACTTCCTATAGATCCCCAGTTCTGGAGAACTTGGAGGAGCCTGAGCCCGAGGCTCCCGCCCCTCCCCTGTGCACTCCGATGCATAAGGGACATGGACGCTCCTCGGCCTGCCATCCATTGCAAACCTGCCATGATATAGAGATTAAAAAACATGAGGGGTCAATCCCTATTGATCTGAAGTAAAATCAAGGTGTTTTGAGGCAGACAGAAGCTTTAGAAAAAAAAAATTTGTTTAAAATCCAAGATGGCCGCTGCTAGGAAAATCACACCAAAAAAACAGACCGTGAAGACCTACCGGATGGACAAAAAATATAGAGAAAGGGGTTTTAAAGGGGAGGAGCTAGGCTCTGTTTGTAGAAACCTTCAAAATTGACTTTTGAAGATATTAATAGCCTTACTCACTGTGCTATGTGGTACCTGCCTGCTTCAGCATAGGAAGAGATCTACCTCATAGAATCGCTGCACGAACCTGGTCTTTGGGCTGCTAGTTGGACAGAAGTCAGACTGAGCCTCAACCTCCAGAAAACCTCAGCATGAAAGGGAGGGAGGACCATTCGGCTGGCCCACTATTAATCTCGGCCGAGCAGAAACCCGAACAGCCTGTGCTCAAGCTCCTGAATAAATCAGGGATGTGAGCAGCTACACAGGAGACAGCCCTTGAACAATAAAAAAATACCAGAAGACTGGCTTGCTAGGTGTCCCCAAGGGGCCGATCGTGATAGCAGCAGACTTCCGCTGCGCGAGTCTGTGTCGTTTCCCAAGCAAGAGATCCCAACAAGTGGAAACTTCTGGCACCAAGCCTCCAAACAAATACTGAGAAAAAATGCCCCAAAATAATAAAACCGCAGAGCAGATCAGAAACACTTCTCAGAAACTTCTTTGCAGAAAACAAACTAGGTAGGGGGGGACAGGAGCAGCAACCTGGGAAGGAAGTGAGGTTGAAAACATGCTTGACAGTTTTCTGCAGGCAACTTGTAGGTTCAGATGCAAAACCTTACAGTTCAGGACCACTAGACACATTGCAATACAAATTGCATCTATAAGGTTTCTGTACAAAAAAAAAACCATTGACACAGCAGCTCCTGTTTGGATCACTACTGTCTTCATAGAGGTTGGACATACTTTCTATAGGAGGGAGATCTCTAAAGCACAAAAGATTGAACTCTAAGATGTTACAAGGGAAAGGGACTTGATATATTGGCTTTGATCCCGTGGGGAATCCACCAGGAACACAACTCCATCCCTCTCCCTTCACAGGTCTGGTGGCTCCAGCCCAGCCCAGCCCAGCCAACCCCCACCCCCCTCGCTTGCAGGTACAGCGGCTCCAGCTTACCCATCTCGCTCATGGATCCGGCAGCTCCAGCTGGCTTCCCTCCCTCCCTGCTGCTGGCATATACCTTGAATAAGAGTTAACCGATCAACGGTGCTGTGTGTGTGACCGAGGTATTCTGTTAGGATGAATTTTCTATGTAGCATTCCATTTTCCTGATAGTGGAGTGGATATTTTAAGGGGAGACAGGTTTTGTTGATCCCTTTCTGTATTTGTGATTTATAAAATGACAGTTGTACAGAATATTGTTACTTTTTATACTTTAATAAAATTATTTCAATATAAAATCAAAAATATTCAAGGTTTCAGCGGATGGGATCAGACAGAGTCCGCGGGGACAGAGCCAGAGTTTGCGGGACAGGGGCCAGAGTTCATGGGGATGGGGTGGGGACAGAGTTTGTAAGGACGGGAACAATTTGTTAACACCTGTATGCTACCTAGACAAGGGAAATTATTCACCTACAACTGGTGCACAGAACATCTGTTTAGAAATCAAAAATCAAACCACCAGTGTGCTCAGAGATCTTATAGTTGAGACCATTAGGTCATCTCTCAGTCATTGCACATATCTTCATAAATAAGTGAATAGTAAGACTTGCACTTAGCTTTGTATGGATGCTCAAAAGATCTCCTTATCTCCCTTATAAGTGCTCAGGGTCTTTATTTCATACATTTTGAATGTAGTCTATTCATGTTATTTATGAAGATATGTGCAATGACAGAGACGAGACACCTAATGGTGGGCGTGACCCACACAAAGGTTTCAACTATAAGTTATATCTGAGCACAGAAAAATTGCTAGTATATTAGTAATTAAATAGTATGTATGCTGGTGGTTTGATTTTTGGTTTCTAAACATTAGCAACATGGTCATTAAATCGGGAAATGGAAAACTGTCCATTTTCCAGCTGCAATAAAAAGTTGCTTTAGCATGTAGAAAACACCCATGTAAGGGAGCGCTAAGACCACTTTTTTCTGCAGCTTAGAAAAAAAGACTTCTATATTTTCACTATTACAGTAATGGCTAATGGTGACATGAATCTACCACACCAGTGGTTCTTAAATCTCTCCTGCGGGACACCCAGATATCCCTAATGAATATGCATGAGGCAGATTTGCATTCCTGTCACCTCTATTATATGCAAATCTGCCTCATGCATATTCATTAGGGATATCTTGAAAACCCAACTGGTAGGACAGATTTAAGAGCCAATGTACTACACACTAAGGATATGGAATGCGCTCCTTTGTGGTTCTCACATTCCAAATTAGGACAATAAACTTTAGTTTTCCATGTCATTAATTAGAAAAAATTTCTTTGGGGGGACCTTTGCTATTAGGACAATAAACTTTAGTTTTCCATGTCATTAATTAGAAAAAATTTCTTTGGGGGGACCTTTGCTATTAGGACAATAAACTTTAGTTTTCCATGTCATTAATTAGAAAAAATTTCTTTGGGGGGACCTTTGCTATTAGGACAATAAACTTTAGTTTTCCATGTCATTAATTAGAAAAAATTTATTTGGGGGGACCTTTGCTATTAGGACAATAAACTTTAGTTTTCCATGTCATTAATTAGAAAAAATTTATTTGGGGGGACCTTTCCTATTAAATTTGATAGTTCCTTTTTGAAATGGTTTTTTTTTAATATTGTTATTGTAAACCGCTTGGATTGCTTTTCTATATTAGCGGTATATCAAGTGAAATAAATCTGTTATCTTTGTGTGTTCTGGATGTGAAATTTTACCGTTTCGCTTATTTTATTTGTATTTATAAATTTATTCATTTGTTACAACATATAACAACTTCAGGCAGTTACAAAAATATACAAGGAAAAGTACACCAAACTTAAAAGTATTTAAATGAAGGAGCGGTATATCAAATTTTAAATAAACATAAACATATAAACAAGTCCACATTATGAGGGCTGATTATCTCCTGAGGGAATCACAACAATAAGAGGAAATATTTTATATTTTAAATGTAGCATTAGTACACCGCATTGACCCATATGCTGGAAAATTGATATACAGTATATCAAGAAACAATAAACCATTATTTCTTTTGATGTTTTATGATTTGGTTTTATATTAATTTGGGTTTTATTATGTACTATCTATATTTTATGTGTTTTTACAGTTACATTTTGCCTCTGATGCAGCCTATACAGGGCAAAAAAACAGCCACGTCAGGCAAACTTTTATTTCAATTACTAACAAATTCTGGGTCCTTTTACTAAGGCACACAAGCTGATTTAGCTTGCGCTAAAATGGCTAGGACGCCTTAGTAAAAGGACCCCTCTGTCTTCAATCCACCATGTCTGCTTTGACAATTTTCCTCCTTCTGGAGCTAGCAGACTGCTTGCCTGTTTGTTTTTTGGGACAAACCTCAAATATTTAAATGAAGCATTAAGTCGATGAGCCAAAAGCACTATTGTTTCTTCCTTAATTTGTGTAAACTATTAAAATAAAGCATATTGCATTGACTGTTGCCCACTTAGGATCTTGGAGAAAAGTGGGACATTTTTTAATTGGTAAAAGGTTATTGAACATTTTCTTAAACCAAAACACTCTACAAAGCCATGCAGCTATAATCTATGTATCTACTATCAGGAAGAGTAATGTACACTCACCTTATCCCTAATGTGAATGTTTGTTAAGTATTCCGAAGGAACGTGGAAGTCTTAATAAAGGAAAAAGAATGATTCTGAATTAGTTAAGCCACACAGTTCTTTGCCACTGACAAATATTACCACATAACATAATATAAATGCTCTCCCCTACCAATATCTTGAGGTCGACAAGGTGAAGATGCCCAAGGTGATGCAAATTTTGGATAGAGATTTCTAGGGGGAAAAAAGGTTGAGAGACTTATAGTATAAAAAAAAAAAAACCCTCAAAAAAATAAAAACCCTTCAAATGGGCAACTCACAAAGTAATTCCTCAAAAAATAAAAACATTTATGACTGCAGTCATTAAAAAGAATATGCAATTTCTTTTTTTATTATTCAAGCAATAAAATTGTTGTTTTCACTTATAAGTTTGGAAATAAATGCCAATAATAATTAAAATATATATATATATATATAATAGCTGGAATATCTGATCAATGGAGCTTTTAAGTTTAATATATAGTTAGTCTGATAAAAAGATCTCTCTCTCTATATATATCTATATCTATATACCGTATTGTCACGCATATAACGCGCACGTTATACACGATTTTACAAACCGAGTATAACCATGTGCGTTATAAGTGTGAGCGCGTTATACAATTTTTTTTTTCTCATTGCGATCCAGCATCCCCCCTGGGAACCGGCATCCTGCCCCCCGCTTGTGTCACCCCTCCCTCCCCCGCGATCCTACATCCCCCCCGCACCGCAAAGACATCACTTACCCGATTGGGCACCGGCACCAGCACCAATGCACAGGACGTGCCAGTGCCCGAAGATCCTCCCTCACCTGGGCTGGGCTGGGCTGGGCTTTGAGCATTTGCGCTTGCTCAAAGCCTTCTGGTCTCGCTCTCTCCGAGATTCTGAATCTGAGAATCTCGGAGAGAGCGAGACCAGAAGGCTTTGAGCATGCGCAAATGCTCAAAGCCCAGACCAGCCCAGCACAGGGAAGAGGGAGGATCTCCCTCGCACCGCCCAGCCCAGGCGAGGGAGGATTTTCGGGCACTGGCACATCCTGTGCATTGGTGCTGGTGCCGGTGCCCAATCGGGTAAGCGATGTCTTTGCGGTGCTGGGGGGGATGTAGGATCGTGGGGGAGGGGGGGTGACGCAAGCGGGGGGGGAGGATGCCGGTTCGCAGGCCAGAAGAGGGAGTAAACGGGGGTGGCGGGAGGTTATAGCAGCATGCGCAGTATACGCGTGTGTTCCCGCGCGTTATATGCATGAAAATACGGTGTATATATATAAATAAAGTGATATAGATATATATAATGATATAGGGGTCCTTTTACTAAGGCATGCTACTTGCTAAACGCTAATGCATCCATAGGCTATAACGGACTTGTTAGCATTTAGCACATGCTAATATTTAGCGCACGCTAAAACGGCTAGCGCACCTTAGTAAAAGGACCCCATACTGAGCTTTTAAGTTTAATATATAGTTAGTCCAATAAAAAGATATCACTTATAAGATAGATATCTTTTTCTCTTATAAGATATTTATATATCTTTTTATCAAACTAACTATACATTAAACTTAAAGAGCTCCATTGATCAGATATTCTAGCTTTAGGCTTGAAACGACATTTGTTGTCACCTTCTCACATACCAAATAAAAAAAAAAAATCCAGGAAATCTTCAAGTCAGAGATATTAAGGGCACTGAAATATGTATAGCAAGCAAGGTCACTGCCAATGAGTTGCATGCATAGACTGTGAGCCCGTCGGGACAAACAGGGAAAAATGCTTGAATGCCTAAATAAATTCATGTAAACCGTTCTGAGCTCCCCTGGGAGAACGGTAGAGAAAAATGAATAAATAATTAAATCTCATATACTCTATGGGCTAACAAAAGGAATCCTGCTTGCTGCTGTCTATAGCTGTCCATTCACACTCATGACTGGGCAGAACCAAGCATGCTCAAAGAAAGCGTGCAAGGAGCTTATGCCTCTTTCCACACAGTTCTTCCAAGTACCAGGAAATGGCCTGGTTCACTGTGCATAAAGGCTCTACTGCCAGTGCATAAAGGCGGAGACAACATTGGAGCAGCAGATCAGGTAATCACATTATTCGCGATTAGTTTTTAAAATCGGTGTTCAAGATTTGGCGTTATTAATGTGCTAAATCTGTATATATCAGAGAGGCAGTAGTTAGGGCTGCAGCGTCAGCAGCCTGAGGTGGCAGGTTCAAGCCCACACTGCTCCTTCTGACCCTGGACAAGTCACTTAACGCTCCATTGCCCCAGGTAAGCATCAAAGACTAGGGGGACATTTGATGAAGTTACAGAGTAATACTTTTAAAACCAATAGGAGGAAATATAGTTAAGCTCTGGAATGCATTGCCATAGGATGTGGTATGAGCACTTAATGTAACTGGTTTTAAAAAAAAGTTTGGACAAGTTCCTGGAGGAAAAGTCTATAAACTGCTGTTGAGACATGGGGGAAGCCACTACTTGCCCTGGACTGGTGGCACTGAATGCTGCTACTAGTTGGGTTTTTGCCAGGTACTTGTGACTTGGATTGGCTTCAGTGAAGACAAAATTCAGGGCTAGATGGACCACTGGTCTGCATATATTTGGGTCTTCCACAGAAGTTAATGACTACATTACAACTGCTTCAAAATACAGAAGCAAGAATGATTTTTCATTGCACCAAATTTGAGTGTGTCCCCACTGTTGAATACACTCCACTGGCTTCCTATTCAGGCCAAAGTAATGTTCAAAGTTCTCTGTTTTATTCATAAAGTTATTTATGATTATGCCCCTGATTCTTTGGTTAATCAATTGAAATTTGCTTCTTCTTCTTTCAATAATATACAGAGCTCCCTCCATATTCGCTGGTTCAGCATTTGCAACTTCAGTTATTCGCAAGTGTTACATCAATAATTAAATGTGAATATTTTGCAGCCATAAGTACTGCAAGTTAAAAAGTTAGAATTCACTAAAGAAATCTGCAGTATTTTAGAATCCGCTGCTTTTAGAATGCAACTCTCTTTTGTCTCCAAATAAAGCAGCCTCACTCCTGTGGTTTCATCTTGCAGTGATCACATCAACTCGCAATATTAGCAACTTTGTTCACGTTGGATTATGTGCAATAAGGCTACAAAGCATAAGGCTCGTAGTGCTATTGAAAGTGTTCCCAAGAGGGGAAAAAAACTGCACTCTTTACATGTATAAAATCTCCCCGTGTCGGCTTGTTGGGATTTCATTCTCCGAGGAACAGCTGAGCGTGGTCAGGCCCAGGACAGAGGAGTCCACCCCTCCCCCGAGTGACATCATCTGTTCGATTACATGCAGTATGGCTACAAAGCCTAAGTCTCGTAGTGCTACCGATCTAAAGATTCAAGTTACATAAATTGACTTTGCAAGTACTTTGGAAACTAAAGAGCTTGCATCTTAAATCGATGCCCATGAATATGGAGGGAGAAAGTTATGGTATTTGTGAGGGCGCTGCACCTCTAACCCCCATAAATATGGACCTGTATATATCTCCTATTGATTTGCAATATAGCAAACACTGGAAAGTTTATAATTTTTCTGTTTCAGCTTGGAAAGAGCTACCTTTGGCACTTAAGCTAGATTATTCAAATCATTTTTTTAGGAAAGAAATAGAAGATTTATCTTTTTTTAAAAAAACTACCAGCATAATTGTACTCCTTAGCCCCATGGAACAAAAGTCACAAAAAGAAAGTAGGGTTGAACAAAGGACTTCAAAGTAGGAGCAAAGGATTCCACAGAGGTATGTTTATTCACAAATTCAAACAGACCCAATAAGAGACTATGTTTCAGCGCTAAAAAGCGCTTGCTTCAGGGGTCAATACACAGTAGAAGAAAGATGGAGATCAAAAACATTTCCCCCACCTTTTGATTACAATTTCTGAAGTTGCAGCACCATATGTTTTGAGCTGTAGACGTTCCTGCTTGATAATTCGGGCATCATTTCTCCTCCTTACAACACACATATTTGATGTTTTCGATCTCCATCTTTCCTCTACACTAGTATACTGACCCCTGAAGCAGGTGCTTTTTAGCGCAGAAATGCTGTGCCATGTTGAATCGGTTTGAATTTGCTAATAAACCTCGGAGGAATCCTTTGCTATTGCTTGGAAGTCCTTTGTTCAACTCTACTTCCTTTTTGTCTGTATAATTGTTCAATCTTAAATTTATGTAACAATTTTTTTTTGTTTCTGGGCAATAAGTGTTCTTACTTCATCACCTATGCTACAAAAGTATAGAAAATGTCTATCAGTCCCCTCAAACTTTGCTTTTGTGACCAGGACATTGATGTTTTCAAATTTACCTTTCTTGAAGAACATTCCAGATTGTTTCCAAGCAGAGTAAATTTAGGGGTCCTTCTGATGTCTAGGCTCAAGCAGTGGAACTTACTGAATGAAAGTATGCAATTCACAGATCAGAGGAAGCGTCAACAAGCTTTTTCCACCTTCTTCACTCATCAAGATGGGCTCATCTTCTGCCACAATGTGGCCAGTCTGTTTGAGGCAATTGGAATTGCCTATAACCAGAAAGAGAGGTGTCTCTTCATTGACAGCTCATCCAGAAGAATCAAAGCTGTGCTGCTCCAAAACGGGAGTATCTAGGGGAGCTCAGGGGAGATATGATAGAGACCTTCAAGATCATGAGGGGCATAGAGAGGGTGGATAGGGACAGATTCTTCAGGCTGAAGGGGACAACAGGTACGAGGGGGCATTCGGAGAAACTGAAGGGAGATAGGTTCAAATCAAATGCAAGGAAGTTTTTTTTCACACAAAGGGTCGTGGACACTTGGAATGCGCTACCGGAGGAAGTGATCAGGCAGAGTACGGTACAGGGATTCAAACAGGGATTGGACGGATTTCTGAGGGATAAAGGGATCGTGGGATACTGAGAGAGGTGCTGGGATGTAACACAAGTATAGAAAGCTAACCAGGTAATAAGTATAGAAACCCAATCAGGTCGTGCATGTGCAAGACCGGAGGGTTAGGACTTCGATGGGAAGATAGGACTTCAATGAGAAACCAAGGTGGCAAGTGAGCCCCTTCTGGTGATTCAGACAGGTCGTGACCTGTTTGGGCCGCCGCGGGAGCGGACTGCTGGGCAGGATGGACCTATGGTCTGACCCGGCGGAGGCACTGCTTATGTTCTTATCTCTTCTTCTGGCTCATTCAGTGCACCTCAAGGACGATTACAACAGCATCAAGACCTTACTAGGCGCCTTAAAGTATGATGAGTAAGGGTTGTACTTTGTCAGTTAGTATCTTTTATTGAATTGTGTTATTTCCTTTTATAAGACACTGTTATCTGACTTTGTATCGTAAATACTTTGTAATTTACTATGTAAACCGCCAAGAACTGATGGTTTGGCGGTATACAAAAATAAACTATTATTATTATTATGAGTATGGCCAGGAGGTCATCAGAGACTTCAAAATGGTGGCATTCCTAATGGGTCTCCAAAGCAGATTTACAAAGTTTCCCTGCTATCTCTACCTTTGGGACAGCAGGGTGTACTACACTACAAAGGTGTACTACACTTCCCCCTCTGTATTTGCGATTTCAGTTATTCAAGGGTTTTCGTGTGCAGGCTCCGCCCCCAAATGTATGTCACAGGAAGTCGCTGCTCCCAGCAATGCACAGAGAAAAATCGATCCTCCCAGCGATGCACAGAGAGAATCAATCCTCTCAGCGTTGTACAGAGAAAATCGCGACACTTTCTTCATAGGAACAGGTAAGGTTATTTGCGGTTTTGTGTCTTTTTTAGGGCTTTTTACAGAAAAACCGTGAACAACATACATAAAAGTTATTCACGGGTTTTCTGTATTCACGGCCATGCTGATCCCCTATCTCCGCGAATACAGAGGGGAAGTGTATTAAAGGCAGGACTGGCCACAACGGACTGAGTTCTTTGTGGGGAGAAACATCAGATGGGAAACAGTGGTGGACCCTCGGAAGGTGCCAATGCCACCACTGCACATCAAATTGGGCCTAATAAAACAATCTGTCAGAGCTCTACATAAGGAGTTGACAGCCTTCAAGTACCTTTGAGACATCTTTCCTAATCTGTCTGAGGCAAAGGTCAAAGCTGGTGTCTTCGTTGGACAACAGATAAAAAAGATCCTGGAGTGCAAGGAAATTCCCAAGAAGCTACATTACATTACATAAGGGATTTCTATTCCGCCATTACCTTGCGGTTCAAGGCGGATTACAAATGGATTGTCCGGAGATTAGAAGTATTTAGGGAGTAGTTTGTACATTTCTTTGAGTTGCTAAGGATTACATCTGAGTTGTCATGATATTGGAGGTACATATGTAGTAGTTGCAGGTGATGCTTGGGACATTAATGATTGTGTTAGTTCGGTTTTATGTGTTTTTTGAATAGAAGGGTTTTTATTTCTTTTTTGAAGGTTTTGTAGTCTGTGGTTGTGGTCAATAGGTTGTAGAGAAGTTAACTAGGAAGGAGAAAGCTTTGTCACAGTGGTTTGGGGCTTCATGGGCAAATCACAAGGTCAAAAACTACATGGAGTTTGTTGAAAATTTGAGGAAGAATTATAGTAGAATGGACTGTAGGATGTCTCTCAAGACATTTAAGGAGAATATGGGAGCATACTCAGAGGAGCAAGGTGAGCACTTCCATCAGGATATACTAGACTTCGAATGTAGCTATCAAGGACAATATAATAAGAACATGATGGGAGATTACTTCTGGCAGCTGATTTGTGAAAATGACTTACAATATAATTGCAAATCTCAAAAAAACTACTCATTTTTAAATTTTCTGTGGAGGCCGTTGTTCAAAAAGATATAAAAAGGATGGAGTCGGTCTAGAAGAAGGCTACTAAAATGGTATGCGGTCTTCATCATAAGGCCTATGGGGACAGACTTAAAGATCTCAATCTGTATACTTTGGGGGAGAGGGGAGATATGATAGAGACGTTGAGCATGAGTTGAGTCTCTTTCATTTGAAAGGAAACTCTGCAATGAGAGGGAGTAGGATGAAGTTAAGAGGTGATAGGCTCCGGAGTAATCTAAGGAAATAGTTTTTTCCAGAAAGGGTGGTAGATGCGTGGAACAGTCTCCCGGAAGAGGTGGTGGAGACAGAGATTGTGTCTGAATTCAAGAGGGCCTGGGATAGGCACGTGGGATCTCTTGGAGAGAGAAAAAGATAATGGTTACTGTGGATGGGCAGACTAGGTGGGCCATTTGGCCTTTATCTGCTGTCATGTTTCTATGTTTCTATATGTTGCTTTTTATGACTATAAGAATAAAAAGATGGAAATTTGGTGTTTTCACATTTTAAACAGGTAAATTGCAAAATTTGATTATTCTGGTCACAAAAACAAAGGGTTCCTTTTACTAAGGTGCGCTAACGGATTTAGTGCGTGCTAACACCTCCCAAGAGCTTGTGTTAGTATTTTTCGTTTAGCGCATGCTAAAAACGTAGCACGCCTTAGTAAAAGGAGCCCAAAGTTTTATGGAAATAAGACATTTTCTATACTTTTTTAGGCATGGGCAATTAGGAAATTACACTTACTGCCCTGGAACAGCAATCATGTTACATAATGGTATTGTATTTTTTTTTTCTGTTGATTATAATTTTTATTGTTTTGGTCTACATTGTACTGTGGGCTTATAATTTTGCAAATCATTCAGGACCTTTGGGATTTTGCAGTCAAAACATCCTTGAATTAGATTCGATGTTTTCTAATGCTCTAGCAGCTAATCTAGAAACATTCTTAACAATTAGGGGTGGCAAAGAAGGTTGCACATAATCACCCAGCCCCTTCACTGTAACATGTTAATATTATATTGTAGTTTGCTGATTGTTAAGATTGTAATTCATTGGTCTTTAAGATTGTAATTCGCTGATTGTACAGCTCTCTTTATTGTGAACCGCCTAGAAGTCGTAAGATTATGGCAGTATAGAAAAATAAAGTTATTATTATTATTATTTGAACAGACATTTCCTGCACCGCGTGTTCCTAAATTACAGTTTGTATTTAATTACATTACATTAGTGATTTCTATTACGCCATTACCTTGCGGCTCAAGGCGGATTACAAAAGGAGTTATCTGGCCATTTCCAGAGGAATTGAAGCGTAGAACGGGTTGCTTCAGAGAATCGGGACGAGTCTTGCGGTGTTAGTTTCTCAGAGACCTGCACTTTGTCTGAAGTCATCATAATAATATATTAAGGCAGGTCATTCTCCATTAAGTCCAGCATCTAAGAGGCCTTCTCTTCACTATATTACAAGCCTTGACTGTATTCCTCAGATTAAGGTATGCCGACTGAAAAGGTATTTCTCAAATTAGTTTTAATTCTGCTAGCAGTTTCATGGCATATTTTCTAGTTTTAGCACTATTTGAAAGCCACTCAAGCAGCCAAACTAGACAACCAAATCGCCAATCTACTGATGGCATCCCTCCACTACAAGACTTTTAGAAAAGAAATAAAGACCATACTCCTCAAGAAAACTCTGAAAAAAGAAATAATACTGCAAGTCTCAAACTCCACCTCTTACTAAAACCAACTACCCCAAACAAATAACTTTACCCATTTCTTATCCTTTTGAAAATGACCAATTTTTTTTTTTTTTTGTAAGTTCTTGTTGTAATACTTCTTGGATAATTCTTTTGTAATCCGCCTTGAACTGCAAGGTAATGGCGAAATAGAAATCTCTAATGGAATGGAATGGAATGTAAATAAGCATTCCCTGCTAACCTCTTCCACATCACTCAGGGATTTATAAACTCTGTCTCATTCACTCCTTCTCCATGCTAAGGACACCTTTCTTCACAAAAGAACAATTCCATCCCCATTATCCTTTTTTGTTGCCTTGCTTTATATGTCTCGTCTAAAATCTTTTTCGAGATGGGAGTAACCAAAACAGCACCTACTACACAAGGAATGGTCACATCATAGATTTATGATTCCGTACCCTCAGTTTCATCCTCTAGTCCTCTCCAAATAATTCCTAATATTTTGTTGGCTTTTTCTCACTGCTGCTGCCCATTGAGCTGAAAAGGTTGATGTCTAATCCACCATGACCTCAATGTCCATTTCTCTGAGTGGTAACTCCTAACACAGAAACTCACACTCTCCCTCTATTCTGGCTTACAAGGGGATTTACTGATTCTATATACTTTCTGCCTCTTGTTTTTGCAGTTTATATTTGATCTATTTTTGAATAGAGAATTATTATATTTTAACTGTGTTTTTGGCTCACCTGTACTCCAGTACTGGATTTTGCCCATTATCTGAGCAAGGTTCTGTAAGGCACGCAGGGAGGATTCAATAAACAATGCTGGGAAAAATCAGCACTTGGTGCTATTCTAAAAAAAAAAAAAAGGGGTTCCAACCATTATAGAATTGTGCCTAGCTGACTTTGGGCACAAGGACTTAACACCATCTGAAACCTGGTTATAAATCCTAGCACACAAATTGGATATGGATCCCCAGAATTCTGAAACACTGCACACATCTTTTGAGAACACCCCAGATCCATCCGTGCTCCTCCCATGGCCACAACCCCTTTTGGGTTGTGATCTATGGAATTTAGGTATCCAGCGTGCAGCTAGACTATTTGAATTTCCTTCAGCAAAACGCTGTCATTATAAAAGATTCTTGTTTTAAGGGGGGGGGGTTCTTATCTTAAAATTATAATATGTCAAATGAGTATGTTATACTATATTAATTCAAGTTTAAAGTTTATTAAGAGATGTTTTAGACCTCTTAATCAAATATCTAAGCGGTTTACAATGTAATAGTACATAAAAATAAAAAAAATAAAAACGTACATCATTATAAAAACAAGGGGTTCTGTAATTTGTCTAGTTATAATGTTTTGTCAGTATTGATTCATTCTATTTTTAAATGTACTATGGGCTCCTTTTACAAAGGTGCTCTAGCGGTTTTAGCGTACGCTAAAATGCCGCGCGCTAGCTGCTACTGCCTCCTTTTAAGCAGGCGGTAATTTTTCAGCTAGAGTGCAATAATCCAGTGTGCGCGCTAAAAACGCTAGCACACCTTTGTAAAAAGAGACCTATGTATGAAATTTAAAAAAAATTTTTTTTTTAAAGAATCAACTACCAAAAAAAAAAAAAGATTTTTTTTAAATCGCATTCTGGCTTATCAGGCGGCTTTATGGGATAGGAATTTTGCCACTCTGATTCTAAGATCTGATAGTTACATAAGTATCAGGAAATCGTTAAAAACTTATCTATTCAAAAAAGTTTTTAAATAAGCTAAATTCGCTGTGAATGTGCAGTATCTTAGAATTGTAAAACCGCACAGAATTGGAAGGAAGTGGTATATAAATGATTTATGTTATGTACGCACAATCCCTAGTTGGTGCAAATTAAGGTCCTCCTAAGGTCAATAATGTTAGAATCCAATTGCTGATGTTAATTGGTTTGTTAATTAATTAGCAATCTTGGGATAGCAGATAATTGAGTGCCCTTTATATATAGTCCAGGGGTCAGGCTTCGAGCTCCCGATAACCCTTTCGTATTGAAAACAAGTGTAAAGACAAACTCTTCTATGACATTCTTGGTTTTGAATTGTTTTGATTTTTAGTATTACTGTAATCTCCATGCTTTTCTAGTATAACTCTTTATATTATTCTTTTACTCCAGATAATAACCCATGAGAAGTTGGGGTTTTTTTTTGCTTTTGGGGTTTAATTTTTATTAGAAATATTAAAAAATGGGGAGCAGCTTACTGGACTGGAGCGGAGTCGTGGGGTGTCCCGTTGCTGACCCCGGATTGTACGGCGGCGGCTTTTCTTCTCCTGCCTGGCTGGCGGTGCATGCAGGCACTAGCAGAGACGGACCCCTGACGTCACTGGGTCCGTCTCCGATATCATTTAAAGCAGCCGCTGCTGCGGTTGCGGCTGCAGCCGCGCGGCCGCAGGGCGTGGCCGAAGGGGCATGCAAGGCCCCTTGGGAGCCCCTTAGGAGCCACGTGGAGTCCGGGAGCCGGTAGTGGGAAATTTATATGGGGTATATAGACCCAGATCAGATCCTGCTCCCTATTATTGGATCCAAGATGTTTATTCCTTAACTGCTGCAGTGAGGACGGCGTTGAAGTTTTTCTTTCTTTCTTTTTTTCCCTAATAATGCCGAAAAGACGAGGAAGGAACACCGGAGGAGCCTCCCGGCGACCCTTAACTCCAGTGGTTACTATTGATGATTTTCTCCGATGGGAACAAGAAGGGTCGGGTGCTAGCTCGTTGGGGATACCCCCGGAGAGTAGTGCGGTGGGTTCCCCTGAGCATGATGTCACTCTTAGCCCCGACGTTAGGACGCCACCCCTCCAACCTACGCCGCAAGCTGCCAGCTCTCCACGGGACCAGAATCCACCTGAGGAGGTGGCTATTTCTTTGTCCACAGAGGCTAGTATGGAGGGCTCGCTGAATATGACAACGGGACTTGCGACCGGGACAACAACAGAGGTTGGAGGAATACAAGACGTCACTGAGGTAAAGCTAATTTCAGAACATTTAGATACTACACCATTACAACTTTTTTCACCTACAAAACCTCCTACAGTCACACTCGAAGCATTATGGGACTTGGTAGTGAATTTGGGGAATTCCTTAAACCCTCAAATAAAAAGTTTGGATAAAGAATTAAAAGAACAAAAGGAAGAAATAAAAGTTTTAAAGCAGGATATGTTACAATTTAAAACTGAGACACAAAATACAAATAAGGAGTTAATGCTACTGAAACAAAATCAAGATATGTTGGTTAAAGATAATATATTACTCAGGAAGAAGTTGGAAGTGCAGGAGAATAATGGTCGTATAAATAACTTGAGATTTATAAATTTTCCAAGAATCCTGTCAACTTCTCCTAGAGAAATGGTGAAAAGATATTTTATGGAAATTTTGGAAATTCCTGAAAACTCCTTACCTCCTCTTACAAGAGTGTATTACCTACCTGCTAAGCCCATATCCAAAGAAGAAGAAAAAATTGAGGAACCCCGGGAGAGGTCAATGGACATTTCGGCAATACTGGAACAATCAGATAGGGAACTGGCTGTTCCAGCTACTCTCTTGCTGTCTGTTGCTTTGGCTCCAGACAAAGATTGGATATTAAAACTTTTCTTTAAAAATAGATCCAAAGACTTCCTGGGGCAGCATATTCAGATTTTTCCTGATGTCTCTAGAGAGACTCAGAAAAGAAGGAAAGAATTTTTAATTCTTAAACCTGGAGTGACTCAAATAGGGGGTATTTTCTTTTTGAGATATCCATGTAAATGTGTAGTTAGATATTTATCATTTAAGTATATATTTACAGAGCCATCTCAACTGACTAGCTTTCTCTCAATGAAACGTCTAGAAAAAGGAATAACAACATAATAACGTCTATGGAAAGTTAGTTCCCTGCACTTTAGTCAGATAAGGATTTTTCTTATTTAACTAATTTGAATTATATATGTTCTACTCTTAATTATGGATCCAATAATATTGAGGACTAGTGTGAGATCAGCTAGATTAGAAGTTCCTTGTAGTAATATTAATTTTGGAATGTTAATTTAATATGTTGTTTGATCTCACTTTACTGTACAAGATGTATACGCTTGGAAATATTGTAAAAAATTCTATAAATAAATAAATAAATAAATAAAAAGAAATATTAAAAAATAACCAACCTCATTAAATCCAATCCCACTATTTTTCTATAAATCATGTGTTCAAAATATATACTGTTTAAATTCTCATCGAGAAAATGTTTTGTGCATAAAATTCATCAATATCTCAGTTATTGTTTCCCTCCAATAGTGCTTGTGTAATCTTATGCAAATACTTCTCGCATAACTATAATCATACCAAACATCAGATTACGTTATTTCTCCATTATCTTGTTTGACGAATATGTACACATAATCATGAGTTTAATTATCATGCTTGGAAATTGTCCTAAAGATTTCAAGAAAGGGGTTATCCCCAGGGTGTTATAAAAAGAGCATCTAAGTGAGCTAAATATTCGGGCGACGAATGGGAAAACAATATGTCTTAAGAAAAAAAAGAGATGCTGACAGACCCATAGGTGTGCTTCCTCCTTCATCTAAGTCATATCATATTAGTAATATAATTAGAAAGTAATGGCACATACAGTAAAAGGCATTCATCTACAATTACTACTACTATTAATTATTTCTATAGCGCTACCAGACGCACGCAGCACTGCACAGAGTCACAAACAGTCCGTGCTCGAAAGAGCTTACAATTTAAACAGGCAAGACAGACAAACAGGATGTCATGGATACAGTCAAGGGGAACGGAGAATCAGCGGGCTGGGTTGGAGGGCAGAGGACTAGGGTTAAGGATTGAAAGCTATATGGAAAAGGTGGGATTTCAGTCTGTTTTTAAACAAGGGAAGGGGCTTGATGGACAAACTCGGGTAATTTATTCCAGGCATAGGGGGCAGCTAGATGAAAGGAACGAAGTCTGGAATGGGCAGTGGAGGAGATACCTAGATTTGTGTATAAAAGGAGCTGTAATCTTAGGGAAATTTTAAAGGATTCAAAGTATCAATATGAAAGGTAGGTGTGTGTGTGTGTGTGTTTTTTGGGGGGGAGGACAGGTGTCTATTGTAAATATGCATTAGAAACTGCAGTCCTTCCTGTTCCACATAGTGATGAAATATTTTATTTGAAGGCAAAAACGGAATGTAATAGTTCAGGGGTGATATTCAGTAAATTATATGCCCATGTGGAAAATACTATATTGGTACAAAACTTAAAATTTAAGTAAAATTAGAATGAATAGACTAGAGGTTCCATCGAGCCTATTGATTATCAGAACTGCATTATTACAGGTTTTATTTACACATGGAAGACAGTGTATCCGGATGGTTACACAAAGAAATTGGATGGCCTATTATGCAACTCTATATCATAGAAATTTTAATGATTGTGGATAAATGAGTGATGTTTATTAGGTTTGCCACATGAGGGCGTTGAATCCTTTAAATTTAAAAATGTATGAACCATCAGTCATTGTGAATAGTGTTATTTATTATATTTGCCACTTAAAGGCGCTGAATCTTTTAAAATATACCCTTTATATTAAACTGAACTAGAAAGGAAGATTAGTGAGCTGCAAGAAAGGAAGTACAGTGGTACCTTGGTTTACGAGTGTTTTGCAAGACGAGCAAAACATTCGCAAAATCGGCGCCTCGGAAACCGAGCGCACCTCGATTTGCGAGCGCCCCCTCCCCTGCAAACCGGCACCCTCCCCCCCGCCGCCATCGGGCACTCCCCCGCCGCAACCTGAGGTCCCCCCAACCCACCCGAACCCTCTTCTTACTTTAGTGCAGCCTCCGCACCGGCACCGGCGCCAGCATGTCCTGTGCGTTGGTGCCAATGCCCGAAGATCTGCCTCCTGTGCTGGGCCTTGAGCATGTGCGCATTCACGAACATGCTCAAGGCCCAGCACAA